>NC_044977.1:118578881-118928797 GCF_008728515.1 Papio anubis | reverse complement strand
GGTTTTTCTAATGAGGAAAATAAAACAGTAAATGATACTTTGACATTCTATTAGTTGTAAGAATGTGTGCAACTGACTGTCTTGCTTTGCTCTCTCCCTCTCTTTTCTAAGTTTTGCTAATAATAAAACTTAGGAAGTACACATTTAGGAAGTTGTCTGTCCTTGTGACTGATGGCATTTATACATAAAGGCCACTCATATGGGGGGAGGTTCATGAATGCAGTTTTTCTTTTCTTTTTTCTGTGGTATATGATTCTGTATCAAATTTTAACTTCTCTAGATGTTTGTTTATTTATTTTTTTTACTACAGTCAAGGCACAAACCAATGTAAATCAGCTGCACAAATGTTTGTCATAATAAATTTTTATTAGGTTTAGGTTTTATATTGGAAGCCATTTAGAAACTAGTCTTATAATCATTCATAAAACATTAGCTATTTTATTGTTTTACAAGAGTTATATAGAGTATAGTAATTTCTTAGTAACCTCCCAAACCCTTCTTTTTCCAAACACAATATAGCAAAGTTGTATTTTCTGTGATTCAATAAGTCAGATTGCATTCTGAGTATTCATGTGGTTTCCCCCACCCCGCTGAATCAGAAATATTTTGTTCCCATTATTATTATTATTAAAAAACCAAAACACAGACAGGGTTTCGCCATGTTACACACGTGGGTCTTGAACTTCTGAGCTCAAGCAGTCCCCCTGCCTCGGCCTCCCAAAGTGCTGGGATTACCATGCCGGGTCATTCCCCTTATTACTGTTATACAAATGGCCAGGACGTTTCTCTGCTGTATTTTCTGAAACTTGACCCACCATAGATTCTCACTATTAGAAGTCAGTGGGTATTTTTAGTAGAGAAGGACATTTTCATGAATTGAGCTGATTTTACCTAATGTGTCTGTGACAATATATTTTTCAGGCTACAGAAAAGCATGTAGCAGAGCAAACTGATTACGTGTTGTTATGTTTAAAGTGTGTGAAGGTGATTGGTTAATCTGTATTGGAAAAGACACTAGCTTTATGGAATACATGGAATCATAGTTAACTATAGTGGTATGAATTCTGATATTATTTTCAAGTTGCTTTATGGGTCCTTGTGTTTGATGGGTTTTGAATTGGAGTATGGAAGTAAAAAGTTAAAACTGAACACAGACATTCTACTTATTTGTTATATTACTCCATCAACCTTTTTTTTTTTTTTTTTTTTTTTTTAAAAAAAAAAAAAGAGACAAGGTCTTGCTATGTTGCCCAGGCTGGACTCAAACTACCTGGGCTGAAGCCATCATCTTGCCTCAGCCTCCTGAGTAGCTGGGACTACAGGTGTGCACCACCATGCCCAGTTTTCCATTGACTTTTTAAACACTGCTCCAGGATAGTCAAAGTTAGTGGGAGGCCTCATTAGGGTGCTGGTGAAGTGAGCCTGGGAGCCTCAGCCTGGCTTGTAATTGAACTCAGGGAATCAACTCCTCTCATCCAGCCTGGCCCAGCGGGTTTGGTTCTGATGGGTATACTTTGTTCCTTTTGGTACTGTTATGTTTCTTTTTCTCTTGTCATTTGAAATTAATTTGCGTACTGTACTGCTAACTCACATCTTGAATTAATGTAAGAAAATTTCAGTCATTGGCTTACAGAGTGAAGACCAGGACATTTTGTTACTAATTTGAAGGCCAGTTTCACAGACTTAAAAACTCTCCCAGCAGTAATTAGGGCTTTGGCTTTGTTTTAAGTTAGACGTTCTTCCTAGTATATAATTGCTTTGGCCTTTGCAGGTGGGCCTGCAGTTCTCTTCTGCGAATCGCTGTTTTTCGTGAATTTGGCCAGTATGTTTCTTAGTATAGGCTGGGACCAAAGTACCATGGAAAATCTTTTTTAACTTGGAAAAGAGGAAGCAAAATAAGAAGAAAAAGGAATAAGCTAGTTGCCTAGAGAAATGCAAAAACTGAAGATCTTTTGTAATATTCTTTTAAAGTAAAGTTTCTTTAAAAGCTTTGGGGACATAATTGGGTGGAATTAAATGTCTTACTAATAGTGAGGATCTGTTCATTCTGTTTCCAGAGTGTCCTGCTCCAAACCCTGCATTTGAGCTCAGGGGTTGTTGGAAATGCTGGGTCTTGCTAGAAGTTAATCTCAAGTGCCCACGTGGCAGCCTTTCCCTGTCAATCAAAAGAATAGAACTAGCTGGGCGTGAAGCACTTGTGGTTTTAGTGTTATGTGTGGTTAGGGGGAGAGGTTGTGAGGGCCTGTGGTTATTACCAAATTCTTTGAAATGGAAGTATGGGTACAAACAAAATAAAGAATAGGAGAGAAACCCTGGTGCTCTGTGAAGGGGAAAGAGAAGTCCATAGGATTTGACAAATAAATGCCTTGTAGTAGAGATGATCTAGTTTCTGTTTTTTTCTTATTAGTTTTGCAGTGCATTTCTTCATTTGTAAAGGGTGATTGATTTCAAGAATGGATTCATTATCACATCTCTGTGGTGTGTTGGGGGACAGTGTGGATGTGGTATAGCCTTGACCAAAATGCCTGAGTCCTGTGATAGATTTGGCCAGCTCAGATACACATCTGTCTAGGGAAGAAGGAACCCAGACCAAGAAAATAAGTGTTTAGTCAGGGTGGTTTCTACTGAGCCTTTTTGACTGAGATGAAAATGAGTTATAGTGCAGTTACCGAGAGATCACACATCTGGCCTGCTCAGCTACCTTCACAGCTGACAATCAGCTGGTGGTGAAAAGGAAGCCTGCACAAAGCACACAGGGAACTTCCGAAACTGTATTCAGGGACTCCTCCTCTCCGTGTGTGTATGTAACTGACAATCTGGCTGCCCAGCCCAAAGAAAATTTAAGACAGCAAATTTAGGAAAAGGCGCTGAGACTGGAGGGAGTGTGGTTAATGAAGAAAAGAGAAAGAAAAAAACATTACAATTCAGCATAAGAACTTATTGGGAGGCTGAGGCGGGTGGATCACAAGGTCAGGAGTTCTAGACCAGCCTGGCCAACATAGTGAAACCCTGTCTCTACTAAAAATACAAAAAATAGTTGGGCATGGTGGCACATGCTTGTAGTCTCAGCTACTCGGGAGTCTGAGCCAGGAGAATAGCTTGAACCCAGGAGGCGGAGTTTGTGGTGAGCTGAGATCACGCCACTGTACTCCATCCTGGGCAACAGAGCGAGACTCTGTCTCGATAAAAACAAAACAAAAAACAAAAAACAAAAAATTTAAGTAGGGGTGGGGTGATAATAGCTCTGTATATGTAAGGTCAAAATGTTTCCGTGACATCCTAATCCATCACTTTATGACTGAACACACAGTATTCTTATAAACTGTCCTGAAATCCCTAATAAAAAATCTATGGCCAGCCTGCTCTTTAATGAAGAACATGTGTAATTTCCATTCAGAATCATTACAAACAAATAGAGTAAGCTTTGGTTCTTAAAGTTAACTGTATGGATAAAAGCCTTCCACATCCATTGCTTCCTCTTTTAATTCCATTGAAAAGCTTTGTCGGCTCGCGTCAGGTAGGTATTCCCAAGGTTTCCTCACAGCTGAGTTGAGCCACCCTGTTGAGAGTTAAGTCCATGTGTAGTTTTGTCTCAGTTACTGGTTAAAACTGAGGAGGTTCACTTTTGGGTTGCTGTCACCATGGAGTGATGAGTGCTCATGACAAGCCTTCCCAGGCCTCCTGGCCCGACCTAACCTGCTTTAACTGTTGATGGTTTTGCAGTGTGGTTTCCCCAGTTCACAACCTGAATCTGTGACTTTCTATTAGGAACACTCACTACGTTTCCCTTTTCATGCCTGGGGAATAACCAGAAAGATACTGCTGTGAAGCCTAAGTTTTATGCTTTCATGCTTTTATACTTTTCCTCCTTGCCTTGTCTCTAGTCTATTTTCTATGGAGCATGGACTAAGTTGTTTCTATTCTATGATCACTTTAAGGGACAGCTTGGCAGGCAGTTGCCTTTTAAGTAGCTGGGCAGTTCCTTGCCTCGAAATAATTCATTTCTTTCTATGTCTCTTGCATTCTAGGCAAATAAAAGTATTCTCTGTGTGTGCATGGAGCATAGAAATGGGGATTTAAACATTGTTGGCTGCATGTAGGCCCCATCTAACTGAATCTGTTACCTTATATTCTTGTCACGAAAGTCTGGTTTATCTGGTGAAACTGTTGGGGATTACAAAGAAGGCCTTAGATTCTAGCAAGCTGGTGGCTGAGGGAGAAGATCAGCAACGTTGGTTATGGCTGAGTGAGACTGGTGGGGTTCACAGTGGCCTTTATTCATTCACTTTATTAATTCTCCTGTTTTCGCCATGGTTAACGGTGTGACTGTTGGGTGGAGTTGAAGCTTTGGAGTGTATGATATTTATATGTTCCCACTGTATCTCTCTCAGGAGTGTTTGTACATACAGCTTCCCTGTTTCCCCTTCCTCCACTCCCCTCCCAGTCATTTCTGGTAACGACTGAACACTGTATGGGTGGAAAGTCCATCATGTAGTAGAGCAAAATTTTCAGGCATCTCACCTCAAGTTGCCTATGACGTTTTCAGAAGCAAATATAACGATCTCCTTGTGCCAGTGGACTTCTTTGGTTTCTTTTGGGGGTAAAATCCCTTATGAAAAGAGATGGTTTTGCACATCTGTGTCAGTCCCCATGCTCTTCTATCCTACTTCTGTAAGGCCTTTGTAGGCCTGGGTCTGCGGGATCCATCTACCTTATCCCACACTTGCAGAACCTGGAGTTAATGCCCTGCTTAGGACTGACACCTGTGCTGTTTAGCGGGCTTGGATTGCTATGTCTCATTGACAGCAGTCCTGTTAACTAACACAATGCCTACCAGAAGGTTAGAATCGTTAGTGTTAGATGTGTTGTTGGTGTTGAGACATTCTTCGGTACTAGAGACAGGAGACCAGGGATGCCTAAATTTTGTACCAGATCACAACTGTCTTCTCAGTCCAACCTCCCCACTCCCCCACAGGACTCACACAAGAAACAATGAGAAATAGGAACGAAATAGCACCATTAATTGGATATGAGCTGCAAATCCAAGTGTTAAAAACTTTGGTTAGATGGGTTGGACCACATGGAGTATAAAGAGCTTCACCCCAAAGCAGGTCCTAAGGACCCTCATCTCCCTCCTCCCATTTCAACTCTCTAAACCTGTATCATTATTTACTGTACACTGGCCTAATAGAAGGACCCATGGAGGCTGAAAGGACCTAGGGGGAGGCCCTGAAATGGGTTTACTCCTGTTGCCTTGTTGGATAAGAGAGAAGAGCTTCTATCCTTAGTTAGACTCACCTGTGAGATGTCAGAACCATGCCAAGCGGGAGAGAACTTTGGCACTCTCTAATGTAGCAGAGGGGATGCAGAGGAGACACAGAGCCACAGTCTGCACCACAGCCTCAATAGCGAGTGCCCAAGGAGGGGGGAAGAAGAGGTGAAAGTGCTTCTCCACTCTTAGATGCTTATACTCAGACCCCTTAATGTAAATTACTGCCCTGTTAATCCAACCTGCCATTTCGAAGAAACATTAAATGAGACATCATACTTAGCACTTTGGGAGGCCGAGGCAGGTGGATCACCTGAGGTCATGTCAGGAGTTCAAGACCGGCCTGGCCAACATGGCAAAACCCTGTCTCTACTAAAAATACGAAAATTAGCTGGGCAGAGTGGCACGCGCCTGTAATCCCAGCTACTTAGGAGGCTGAGGCAGGAGAATCGCTTGAACCTGGGAGGTGGAGGTTGCAGTGAACTGAGATCATGCCACTGCACTCCAGCCTGGGCAACACAGTGAGACTCCATTTAAAAAAAAAAAAAAAAAAAAAGAAAAGATAGGCCTGTGTAGTGTCACCAAGTTGAGAAAATAGCCATTTTTCTCTCATGCATTATTAGTAAGATAAAGAATATTAGGAATGAAATTGAAATAGACATTAGATTTCTTCTCCATCATTTGACCTATTCATAGTTCAAACAATTAAGTCATGATGATGTCAACGGGGACTATCTTAGTTTTAATTGTAAAAGAATCTGTTTTCTTTCATGAGGATAAACTATCAGACTTTGGGCTTGGTACTTTTATTTGCTTAGGAACTGAGTAATTGCCTCATAAAACAGCATGATGGTACTATTAACACCGAATTATAAGACCTGTTATTATAGAATTTGCTTTTCTGGTTGGGATAAGACTTCGGTTTTTTGTTGCTTAAAACAATTCGTTTCTCCAAATGGGTGTATAATAAACAGGTAAAATTTTGCCTATTTAAAATAAAAAAGTTTATAATCTCTTGGGTGGCTTTTATATATCTTTTGATACTTCCAAGAGAGGGCTTTTTCTGGGTGGGATGGAAGGAGGAGACATATATTTAACATTTAGAGTGGAGGTATTTAAGAATGAGAATAAGTATTTTATTTCTGTCATATCTACCTGAGACATATTTGAGGCAATTGTTTAAAAATTTGCCCCATTATTTTGTCTGATTTGAATATTAGGAATTAAAGGGTTCATTGACCAAACGTCTTTGAATTTGAAATTTTGGGGACTCTATTATGAATGATAAATTTAACTGTGGGCTATATGGCAATTGTTCCTCAGATCATTTAAAATTGTGTGAGAGTGTCTGTGTGTATTTATATTTGTTCGTTTCTCCTTTGTCCATCTTTGCCATATATTTTAGGCATAATTGAAGAATATGTAAACACTTCTTAAGGAATAAGTTATAATTGTAAATAGGAATTTACTGTTATTTTTGTTCTATTGTATTGCAAAGCTAAATGACGGTGGCAAATACCATTATGGGATGAAAGTAGGCTTTGTGTTATTTTGAAAATGTGTATGAATTTCATTGGAATAAATGGAATAAACAGAATAGAAACAATGGCATCTACCTTTAAGCCTGACTGCACAAGTTTCCCTGGATATATCTGAGATACAGGCAAGTTATGTTCACATGGCCACTTAGAGATTCTGGTCTTTTGTCTCCTAGTTGAGGCTATTTCTTTGCCTTTGTTCTACCCCTCTTTGGGGCCTGACATAGTAATACAGGGCTCTCAGATTAGAATAACTTAGGTTTCATGATGGAGCACTCAGATTGCTGACTTGTTATGTTACAGGTGATTTTTGTGGTCCTGAGTACTTTTTTAAAAGTGGTGGTTCTCTTGCAGGAAGCCAGCTGAGGGAAGTTCTCCATGAATGTACGTCACAATGATGATGACCGACCAAATCCCTCTGGAACTGCCACCATTGCTGAACGGAGAGGTAGCCATGATGCCCCACTTGGTGAATGGAGATGCAGCTCAGCAGGTTGGTGTAGGAAGAGGGGAATTTAAGTCAAATTGTCTAAGTGGGAAACAGTAACGCAGTATTTGATTTACTTTGGGATTCAACGATTTGTGATTTCAAACCTTAGCATTTCTAGAGGTAAGTGTTTTTGTTGTAGAATTACTGTATCTTTTTTTTTAATATTGTGATTTTAGAGAACGAAATCTTCCCTCATTCAGTTTGTATTCTTGAAACATTGAAAAGTGGATGACTTCTGAAGTGAGCCATTTTCAGATAGTGTACAGGTCTTTGAAATAAAATGGCTGTTTATTCATGCCATGTTGTGCTTGACGAGTTTGCTTGGTTGGTCAGAGCTGCATGCTCAGAGGATCAGGTTTTGGCTTCACACAGGAGTGATCTCGGCAAGACGCGCAGGACACTGTGAACCCACCCTTGCTCCTGGAATTAGTCCTTCCAAATGTGTAGCTCATAAAAATCATGGTACTTTTTTTCCTCTAAATCTCCTTTGTCACTAGTTACTGAACATTGTGGAATAGAGAGTTATTTGTGAACTCGAGAAGTTATTTGTGAGCTCAGTCAAGTAGCACTTGGGGGAAACAATTTAGACAGTAAGTGAAACTTTAAAAAATTATTAGGAATTGAACTATTACCTCTAATGTTAATTAAAAATTTTTATTACAACAGTTGGGCTTGCTCAGTTTTATAACTAAATAG
The DNA here is from genome assembly GCF_008728515.1 of Papio anubis. Taxonomy (NCBI): domain Eukaryota; kingdom Metazoa; phylum Chordata; class Mammalia; order Primates; family Cercopithecidae; genus Papio; species Papio anubis. Next base: position 118,920,804 of record NC_044977.1, on the reverse strand, counting down.
ATATTTTATCTTTGTACCTTCTTCAGAAGCATAAAAGCAGATTTTTATTTTGTGAAAAGTAGAATTGAGAGCAAGTGCTGGGAAAATATTTACCCAAAATATATTCATAATTCAAATAAGTTAATCATTTATTTGGTGTCAGTGCATGCCCCCTGCTCTAATATATCATATAGTGTATTCACACTCTATCAATCATTGTATATTAATTCTTTGTATATACCTTTGTTGGAGCTGACCTTGCTGCTTAATAATTTATATTATTTTCTCCTGCATTGCACTATGAACCTCTTAAGAACAAAAAATGTATAATAGGTGCTCAGTAAATGTTTGTTAGTTGAATGCATTTCATGCCTTCTCACCACTGATGCAGACATCTCCCTTCCTGATTCCTCAATCTCTTCCTCTGCTGGATTACTTCCAGCAACGTACAGTAGTATCTTACTGCTCCCCACCCAGTAAAACAAAACCTCCTCACTTGATTCCACATCCCCCTCCAGTTGCTACCTCCTGTCCCCTTTTCCCTCTTTGGCAGTATTTCTCCACTTCCTCTCCTTCCTTACCGCCCATTCCTCACTTTACAGTCTTCACTCTGTGTTCTCATCTTCCTCTTCAGTCTTTAGCATGTCCTGTTGACTTTATCTCAGGAGTGTGTGCAGAATCCATCCTCTGCCGTATCCACTTCATTTCCACTACCATTGCTGGACCCTGCGCCATCATCTCACTAGGGTAGGGTAGGACAGCTCTTTTCACTGGTCTCTCTGCTTTACTTTTTGCCCCACCAGGAAGCATTCTCCACATAGATCCTGAGGTTTATTTCCAAATAAAAACTTTCTGATGTCATTAGCCTACCTCAGGCCACCTTCTCACACCTGGAGTGAAATCCAATCACGCTGCCTGGCTGCCAGCCTTCCTTGTTAGTGCTGGCCTGCCTCTCTGTCATTCTCTGCCTGCTCTCCTGCTCACTGTGCTCCATTAGTTCACGGGAAGGTTACAGAGTGTTGTGGATGGTTTCAAGATGCAGTGCTTGGTCTCCCAATTAAAAGAATTACTAATACAAAGAAAAAAAAGACAAGGTATTTAGTCAAATGTGAGTAAACTTGGGAAACAACTTAGGTCTCTCAGATGTGGTCACCTCATTCCCATTTGCCTGTGTAGCCGAGAGACCTGAGGCCACCCATCCATGTTGTACACCATGTTTATGTTTTGATGATTTCTTCCACATGTCTGTGATTTAGCTTGCCCTGCATATCTTACCTCAACTCTAAGCAGAAGCTGCTTAACAATTTTGGTTAATCATACTTTCAAAGCTGGATAAGGTGGTCCATGCCTGTAATCCTAGCTACTCAGGAGGCTGAAGTAGGAGAAGCCCTTGAGCCCAGGAGTTTGAGACCAGCCTGGGCAACATAGTGAGACCCCATCTCTAAAAAGAAAAAAAAAACTCACATTTTTATTAAATCTTTCTTTAATTAATCTTATTAAAACTTTCTCTAAAGCTAATAAGAAAAGAAGAATCTGTTAATGTATCTGTTTTATAAATGGTCAAAATAATCAAGCTTTATGAAAAAGTGGGGTTACACTTAAAAAAATCTCAGAAGAAGAAACTATTTGTCTTTTTAATTGTGTTTAATTGTGTTAAATATGTTTAATTGTGTTAGAAGCATTAACATCCTTGGCTCCAAGCTGTTACTTGGCATTAACTCTAACTTTTCTGTAATGGGCAAAATTGTTAAGTAGGTAAAGTGCGTTAGAAATGTCCCTCTCAGCGGACCATCCCAAGATTTACCATGTTTTGTCATTGCCTCTATGTCACTGAGGCTCAGCCTAGGCAGTGGCCTCTGTGCCTGATATTTTTCTTCCTCATTCTGCTCCCAGAGTCTCCATCCTGTGTCTCCCTCATTCTTTCAAGCCTCCGTTCTTTCCTTTGGGTTTTAACATTTAGCATTGGCCTAAGTGGGCATGGCAGAGGCTTGGGGCCGGTGTGTTGAACCCAGGTGAAGGCACAAGGGGAAGACAGAGTGAAGGAGAAGGAAAAACCAAAAGTGGCAGAGAAACACAAGAGGAAGTAGGGAAAGGGGAAGGATAGACGGCAATTCAAAAGAACAAAGAACAGAGGTGAGTCTCCAAGACAGGATCCCAGAGTGTGGGGCTGCATGAGTTTTGAGTGCTTGCTCTGGGCACCTGCTGATATTTGCTGCTTGCCCTTAAGAGCCTGCGTAGTGTAGTGCTCAGGTGGTTCCATGTTAAAGGATCAGGCTACAGCGGACATACCAGAGAAAGGGATCTGTACGAATGTTTTCTGAGGCTTTTACTGTGCTTTCTCACTGAAGCAACACCTTTTCATCTTGATAAGAACCTTTTGGAGGCACAGGATTGACTCTAGGGGTGGACATTGCAGGCACTATATAACAGACCCTTGGCGGTGGCATCCTGAGGTATGTGGCACCTCAGTCACCTCTCACATCATACTGTTGTAAAGAGCCATCCCCTGGCCATAGGGTTCTGCCTCTAAATATCTGTTAGGAGTGTGTATGGTGACGCTTACCTTGTATGTGTTTACAGGGTTCTTAATACTTTGCAGCTGTGCAAAGGACATTCTAAACATTTCTATATATGCAAAAGAACTACCGCAGTTATGAGAAAGCTCTTCAGTTCTCACAGCCCTCCTCCTTCTGATTTCTGTTCTGCTAGTTTCTGGATGTAATTAGGACTAGTTCTTGGCAGGATTCTCTGTTGCTTTCTGTCTCTCCAAATAAGACACACTGTTAATTTTCATTATTTGAAGTCACATTAGGTTGGAAACCTTGGTTTGTCATTTTATGCAGGTAGCAGGAAAAGGGCAGTAGTGAAAAGGATGATTCTTTTCTTAAAAAGAAAAGTCATCCTCATTATGAATGAAACTTTTAAAAGCGTTATCAACTGAAAATGAATAACAAGAAACAATGTGAACAGAAGCAGCTTACACAAGAGTTTTCCTTACTTAACAGCTTTATGAGGTATAATTCACATGTCATACCATTCACCCACTGAAAGTATACGATCATTGGAATCTAGTATATTCACAGAATTGTACAAGCTTGACTAAAATTAATTTTATAACATTTTTATCACTCTAAAAACAACCCTGGAGAGATCACTCCCTATTTCCTATTTTCTCTCTCCCTTCCCCCTATCCTAAGTAACCACTAATTCACTTACTTTCTGTTTCGGTAGGTAGATATTGCCTATTCTGGAATTTCATATAAATAAAATTACATAACATTTGGTCTTTTGTGTCTGTCATCCTTCACCCAACATCTTTTTTTTTTTTTTTTTTTTGAGATGGAGTCTCACTCTGTTGCCCAGGCTGGAGTGCAATGGCACGATCTCCGCTAACTGCCACCTCCACCTCCCAGTTCAAGCGATTCTCCTGCCTCAGCCTCCTGAGTAGCTGGGATTACAGGCATGTGCCACCACCCCTGGCTAATTTTTGTATTTTTAGTAGAGATGGGGTTTCACCATCTTGGGCAGGATGGTCTTGAACTCCTGACCTCAAGTGATCCACCTGCATTGGCTTCCCAAAGTGCTGGGATTACATGTGTGAGCCACCGTGCCCAGTTCACTCAACACATTTCTAAGGTTCATTCAGATTGTAGCATGTGACAGTACTGTGTTCCTTTTTTATTGCCAAATATTTTACTGCATGGATCTACCACATTTTAGTAATCCACTCGTGATCTGATTGACATCTGAGTTATTTTCACTTTTTGGCTATTATGAGTATGCTGCTATGCACAGATTCTTGTATGGACATGTTTTTGTTTCTCTTGTATATATAACCAAAAGTGACATTGAGTAGCTTTATTTTGAAGTATTATTTTCTAAATAAAGTTATCTTTGCTTTTTATCACTATTAATTTCTTCCACCTCTGAGTGACTACAGCCTAGCTTAGCTAAATAAAGTTTGCTTCCCTTAATATGCCTAATTGTATACTATTCTTGAGTTATAAAAATCAGGTTTCAACCTGAGTTTTTAATGTGTGGCTATATAAATGATGATGAGTGCCATTCAATAATCAGAAAATTGATGGCTTTGTTGACATATTCAGAAGCTAGTGGTATATTAACTTACCTGTGTTTGTTATGGACTTCTGCATTTTAGTGATTTTAAAATGTAGCAGCCAGTTTTGAGCACAAAAGAATAAACATCAGCCCAAATTCTGACTTTCTTATTGCTTTAATATTTTAATAACTTCTGAAGAATTATAGCAGCTACCAGTTAAACCATTAAATTAAAAACAGAAGTGCTGACACAGGGTGGCAGAGTTTACTGATTTGTTAATTTAACATGTGACACTTACAAGATATAAGGGTATCTGTGACCTGCATGAGAGTAGTGTGCCACTTTATATTATATTCTTAGTGACTTTGCTTAAATATGTATTCACTGAGGGTCAATTCCTAGTGGAACTGGATTGGATTAGATGCCTCTTTGACCTGACTAGCATTTAGCATATGGAGCACATCTAGTATATGATTTGTCATACTATTCTTCTTCCTTCTTGCCTCTTTTAATTCATCTATTCTTCTAGAATATTGCTGAGTGTTTTTAATGCTTCTTCTTCAGAAAGTAGAACTCCTTAAACACATACAGAAAACCCTCCTCTCCTGCTAGCTCAGGATAACGTGTCATCTACTTACCCTGGAAGGCAGAAGGCAATTGCCTCAATCATGTCCAATTCTCTTGACTTTGCCTATTCCTGTTGATCAGCACTTAGCATGTCATTTCATGGAGAGAGTTTTTTCCCCTCTTTTGTTTCTTCTTTTGAAAGCCCTTGTTTCCTCTAGACAGAATATGTAACCAGAGTTTTTTCCTAGAGTGTTCTTTTGAATACACATTTCCAGATAGTACGTTCAACATATTAAAGCTTTCCACCCTCGGATGGTGCTCATCATCGGCATGTCTTTTATATCAAATGTGCCCCTCCTCCTAATCCAGTGACCTTTTCTGTTCTGGTTGATATCTTCTTAATAACCTTCTCCTTGATGGCTTCCTTCTTGCATTGAGTAGTTCAAATCCTGTCACCGCACAGGTTCACTCCTTAAATATACTGAGAGCCACGGTGTCAGGGGCCCATGAAGAGTTTTGCTTACATGATAGAGTTTGTCTCCTCCTCAGAAATCCCAACAGAAAGGAAGGTTTGTCATCAGTATATTGTAGAAAAATGAATAAACAACTCTTGGGAAGATTACCCAGGAGAAAGAAGGATATTCAGATGAGAATGGGAGTGACAATTAAGAAAGAGACTGCAGCTATTATTGCTAAATAACATTATAGAAGAGCTCCTTTTGTGGTAGAATCCTGTTGTGGGCTGAGGCTTGAGCTAGAAAGTAGAAAGAGGCTGGTCAAATGTTGGGTATGGAAAACCAAGTATTGGGAAGCTCGGCCTTGGATCACATTCTTCAGCATCAAGATGCATGAGAAATGTACAAGCTGGGCAAATGCTTGAATAAAATTATTATTGCTGACTCCCATTCATGTTTCCTCTACCACTCAAACTTATAAAGCCCTCCAGTGTCAAGATACTGTCAGCTTCTCTCCTTTGAAATTGGGGTGGAAAAGAATGAGAGGATAAGATTTATGACTAAATTTAGGAGTGATTGAATAATAGATTTGTTCATTTTAATAAGTATTTATCAAATGTCTTGTATGCCAGCACTGTATTAGGTGCTGGCTACAGAAAGATGAATAAGGCACTGTTCTTGCCCTAAAGGAATGAGCAGTCTAGTTGAGCAAAATATGGCCTACCAAAAAAAAAAAAGAGACTGTATTTACACATACATTGAGTCACAGGAGAGTGTTTGGATTGTAGAGTGTCACAGCGCGTAGGAGTTCAGAGGAGGAATTGAGGACTGGGATAGGTGGGCAGGAAAACAGACCAGGCTAGGAAAAGTATCTGTGGGGAGGCTGAGCCTGGGTCAGATCAGATTTAAAATGAAGTGAAGGCTAGAATGATGCAGACTTTGTACATCAAGTAATCCGTTTCTGTTTTATTAAAGGAGAATACATTATAAGGATTACATACGCAATGGAGAGCTATTAGGGGTACTACAAACAAACCTTATCTGCATAGTCGGTGATCTCTTTGCTTGAACTTTTGCTATTTAGTGTCTTTGTTAGTGAATGTATTTGTCCTCTGATTCTCCAGTCTGGCGGTCCACCCTTCCGCTTGATGCCTGTTGCTCAGAATTACCGACTCCACAGTGGGGCAGATCACAGGCACCCTCAACCAGATCCACTTTCCAGCTGCGGAGGCAGCAACCCCTGCTTTGAGGGCCTCCTTTTAACTACAAAAAAAAAGGTGTGATTTTATCCAGAGCTGCGGTCTGACTTTTCAGACCTCTCTAAGTTAGTTTTGCCAATTTTGCTCACTACAAAAGCTTCCAAAAAGGCATAGCCTATGCAGAATCTCAGTCTTATAAAGGAAAATGTTGATGCCATGTTATCAGAGGGTGTTGTTATATGTGGCACCCCCAATAATTAGAACATAGGACATATAATTATGGCAGCCCTGAGCTGTCTGGGTTGAGAGACACTTCAGAATTTAATTAGCCAAAGGCAATAATAATAAGATATAAGATGTAGTCAGTATCCTTCAAATGCTAGAAATTGAGCTGCCTTCCCAACAGGAAGGATTAAGGTAAAATACTGGCATGTTAGCGTTGCATTGCAGAATAATGGCAATTTTAAATTCTAAGGTGATTTTAACGTTATGATTGTTTTCAAATTATTGCAATTTTTGGCTGTCTGATTTCCTTGTCAACTCAGGGTGGGTAGGGACTGTGTCTCTCTTGTTCATGCTGTGCCTGGCATCTGAGGTAACATTCAGTAAGTCTTTTTGAATGGATGAAGGATGAAAGCAATGAACAGATTTAATTCATCTATATCAGCGCTTGAAAACTAGCTTATTGCCTTTGTCATACAGGCATGGGTGTACGTGTGTGTGTATTGTTTTTGTTTTTGTTTTACCTTTAGTTTAAAAGAAAAGGATTTCAGTACCAATATTAAAAATGGGAAGATTTATATAAAACTCTGGATTTTTCTGTTTATCTGGAAAAAACAGAAGACATATGCCTGTAATCCCAACACTTTTGGGAGGCCGAGGTGGGAGGATCACCTGAGGTCCGGAGTTCAGGACCAGTCTGACCAACATGGTGAAACCCCATCTCAACTAAGTACAAAAAATTGGCCAGGCGTGGTGCTGCATGCCTGTAGTCCCAGCAACTCGGGAGGCTGAGGCAGGAGAATCACTTGAACCCAGGAGGCGGAGGTTGCAGTGAGCTGAGATTACGCCATTGCACTCTACCCTGGGCAACAAGAATGAAACTCTGTCTCAAACAAAACAAAACAAAACAAAACAAAACAAAACAAAACAAAACAAAACAAGAAACAGAAGATGTGATAACACAGGGCTGGTCCTTCCTACCTGGCAACAATTGACACAGAAGTTGCAGCCATTTGCTGTGGATGGGGAATGTCCTCTTCAGTGCCTATTCTGTCCACTTAGTTTCCAAGCCTGCCTGAACTCTGTGGTCATCCTGGTTTGGAATCTGGAAATGGTTAACTTTTTAAACTTTAAATTGCATCTTGTGCTCATGCATACCATATTTTAAATACAGAAAAATGATTAAGATTTTTTTTCAAGCACATGCATTATTTATCAAACTGATAATGTGTTTTAGAATCTTTTAGTGGTCTACTTGCCCCATGACTTGTAAAATGAATTAGGCTGGGCGCTGGTTCATGTGGCTTTGTAGAAGGATTTCAACTTTACCTCTTACATGTTAGGACCCATGTGAGTTTTTTTGTTTTGTTTTTTGGCTTTTAGTTTTTAGGATTTGAGGCCCCCAATAAGTGCCACATGGAACATTTACTAAAGCCTAGAAAGGCCAAAAGAAACAATCCTATCCCTTAGTTTTACTGTTTACAGTCTAGTTAGGAGACATTAAACACAGATGCAAGGTAAAAGTATTCCAAGCGCAGAGATGCAAATACTTGTGTTTATATTCTTTTTTACAGTTTCCAAGAGTTGAGTCTTTAAGTATTTATTGAAAGAGGTTTTTTTTTTAAGGGTAAACTTTTCCTGGTATTACCTAGATGAGGAATTTTTATTTAAAGCATTTATGTATGTATGTATGTATGTATGTATGTATGTATTTGAGACAGGGTCTCCTTATGTTGCCCAGGCTGATCTTGAACTCCTGGGCTCAGATGATCCTCCTGCCATGGCTTTCCAAAGTGCTGGGATTACAGGTGTGAGCCACTATGCCCAGTCGTAAAGCATTTCCGTATTAACTTTTAAAAAAATAAGATTAAATTGGATAGATTTCCAAACTCTGATTTCTCTTTTTCTTGTTTTGAAAATGTATATTTGTCATGTTGAATGTGATGTGATAGCTATTGATGTATCTCATAGTACAGTAAAAGTAGTATATAAACACAGGAGGAAAAGATGAGACACTTCTGCATCCAGAATGTGTTAAGATGAGACACTTCTGCATCCAGAATATGTTTGCACATAATCGTTTTCATGTAGGCAGACTCTTTTCTTTTTTAGTCCAAATGATTGATTTAAACATATGACTATATAAAATATATGCGTTACACTCCAAACATGACAGTAGTAAGCAAGCTGCGTAAAATTCGTAACATTAATCTCCAAGTTCCAAATGCAGATACTCATTCTCGTTCTTTTTTTTCTCTCTCCTACATTTCCAAATGCAAAAATAAACAGCCTGCCAAGGAGCAAGTTGCTAAAGTGCTGTAGTGTTTTATCTAGGTAATCTTGGGTTTAGCTGCCTTTAGATTATATTTGTTTCCTCATTTAAATTGGCATTGGCCACAACTAGGTGCCTCTTGGTCATTTACTGGTCAGCTTTAATGTTACAATAACTTGAAGCTAGACATAGTGCGTCCCCAGAAGAAACAATATACACGTGCTGCTTTAGTGTGAATGCCTACATTGGTATTTCTTCCCTGCCCTGGGCCTTTTTCCTTAACAGGTGACTGTCAGATCAGATCATCTGTTGAGAGGGAATGTGTTTTACCTGAGCTGCAGGTGTGTTCAGCACTTTGATTAACAAGATTAATTTGGCCCTCCCTTCCTGGGTGTCCTCTCTTTCCTGCCCCTTCCCTGCTCTTTGCAGCATAGTAGACAAGCATTTGAATAAAATGGACAATCTGCATTTAGCACATTACCCTTCCAAAGGCTTCTGCTTTGCAAATAATTGGGCAGTTAAGTGGAGACAGGAAAGATCCAGAGGTAAATGTGGTCTAGTTTTGGGTGCAGGTTGACTACAAAGTATGTCAGTAAACTTGTTACTAAGGTTCCATTTCGGCTGTTTAAAAAAATACAAATCAATTCTTGTTAGCCACACCTTAGATTTGAAGGGAAATGGACTTGTGTTATTGACCAATTATATTACATGGCTTTTAATTTTCAGGAAGGGTCATTAATATGTTTTATTTTTGAGACTCACTTTGTTCCCCAGGCTGTAGTATAGTGATACAGTCCCAGCTCACTGCAGCCTCAATATTCTGGGCTCAAGCTATCCTCTCACCTCAGCCTTCTGAGTAGCTGGGACTACAGGCGTGTACCAGCATGGCCTGGCTACTTACTTTTATTTTTTGTAGAGACAGTCCCCCTATGTTGCCCAAGCTGGTCTCAAACTCCTGGTTTTAAGCCATCGTCCTGCCTAGACCTCCCAAAATGTGGGATTACACAGGTGTGACCCTCTGTGCCAGGCCTTAACCAAACCTTTTCTTTTTGTTGTTGTTATTATATTCATGCACTCAGAAGTTGATAATTTTTTTTTTTTTTGAGCTGGGGTCTCATCCTTTCACCCAGGCTGGAATACAGTAAAATGTTTTTGTGTTTTCTAAGCAGTGGTTAGAAACATTAATCACTGAGCATGTTACTGTCTCAGAAGTTTCTTTGGTCTTTATATTGGAGTGCTGAGTTGTCATTCTAGTTCATGGGAGAAGCTATGACATACAGAAGGATGTGCTTTAATTAGCGATGTTGTTTGGTAGTTAAATAGGCCACAGTAATGCAGCGAATTTTTAATTTTTATTTTATATTGCCAGAATGGATCTGTTTAGAACCCATTTAAACTCTTGTCACCTTGGCAAAAAGGTCACATGGAAAACATCTTTATAGAGTGGTGATTTCTTTATAATTTACTTGATGGCTTTAGTCGTGACTGAATGTAAAACTATAAAATATTAATATGAATTGCAAATGAATGGCATCCATATTTTTCTCTTAGGGTTTGTGATAGGAAATTAGATACTGGGTTTATCTATATGGATAATATCTGTCTGTTTTCAGGACACAGGGAATCGATGGTGGAGTTGGGTGTTAGAAGACATCATCCTTTCATAGATCGGTGTCCACATCCAGCTTACTTCCCACAGTCTCTTGCTTTCTCATTTTTAAGGTGGTTTACTCAGGATGAGAGTTCTCCTACTTTTTATTGACTACTTCTGCACACTATGCTACTCCAAGCAATCTTGGAACTTTTTTTTTTCTCTCTAGATGAAGTCTTGTTCTGTCCTCCAGGCTGGAGTGCAATGGCGTGATCTCAGCTCACTGCAACATACGCCTCCCTGGTTCAAGCAATTCTCCTGCCTAAGCCTCCCGAGTAGCTGGGATTACAGGCACCCGCTACCACGGCCGGCGAATTTTTAAATTTTTAGTAGAGATGAAGTTTCACCACGTTGGCCAGTCTGGTCTCAGAGTCCCAGCCTCAAGTGATGTGCCCGCCTTGGCCTCCCAAAGTGCTGGGATTTCAGGCATGAGCCACCACACCTGGGCCAATCTTGGAACTTTGAAGAGCCTCCATTAACAAGGCGTCACACCAGGTGTGAGTGCCGTCTTTAGAGGGGTACAGTGACCCATTTTCTAACAGTTATTCTTAAACCTAGAGGGAAATATAGGACAAAAGATGCTGTAAGGTTGACTCTTCCAGAGATTTCCATACCTTAGCAATCTAAAAACTGTACGAAAGGTCAGAGTTAGGACTTTGAAAGAATGCTAAGTGTTTGACAAAATTTTTGGCATTTACCTCAGTCTTAAGTGCTACTTTGGAAGCCTGCTGATCACGAGAATGCTTTTAGTCTCAGCCCAATCTCAACTTCTACTTGAGTGGTTATCTGTGGACACTAAGTTAAAATTGTTGGAAACAGTGGCTTTTAATGGATATTTTTATCTCTTTCTTCCTGCTGAGGTGGAGGGAAGGATTAGTGACCATTGGGGAGGGCTTATGAGGTGCTGGGGCTGGTGCTGAGCACTTACACACATTATTTCATCCAGTAATTACACACCCTGTAAGGCGGCAATCATCTTTATAGACAAAACCCGAGGGGAGAAAGGTTACGTACTTGTAACTGGCAAATCACAGAGCTGGGATTCGAACCCACGTATCTCTTTTTCCAAAACTCAGATCCTGCCTTCTGGGAAAGGTGGAGCTGCCTGGGTTGGACTTACCTCTCAGTCTTGTTCAGGTAAACAGCTGGGGAAAGAGATGGGAGTAGGTTTTTGCACAGTAGTAAATTGTAAAGTTTATAGAGGCCGTTCCTCTTCATTATCTTACATGATTTCCACATTAACTCCAGAAGGTGGCAGTGCCTCTGGCTCCCCAGCTTCTGAAAAATTGAGGACTAAACAGCAGTGGTAGTGTCAGAAGGCCTGGAGGTCAAAAGGAGTTAGGAGTGAAATCTTCCGAAGCCCCATCCTGGGTCACAGCAGCGTCTCCCTTTTTTCCTTAGGGAATGGTTCTTTTCTTGAGATTGGCAATAGGAGGGCTGCTCTCTTGCGGGTCAGCAGCTGCTGAGAGATGAAGGTGGCCAGAAAAGGGTAGTAGAGGGTAGTAGTAGGTAGACATAGTAGAGGTAGTAGAGTTTCCTCCCCTGTGGGAGTCTCACCCTGGACTTAGAAAGGCCCTGCCTTTTCTTCCCAAACCCCATCCTTCATTTCCATTAAAAAATTACATCACCCTAGAGGCAGCTTTGAGACTAAAGAAGTTTAAAACCTTGTAAGATTTGAACATATTAAGTGGTTTTTCATTCTGAATTTACAGAGTAATACCAGGATAAAAGAAACAAAGTTTATCCTTCAAAAGGAAAGAAAATGACCACAGGTATTTCTTAAATCTCTCACCTCTACTTTTCCTGTTTTCTAAGGGGAATACAGAATTAAGTGTCACGCAGATTTTTACTGTGAACAGTGATGCCATACCTGGTTGCTCATGAGTTCGTCGTTTTCTTTGTTTTAGATTGATGAAGGACTGCTTGGATTTTGACTTTCCTGAAGATGTTAATTATATGTTTCAAAAATCATGTGTTCTGCTAAAAATCACTTATGCATAGCCTTGGAAAAAGAACTGGAGGCAGGGAGTTGCTTCAGGGTGCAGAATATTGTTTTGGAGGCCTTGGGAAATAAATCTTGAGTTAGTTCATTTACCACCAAGACATATTTAGTCACTGTATATAAACAAAAGAAGTCACAGTGTGCCTGGACATTATTTGTCCCAGATGGAGTTTAAACTTGGCTCATTATACTGCACTGATGTCATGGTGCATAAACTGGCTCTGAATTCAACGTGCATAGAATCGGCTGTGCTTGTATGTGCTGAGGACATGCGGGAGGAGGGGCGGGGCTGGCTGGAAAATCTTTGTCACATTTTTCCTTTGCTCTCTGTAGAGACTAGTGTCAGTCTTGAATTTGGACTTGGTGCAGAATGAGGGAAGAATTGGAATAATCTGTTAATGTGTACGAGTCAGTATGTGTATGTCCTCAAAGCTGTAGTGCTTCCAAGACCAAGAATCTAAGTGTGCCTGGCTTTCCAACAGTTACTTAACAAAGCTCTAGTAACTCAAATCTAGAAAGGAAAATCTTAAAGGCATTACATTTTAAAAGAGCATGTTTAGTGTGTTTGCCTTGAAGTCTTAAATCTGGACAGCTTCTTTAAACTTTGCAATGGTCTTAAGTATCCAGCTGTAAAATTCTGTTTTCCTGGATTGTATGGTGGACAATGTCTCAAAGTAGTTGCTTAAAAGTATGTAAAAAGGTGGCCGAATTTAATTCTTCCTGTGTGCTTTGAGAGGGCAGCTTGTGGGTGAGAAAACTGAGCCGGAGAGGGTCCTTTCCTGGACTTCTGAGCCCTTAATAGGAAATTTCCACATACTGTGGTGTTACTTTATTACTTTTTATTGCTGGCTTTTGTTGTGATAATCTTAAAAAGAAGCATTTCCAAGTAATTCAAACCATTTTGTAGATGTAAAGGGCTTAGATTTCAGAACTTCTGTGAATGGATTCCTATAGGAGTCACTCTTGTTGCCGGGACACAGAAGCTGAGCAGACACTGGAATGTGAATGCGTTGGGAGGTGGACCTTTAAGGAGAGCGCAAATGTTTACCAAAGCGAAAATCTGGTCAGAGGTGAGAAGTGGTTGGTTTTAGATTTTATTGAGAGCATGAAACGTGGCAGATTTGGTAAAAATTTTTTCTTGAGATTGTAATTTTACTTAACTGAGAGACTTGTCACTGGTAGGAATTTGAAGAAAAAGAAATTGGGGGTAGAAGGCTCTCCTTCAGGGAGGAACGCATATTTCCTAGAAGAGAACTTGTCCTGCCTTTGGGGATGTTCCTTTGACCTGGTTAACTGCATTCTCTTTATTTTAGCAGTCTTGTTGAATTATCTCCATATTGAATTGACATGGTGAAACCACACCTAGTAGAGGGGAGAAGTGGTGGTGTGGGCTAGATGAGTATGCATTTTGGTCAGACATGGCTGGATTCCAGTCATCTTGTAGTTTTGTGACCTTGGAAGGGTTGCTTTTCTTTTTTAAGCCTCAGTTTCCCCATTTGTAAAATCTAGTTAATATCTACCTAGCAGATGACAGGGATTCAATAAGTAGTAGCTGTTTCTTAATCATTATAGAAAAAAACCTGGAAAAAGGAATTGATAAAGTACCTTGCATCATGCCGAATTAATCTTACAGATGTGATATTGAGGATACAGCTTTTTTTTTTTTTTAACGAAGAACAGTACATTTTTATTTTGAATTTTAACTTATTATTTATTATTATTATTTTGAGACAGAGTCTCACTGTGTTGCCCAGGATGGAGTGCCGTAGCAGCTGCCGCCTCCTGAGTTCAAGCGATTCTCATGCCTCAGCCTCCAGAGTAGCTGAGACTACAGGCACCCACCATTATGCCCGGCTAATTTTTGTATTTTTAGTAGTGACGGAGTGTTGGTCATGCTGGTCGTGAACTTCTGACGTCAAGTGGTCCACCTGACTCGGCTTCCCAAAGTGCTGGGATTACAGGTGTGAGCCACCACACCTGGCTGAGGATACAGCTTTTGAACCTTCTATTCTTTGAAGAAAACAGTATTAAAACTTTTGGAGTAGTGGATATCCTTGCTCCTTATTTTGAACAGTGAGAGTCCTAAAGCCCAGGAAAACCCAAAACATATTTGCCATGTATCCTACGGGTTGTGTTGAGCAAGGGGAGCTTCACCTACAATGTGTGCCCTTGGACCTTGAGTTCCCAGTGTTTGCTTAGGTCCGCTTGGGGGCTTCCTGTTATTGTATATTATTTTTCAATCAGCTTTGGATTCAGGCTTCAGGTATGGCAGTGAGCAAAATAAGGCAATGGATACATTCACATCTTCTTACCAGGATCTTTCTAGTTTACTTGCTTATGTTTTTAATCCTAGATATTTTCTTTGCATGTGTTATTACCACAAAGATCAATATTGGGCATTCGCACCCCATCACTTCCCTTTTCCTGATTTGGAGAAAAGAGGGGACTCAAAAAACAAATACTGCTTACTTTTCAGTTTTGCCTGAGGCCAGCTGTGGTTTGTTGCACACAGACTGGGGTCTCAAAGGTGTGTGTGAATAGACAGTTTGGGTGTGGGGGCCTGGGACGAGCTTGGAGACTGGGAATCTTGGGGGTGGGGCTGAGGAGTGGGGAGTGGGAGTATATGTGACCAGAAAATAGTGGCATGAGGAATAGACGGTAGTACTCTTCTCATGTGGTCAAAGGTCACTTTTAAAGTTATTAGGTATTCCTGGATAGTATCCTTAGTTGAGTGGAACTCTTCTGCAGCTTTTAGATTGTATCATTTTCCCCCTTAAAGATACCTGTTGGATAATCATAAATGTGGGCTGCAAGGAGGAAGTGTTCATTTATACATGAAAACAAGCTTCACAAAGTGTGGCCAGTGGAAAAAACTCTGGAAGTGAAATGGGATCTCCTTTCTGCATGGTTTATATCTTGATTGTCTGAGGATTGGATTTAACGGTTAAAAATGCTGCAAGTGTAATATTTTGCCTTTGGTCAGTTGGTACCGTTCTCCCAGGAGACGCTTTTTTTGGGAGACAGTCTTGCTCTGTTTCCCGGGTTGGAGTGCAGTTGGCACCGTCACGGTTTGCTACAGCCTTGACTTCCTAGGCTCACATGATGTTCCTGCCTCAACCTCCTGAGCTGCTAGAACTACAGGAATGCACCACCATGTCCGGCTAATTTTTACAATTATTTTTGTAGATAGGAGTCTCACTATGTTGCCTGGGCTGCTCTGGAACTCCTGGTCTCAAGCGATTCTCCCCATCTCAGCCTCCCAAAGCACTGGAATTACAGGCATGAGCCGCTGTACGTGGCCAGAAGCTTTTTTGATGGACTGATACTTTACCCTGATTGCTTATTTGAGTGACTGGTGATTTTTTTATTTGAGGCATAAATTAGACATTTGCCTCCAGAAGTAGTCTTAGATACTATTGACACCTGGTTAATCAGCCACCCAAAGTTTAAACTGCAAAAGTAGCCTTCCTTTCCCTCTTTTAATGAGTAAGAAACAGAGTTAGTTTTAGATTTATACCTGTAAAGGAAAGATAGTACCCCTTCTTTCAGTTCCCCTGTTAGACAAAGAATTCCCATGATGCTGTATTTGCTCAGTTGTATTAATTGTAACTCTTGTTTTATTGTTTCTGTGGACTTTGGAAGAGTGGTCACTTATTTTTTATTAAACTTTGATAAACTGCCCTCTGTTTATTTCCAGCTTCATGGTTCTTGTAGCACTAACGGTTTTGAAACAGATCTGATGAAGCAATAGTAGCTTAGAGGATGCTCTCATGATTTGATTAGCATGGTTCTTCTTAACATCTCTGGAGAAAAAAATATCAGTAGTTAAAATCTTTGTCTTTTTTTTCTTCCTGTGAAGACGTGGTGCAATATGAATCAGTTTAATGCTGACTTTGGAAAAGTAGGAAATGCTTAGTGAGTAGACGAAAAATGATGCGGTTTGGACAGCAATGTTCTGTTTCGCATTTTATATTAAGGAGGACTTGTAGCAGTTATTATATTTCTGCTTTGTGGCTGGGGAGAGGGAAGGAGGGAGGGAGAGAGAGAAACATTGCCCAACTTGTATGAGAGGAAAGGTTAAGTGCCGGGAGTTGGCCAGGTTGTGACTCATGCTCCTCGGGGGCTGCGTGATGCAAGACCTGCCGCCAGCTCATTCATGTCTGCTGTCAGGACCGGTCATTGGGCTGGTGTGTGTCAAACTTATTTTTATCTCTGCTTTATTGACAATGAAAACAGCTAGGTGGTCAGCCTCCCTGAGTATAATAAAATGCTTTCTTTTAAAATACCTCAGTGCCAAGATGAATACAGTTTGTTTAAATAATGACTTCTCCTCTACTGAGAAAAATTGATATTGGGACACAGGAGACTTGCCTGGTTTCTGAGGTAACTTGGTAGATTATAATCTGGTTGCCATGGCTACTCAGCAGCAATGAAAATTACATGAACTAAACATTTGAAGGGTGGTATTTTCGTCGGATGCTTAAAAGCCCGTTACCTATCATCTTTCTCGCTGAAGAAGTGGGATGGGGGTCAGGAATTGAACTCAGTAAGCAGTGGGGGAAGACATAAGTGGACCTTAGAGGCTGGATGCCTCTGGGTCATTCTTTGAAGTTTGGCCTGGTGTCAGTGACCACTGAGGAACTGTTACAGACACTTTTTATGCAATATGATAAGCAGATAACGTGACGACAGTCTGGACATGTCCCAATTCAGAAATCCGTTTTCTTGCCTGGGACTTTCCGTAATATTGGTGAATTGTGTTTTCTGAACCGGTATTCGGGACACATTGTCTGACAATTATGAGCGTGGTAGAAGAGAGTATATGAATTTGGGATTGTCAGACAAAATCTAGGACATAGAGTCTTGGCATCCATTGGTTCCCCGCTCCCCCAACTAATTAATTCCATGGGCATATATCACAGTTCATCCCTAGAGCTTTAAACACAAAGCAAATGGTTTCTGCTTTATTACAGTGATGCTAGAATTGGTCTAAGGACCTTTAAGAAGACCTGGATAATCGTCTGTATTGAAGTGTTGTTTTCTTCCATTGTAGTTTTTATATTGTATATTTATGTAAAAATAAATGATTTTCATGTTAAAGAAATTATTTTAAAAGCTCCTTTTCAAGAAAACAAATATTTTAATCATTCTAGAGATCTTGAAGGAATTTCCTTTTGAGTTTTTGAAACAGTACAATGTACTTACATTGGTGGTAATTTAAATACTGAAAACTCAAAGATTATCTACAGTTGTTATACAGGAAAAATAAATTGCCTTGAAATAACTGTCATAATTCAAGAGCACCAGGGGTGAAGCTTAGTCTGAGTTTCCCTGAATGATCCTATTTTTTTCCAGGTAATGTATTTTTTGATTTAAAAAATTTTAGTATTCCAGCAGTGTCATCTGGATGAATTATTAGAAGAGGCAAAATACATGGATATTAAAGATGGAGTTTTTAAAGATGAAATGGCTTTGATCTCAATAGTTTTACAAAACAAATTATGGTGTATACAGTAAATAAAGTTGACTTTTAAATTGCGTCTTATGAAAACTTAATTTCTAAGCTAAGATAATTATTTGCAATAGTTTTTTAAAAATGTTTTATGACTTTCATTCATCCAGTGAAAGTAATTATTGAGCACATAACTTATTCTATGCCAGGCATGGGGCTAGATAGCTGGATGTTATCCTTATCATGCCTAGATTGAAGAAGGAAAGACAGACACTAACATAATTGCTTAGTTAATTAATTGCAGTTGTAAATTCTAGGAAGAAGTAGTAGAGCAGGTTTTTTGTTTGATTTAGAACACATAGCCGGGGACCTGACCTGTCCTAAGAGTTAAACACTATATCACAAGCTGAGAAGGATGAATAGACGTTGGTTGAGGATGGAGGAAGGTAGGTGGTAAGCTAAGATGAGGGAGTACAGGAAGAGTATTACAGACAGACGGAACAGTATACTTGACAGTTTCGAGCCAGGGAAGAACAGGGCTTGTTCCAGTAACTGTAGGATGAATGTGACACTGACATCCTGTCAATTTCTAGAAATTCTATGGTGATTTTTAAAAAGTGTTAGCCTTGTACATGGTGGTTTTTAACTATACTTTTTGTGATGGTTGTTGTTTTTGAGATGGAATCTTGCTCTGTCACTGAGGCTGGAGTGCAGTGGCATGCCACAACCTCCACCTCCAAGCCATTTTCCTGCCTCAGCCTCTCAAGTAGCTGGGATTACAGGTGCCCACCACCACGCCTGGCTAATTTTTGTATTTTTAGTAGAAAGGAGGTTTCACCCAGTCTGGTCTTGAACTCCTGACCTCAAGTGATCCATCTGCCTCAGCCTCCCAAAGTGCTGGGATTAGAGGTGTGAGCCACCGTGCCCAGCCTATCTATAGTTTTTTAAGTTTGTATTATGTCTTTTAACTTGTATTTAGATATCAATTAGTGATTTTTTTTTCCTTTGATTATCCTTTGATTAAAACTATTAATAAAACTATAAGGCTGTTGAGAGAATGTACTTTGCTATTACCACTCATGGTCTAGTCTTGGAAGTTGTCTAATATTAAATATTTATGTTCATATAAGTAAAACATTGACTTTAAACATTTGGGTATTTGGTGGGGCCTATTTATAATATTTATTGAATACTGTTCATTATTGTCTTAAGATCCTATACACAGATATTCTTTTTACAAAATTTTTTCTTGTAAATATTTTTTTGTTGTCACACAATGGAATCATATAACCCAGATCAGTAATAGACACTTGGGAACAGTATGCAACACTGTTAGGTCAAAACCTCATTGCTAGATGCAGCTTTCTTCTATAAGTATGGTTTCGGGTCTTTTTTCTTCTTTAATTGTAGTTTCTAAATTTGTGAAAGAGAAAAAGGAATTGTGCTTTTCAAAGAAAAATTTTCTTCAAATGGAGTTTTTAAAGTTAGATAGCATCATAAGCAACACAGGAGAATTCACTTAGCTAAATTCAAATGCATGTACTCCTTCTATCCCCATACCTCCAATTAAGACTTACATTCCAAGTTTTGTGTTTATAAAACATTTTATGCCACATACTTCTTGTCTAGTGTATAAATGTAGGTAATAACACTTGACAAATCTCAGAGGTTCCAGTATTAAACTGAAATTAATGTGTTGTTTTGGCAGGTTATTCTTGTTCAAGTTAATCCAGGTGAGACTTTCACAATCAGAGCGGAGGATGGAACACTTCAGTGCATTCAAGGTAAGGACATTTTTGGTAAATAATCGAATCAAAGATTTTTTCTTTATTTGAAGGACGTAATGTTTTTCTATGTGTGTCTGCATGTAATTTTCTAGATGTAAAGTATATCTTGGATATTCATTTTCTTTTTTTTTTTTCTGTCACATGGTCTCAAATATGTATTATGATGTTATCCAAAGGATATTTGTAGTGGTAAAATCTGTATTGGGTATCTATTGGTTAGTTATTGCTGAGTAACAAATTACTCCAAACTTTGGTGGCTTATAACAACAAGTATTAACTCACAGGGGGCTATTGGTAGGAAGTTTTCTGCAGTTACTTGTTAAGTGGGCCTTTCCATGGAGAAGCGGAGGGGGCTTATGTTATGGCATCTGGCTTCAGAGCCATAACTAGAGGGCAAGAGGGAGCTAGTAGGTCCAGCCCGGACTCGAGAAGAAATTATGAAAGGGTGTGAATACCAAGAGGCAGGTCATCGGGGACCATCTTGGAGGCTGCCCAACACAGTCTACTCTTTGGCCCCCGGTAATTCATGTTCCTTCCAAATGCAAACTTCCCCCTCCCAAGATCTCTAAAAGTCTTATCCCATTATAGGATTAGCTCAGACTTCAGAATCTTGTCACCTAAAGTTCCAGGTATAGGTAAGGCTTCTGGGTGTGGTTCTTTTATTATAGCTCCTAGGACACTTCTAGTTTGCATACTAATGCCTCTTCTGTATATTCACTTGGAAATAAATGACGTAGGTACTTTGATCCATATGGAGTTCTGTGTTGGAAGATCAACCTAGATCTGATGTTAGCTGGTAAACACTGCAGTGTTAAAAGGCACTGTTTATGATAGCTCTTTTTGGCAGTGATTGGGATTATGGGGTAAATGGTAAATTGGCATGCAATTGAGATCAGTATTAGGTTATTAATTGAACTGGAATCTAATCAGAGGCTTTATTATTAATACTTGAACTTGCTTACCAATATACAAACAAACTGGGGGAAATGCCCTTTAGTTTCAGTTTCCCATAATGAGCTATACAGAAACAGGTTGTTTTTTTTTTTTTTTTCTGCCTTGCATAGTAGTAGAGCATGTTGCTTTGTACTTTATTTTTGTATCTATAAGAACAAAAACTTAGAAAATATTTCTTGAGAAATGAGTATATTTTTAAAGATTCAAGGCTAATGAGTTTTAATTGAAGTTAATATTAGATTATTTAATCATTTTTATTAATGATTTCTACTCTGCATTTCTCTGTTGTGTCCCAGAAATTGATCTTTGGAATTCTAAATCATTTAAAATCAAAACCTAGTCTTAGTCGATGAACAATATGGGAGAAACTTCAGGTCAAGGAAGAGAAGAAGTATTTTAAAATAGTATGGACTACAGGGTCTTTCACCTATTTGTAGTATTATAATAAATGGATATTGTGAACAATTAAAACCTCAGAATCCTACAACCCTGTATCTTTAAAAAAAAAATCACACTAGAAAAACTAGATGAAAGTCACCAATATGGGATGAAGCTGAGGTTTTCAGTTCAGTAAGAAAGCAATTAAGCCTCTGGTTATGGTAACATTGGAGCCCCATTAATTGGCTGGTAGATTATGTCCCTCTACAACTAAGTATGTGTAATAGAATCAATAAAAGCAAATCACTTAGTGATGAACATGCATAAAATCTCTTTCATTCCACTTGAGTTTACTTTTTGGTGTCTAAGGAGTGTGTGCGTGTGTATGTAGTGTGTGTATATGTTTTGTGTGTGTATATGTATGTGTAACTTCACTGAGTTAGCCGTTCCCCCACTTTTTTCTTTTTTTAAATCCATGTTATAACTGGTGCACTTCGCAGGAAATGTTGCAAGTATATTGCTGTCTTCACAATGGGAGCTTTGTATTTATTCATGATGATACTTGGAGATAAGTGACACTAACACTCCTTCCAGTGATTTCAAAAATGCCTTTGACCAAAACAGAATTGTGGAGCCATTTATCTTTGGCTCCCTCCAGGCTTCCTATTCTTTGTTCTCTTCTGAAGTCTCAGATACTATGGTTATCTTCATTTTGGGGAGTGGTGGTACCTGGCCCAATTAATTGAAATGGCACAGGATGGAATGAGGACTAGGACCTGGATCCAGGTGCTTTGCTAGGGTTTCGGAAGCACTGGGGCAATAGGATGAACTGCAGAAACTGGAAGGAAAGTCAGCTTAGCAGGCTGAACCCCAAGTTCAGACTCATTGACCGCCACTAATGTGTATAAAAGGCAGTCACTCAGGCAAAAAATAAGAAAGCCTTTATGTGAGTTCCAGTATGAGTTTGTGAATGTTTCACTCCAGTTGGGTAGAACATAGCAACATAAAATGTGGCAATAGGCAGTATATTTGTACATTCCAACACAAGTTGCTGTGTCATCCTCACACTCCCAGTGATGAACATCATCTCTACCATTGCTGACATTTATTCAGCTCAGGCTGTGCTATGCATTCTGTCCTTTAGTGAGTGTGTAGTTACACACAAGGAAGCTGAGGCCTGTCAAAAAGTCACATAGCAAGAAAGAGGCAGAGTTGGGTTTTCTTCCCTGGTATGTCTGACGCCCTGAGTTCCTTGTTCTGTGCCTTTATGTCAGGGAGGACTCCATTCTCTTGATAACAGCAAGGTTAACTTCCTGTTTCTGGAGTAACAGGATTCTGAGCTGGATACTAGGATGAGTACTTAGATACCCAGAATGAGACAGATGGTTCGCAGAACGAAAGTGGATGGTGGAGACTGAGTCTTGGGAATAAGCTGGGGCGAGCACTTTGTTAACAAAGTGAGATATACTGATTGAGCAGTGACTAGCAGACAGTGTGATGCAGGGAATATTTGTTTAGAACTCATTACATTATTTCTGCCCCAAATCAGGTTTGGGTTCAGATTTGGGGTGGCTCAGCTTCCAGGTGGAGCTTCCAGCTCCAGCTGTTGTTGACTGGGGCCAGGGAGGGCTCCAGCTCCAGGACAATGGGAGAGGACTCGTAGGTACAGTGGGAGGCAGTTCTTTGCCATTTAAAAACCTAATAGAAAGGAATCTGAAAATGGTCACACTGTAATGGAAATTTCTGAAAGAAATATTTGTATTTTGTTAGGGATTTAAGAGATCGAAACTCTACTTACGTTCTTTCAACACCGGCCAACAGGTGGGAGGTGGTTTTGTTTTGTTTTGTTTATTTTTTGTTGTGAGATGGAGTCTCACTCTGTTGCCCAGGCTGGAGTGCAGTGGCACAATCTCAGCTCACTGCAACCACTGCCTCCCGGGTTTAAGCGATTCTCCTGCCTAAGCCTCCTGAGTAGCTGGGACTACAGGTGTGCACCACCACACCTGGCTAATTTTTTGTATTTTTAGTAGAGACAGGGTTTCACTGTGTTGGCCAGGGTAGTCTCGATCTCCTGACTTCGTGATGTGGCCGCCTTGGCCTCCCAAAGTGCTGGGATTACAGGCATGAGCCACCATACCCGGCTGGTGTTTTTTTAAATTGAGGGGAAGGTGATGGGTGGTGGTGGCCTTCCTGGAAATTTTGAAGTCATACCCATTGATGATGCCATGGTTGAAACTGTCAGCCTAATAACTTTGCTATTTTAACACTAGCCCTCAGATTAGGGACTGCTTTGTGGGGATTTCAGGTAGGGAGTGGAGTTGGTTGCTGGGCCTTCCTGGAAACTTTGAAGTCACATTGTATGAGGTCAGTCCTCTTTACTTGTAACTGAATTTATTAGTCTGATAATTTTATCTATAGGACATTTATGAAACCACTAGAAAGACCTCAGAAGCTCATTGTGATCTCATTAAAAGGCAGCTTGGAAGTTGAAAGCAAATTAATACAGAAGAATATGGGCTGAGTGGGGAAGCTCACACCTATAATCCCAGCAGTTTGGGAGGCCAAGGCAGAAGGATTGCTTGAGGCCAGGAGTTAAAGACTAGCCTGGGCAACATAGTGAGACCCATTTCTACCAAAAAAAAAAAAAAAAAAGAAAAAATCAGTCAGTTGTGGCGGTGCATTCCTGTAGTCCCAGCTACTCAGAAGGCTGAGGTGGGAGGATCGATTGAGCCCAGGAGTTTGAGGCTGCAGTGAGCTATGGTTGCACCACTACATTCTATCCTGAGACCTTGTCTATTAAAAATGAAAAAAAAAATGTGTTTTTATGGGAATGTCCTTGGTGAGAAGGAAGAAAACACAGGAAGCATACAATATGCTGTGAACGCAGATTCATTTCTAATGGAATATTTCTCAATATTTCCCATGAAACATGAATCACAGGTCTCGAAGGGGCCAAAAAAGGTCATAGTTTATTCTCACTTGGGGTCAGCCTATACCTGTGGCATCCTAGACAAAAGATTTATTTTCTCTCGGCCAGATCAAAGTGTATAAAGAGCTAATTGTTAGGAAAAAAGAATCTTAGCAATCAATATGAATTTTGTCTTTGCTTCAATTCAGGAATTAATAGAGGGCACACTTGGTTCTCTCCCATTATTTTCATATCTGTGTCTGGGCTGAGGTGCTGGCAATGCAGCCTTCCTTCCTGTCTACACATGCCATCTTTTTATCTGCTCCCTGTAAAATCCGCCAGCCAAAACAAACATCATGCTTCCTTTAAGACTTCAGGCCTGTCTCTTCCAAGAGCCCTCCCAGACCACTGCCTGACTTTTCCCTGAATTCTGGAGGAGCAGGTAGAGGTAGCACTACACAGTCTGGTTATATGCGTAAACCTTTCCTTAGCTCTCGAATTAGATGCGAATTCAGTTGTGACAGGAAACAGTGTATCTTAACCCCGCTCCCCAGCTACACAGCTTAGAATAATTACTGACTGGATTCCTGACTGGCTCTGGTATTACATTCAAGCATGATGATTTTTCTTTTCAATTTTACTCTTCTGTTGGCAGTTTAAGATGTTTAGTTACGTGCTTTTAGCAGTCTCTAAATCTCGATAGAAGAACTTTGAAATACCACATTGCGTTGATAATTGAAGTTAATGAGTTTCCTTTAGAGAAGCATGTTTAAATTCTAAAGAACTTTTATAAGGACCCTACATTAATACTGTAATTTTTTATTTAAGACTGTTATATATAAATTGTGAGGCTAAAGAAAACAGGTGAGTGTGATGCTGATTAAAAAAAAAAACTGATTAAAGTAAAATTCTTAGGAAGCACCATTATTTTAGTAAACAGTAATATTTAAAGATACTTAATTACTAATGGGTTCTGTCCAAAATAATTTAGGAATCTTTTACCATAGCAGTTAATCTGCTAACTTGTGTTAAGTGAATAGAGACCTCAAAATGACTAAATGACAACAGAATGCGTGGTCAGAGGGGACCTCTAAGAGGGAGGCACTACTATGAAATGGCTGTAACTTTGAAGCTATTCAAATGTGAAACTTTTTCCGCTCTTGCTTGTTCTCCGTAAGACTTCTTCAGCTGTGTGTCTAATTTTCCCCCTGCCCCAGTGAGTGTGGGAACTGTATCATTGATGAACACCACGCTCTGCCCAGTGACTCTGTGAATGGCACCATTGAGAGCTGTTCACCATTTCTGAATTTCCTCATTTGTCTCCCATCCCCCGCCCCTCCATGTATGAGTCAGCATCCAGAATGTCACAGGGACCCTAGTGTTACTTGTTTTTCCTTATGTGATACTTTGGGGACCTAAATGTTGCTTTCATTTTTTTCCTTGTGTGATACTTTAAGTGCATTTATTAGACTTGTTTGGCATATTAAAACAGTGACCTGTCATTCTTTCTAAGAATTTTATGACAGGTCCTAGGGAATTTGGGTTATCTCTTGCTTAGTTTAGTGTGAAATGACAAGAATGGTGTCATAGCTTGAGCTTGCAAACTGAGGTAGACTGAAACTTCAAAAGCAAAGCATGTATATGGTCTCTCCCTTTTATACATACTTTGCATGTAAATGAGAAATTCCTGTTTTACTAGCTTAAAACCCAGGAAGAGTACCTGTTGCAAATGAAGCCTGTTTTCAAAGACTGTAGTGGATCTCTGTCTTGGCTTAAATTTGCAACCAGTTTTTTGATAAAAAATATTTGGGCGATTTGAAAGTAAAATTATTGTAACATGAATGCATTAAATTCTAAATCTTTGCCAACTTTTATTATATTGGATGAATTGTTACTTAACTATTTGTAATCTGTATTATAAATGGAAATGTTTCTTCCTATTACAAGATTAGAGTTTTAGGAGCTGATTTTCTACATAAGAAACTGCCTTGAAAACCATTTCTTTTTTTTTTTTTTCTTTTGAGACAGGGCACCCTGTCTCAAAAGGAAAGACTTGCTCTGAGACAGACTTGCTCTGTCACCCAGGCTGTAGTGCAGTGGCATGATCAGATCATAGCTCGGTTGCAGCCTCAACCTCCTGAGCTGAAGTAATCTTCCCACCTTGGCCTCCCAGATTGTTGGGATTACAGGCATGAGCCAGTGTGCCTGGCCGAAACCCATTTCTTTAGTATTTGGGGGATTTGTGAGGGATTGCTAACAAGCTGAAATGTTATTGTGAACACTTAGGCCTCACTTGGAAAATCTTCTAGAATTGAAAATAACAAGTGATTTGCCAAGGCTAACCCTAGTGTCATGGCCATCTTTCTTTCTGATTGATCCGAAGCTGTATAGTTAGTCCTCCTGGGGGCTCTAAGCCAAGACAGTCTGAATTTCTAGGAAAATCTGAATCACTCTACCAATTTTCCAGCTCACCTTACGATTCTTAAATGTTAGCTTCAAGACCAGTCTTTTACCTGTGTGTGTTTATACTACAAATATATATTTACATGTGTGTGTGCATATATTTGTTTCATTAGAAGATTTTTTCATTTTCCATGATAGGATTTACATTAAATTTGGAGAAAGATTGAAGAAAAATTACTTTCAGCTTTGTGGAGTACTCTTGATCTCTGAAATGTTTGGGGGCTTTATTTTGTACATGACGAGTTAGCAGTTCCTCTCAACATGGACTGATGCACAGCTATTTGTTACAAATAGACATTCCGTATGCTGACCTGATAAACCCCTTTACAGACAACCTCTTGCTGCTGAGTAACTGGAAGTTTACCAGCAGGTGATTTCCACCAGGGCCGGAAAATACTGACAGGCCCAGAGCAGAAAGTCTGGGTTATGGAAGGAATGAGAGCAAAGGCTGTGATTGAACGTGCAACTGTCATCTTGCTGGGATTGTGTAATGTCATGAGGCTGGGTTACATCAATACCAAACTATGTTGCTTTCCTAGGAGGTTTTAAGCCCCTCTCAAGGGAGGTACTCAGGGTATATGCTGCTTCCTGCCTTTCTTCTTCCTGTCTCAGTTATCTTGATTTTTATGCTTATTCTTATATTTACATAAGAATGGAATGTTAAACCCTTAGATAAAACTGTCACCCAATGTTCTGTCATCAGACTTAAGATGAATTGGTGTTGAGTTCTCAGAGTATAGTTCTGTAGTGTGAATCCCTGGTCATTTGGTAGCTAATGCTTAACCTGTTAGCCCCAGTTTCCTCTCTTAAAATGGGAACAATGATAGTACCTATCTGATAGGATTGTGAGGATAATCCATTGTAAGTGTCATTATTATGATCATCATTATCTAGTTGTATCCACAGCTTTGCTGCTTTTTTCCCCCTAAATAGATGGCATGATTGATTGTGGGCAATGACTTCATTTTCCTACTTGGAGAAGTCAGTTGAAATTCTAGTCTCCCTTTCATTGCTTATTTATGATAGACTTGCTCTCATAGGGTTGCTGGTGATGGCACCAGTTCAAACATTTTAGATGAAGGTTTATAAGAATATATATACTGTTCAGATATGGGGTTATAGCTAAAACAACAGGTTCAGTGTTCCATGAATTTAAAGTAAATTTTGTTGTAGTTTTAGTTGTTGGTTTTCTTTTGAATAACAGCCATTCACTCTCGCACCATGCCTGAGCAGCTATATTCAGAGAAGGCTCTATGTTATTTTATCCAATAAAGCAGTTTTTCTAGTGTGTCTCCTTTTACATTTTCATTGAATTCCATACTTCTGGCTGGGCACAGTGGCTCACGCCTGTAATCCCAACACTTTGGGAGGCCTAGGTGGGGCGGATCACCTGAGGTCAGGAGTTCGAGACCAGCCTGGCCAACATGTTGAAACCCCATCTCTACCAAAAATACAAAAATTAACCGGGTGTGGTGGTGGGCATCTGTAATCCCAGCTACTCAGGAGGTTGAGACAGGAGGATCACTTGAACCTGGGAGATGGAGGTTGCAGTGAGTTGAGATGGTGCCACTGCACTGCAGCCCAGGCGACAGAGCGAGACTCTGTCTCAAAAAAAAAAAAAAAAAATTGTTTCCATACTTTTTAGAATTTTTATTTAGTACATTCTGTTTTTAGGTAGTACCAAGAAGCAGTAAGGGCTATACATTGGGAAGGGCTATACATTATGGGTTTTAGAGTGAGATTGCCTGGCTTAAAAATCCCCTGCACGTTAGTTGTATATTGTAAGATTAGTTCCTTAATTTCTGTACACCTCAGTTTCCTTATCTGTAGAGCTGGAGTAGTAATTTCTGTCCTGAAGGATTGCTGTGATTAAATGAGTTACTGTGTGGAGAGCACTAAGAACAGTTTCTGAGTCATAGTAAGGGCCCAATATATAGGAGTGATTACTAAGCTTTTGGTCTTTATTATGGGTGGGCATTGAACCCCCCCCTTCATTTTTGTGTTACCTAATCATTTTAAAACATTTCAGAAATCCTGTGTGAACTGGAGTTATTAGGATTTTTTAGATGTCTTTACGTTTAAATTCTAACACTTCAAAATAACATGTTTAAAAGTTACGCAATCGCAGTTTAGCTTCTGAACCCTTCTGCCCTTTAGGCTTGTTAAACAATGATTAAAATGTCATCTCTGAAGGTACCACTGCTTAGAGTTCTTTAAATGTCACAGATCTTTGCATGTCAGATAATTCAGAAAAGCAAGCAGTGTCACATTACCTCAATGGTTGGCCACAGGTTATTTCACAGCTTGTAGTCTTTCAGTTCCTGCTTTATTCTTTCTGTATTTTTTACTCTTGTTCTCACATTTCCAACCTGAAATAGAAAAGTTCATGTTACAAGTGTCTTTAAGGAAGACTGGATTAAGTTCTTCAAGGGCAAGGGTCAAAGCTTAGTCGTCTTTGTATCCCAGGGCCTATCCTGCACGTAGGAGGCATAGAGACTGAAGGAAAGTCATTTCCTGATACTTGTCTTAGTCTGTTCGGGCTGCTATAACAAAAATACTGTAGACTGGGTGGCTTATTAACAACAGAAATCTATTTCCCACAGTTCTGGAGGCTGGGAAGTCCAAGATCAAGATACTGGTTTCTTTGGTGTTTGTGGAAGGCCGGCTTTCTGGTTCATAGATGGCAGTTTCTCTCTGTGTCCTCACATGGTTGAAAGGCCTGGGGGTCTTCTTGGGCCTCCTTTATAAGGACACTAATCCCATTCATGAGGGATTAGTGTCCCTCATGACCCAATCACCCCTTCTAATACCACCCCTTCTAATACCATCACCTTTGGGGTTAGAATTTCAGTGTATGAATTTGTGGTGGGGTGGGGGACACGAACATTCAGACAGTGATGGTGCTGTTGAAGATAGAATGATGGAAAAATTCTCTTAGTTAATTTAGAGAAGTTATTTATTTTTGTTATTCTGATTAGGTAGTTAAATTTAGTTATTTTCACTCTTAGTTCCTCAAATTAAGATAATATAGGCATGTGTTTCCAAAAACAGTAATTCTGAAAAGTCCAGTATGTGGATTAGCTTCTCTTACCTGTAAAAATGCATGAAGGAATCATTATATTGATGCTTTTAATAACTTTCTTTTGGGGGAGAATAGGATGGGAATACCTTAGAAAATGTTAGGCTATTTAATCCTTAAAGATGCATAAACTTTTTCCCAAACTTCGTATTTATTTTTACATTATTAACAAATATTTTAATTTAGGTTACTCATTAATTTTATTAATATTTTATGTTTTCTTGCTGTTGGAAATTATAGCGTTTATGTGTAGTAATGAATTCTCAGTAAACTCTGTGTCAGACCCAAGAACAAATTATGCTTTAGTAAATGAGGGCCGGGCACGGTGGTGCATGCCTGTAATCCCAGCACTGTGGGAGGCTGAGGCAGGTGGATCATGAGGTCAAGAGATTAGACCATCCTGGCCAACATGGTGAAACCCTGTCTCAACTAAAAATACAAAGATTAGCTGGGTGTGGTGGTGCACACCTGTAGCCCCAGCTACTCGGGAGGCTGAGGGAGGAGAATTGCTTGAACCCAGGAGGCGGAGGTTGCAGTGAGTCGAGATCGCATCACTGCACTCCAGTCTGGTGACAGAGCGAGCCTCCTTCTCAAAAAATACATACATACATACATACATACATACATACATACATACATACATAATAAATATAAATAGTAAATGAGTCTGATTTGTGCTTCTCAGTTTTTGCATTGCTATAAAGAAATACCTGAGACTGTGTAGTTTATAAGGAAAAGAGGTTTAATTGGCTCATGGTTCTACAGGATATACAGGAAGCATGGTGCTGGGATCTGCTTCTGGTGAGGGCCTCAGAAAACTTAAAATTATGACAGAAGGCGAAGGAGAGCCGGCAAGTCACATGGCGAGAGCAGGAATAAGAGAGAGAAGGGAGAGGTCCCAGACTTTTAAACAACCAGATCTCCTGTGAACTGAATGAGAACTCACTCATCACCATGGGGATGGTGCTAAGCCATTCCTGAGGGATCCATCCTCACAATCCAGTCACTTCCCAGCAGGCCCCACCACCAACATTGGGAATGACATCTCAGTGTGAGATTTGGAGGGGACAAAGATGCAAATCATATCGTTTACTGAGTTAAATGAAGGTGGCATAATGGTTTTCCTCTATCAGCAGTGTGATTGAAGAGGGCAGGCAGGCGTCAAGCCTGAAGGAGGGCATTTGTGGTGGGATGTGGAAGGAGAAACATGTATTACAGACATTTAGGAGATAGTCATGACTTGTGACCAATGAGAACACACTGGATGAATGTTTCCCTAAGGTGGATGAACTATAGTGTCTTAGAAAAATGTTTGTCTTATAACATAATTGACAGCACTAAACATTTTTACTCTCTGTCTCTTAATTGTACAAGCATTAAGAGTAACAAATATGGGTTTAAAAGGCAAACTTTTTTTTTTTAAGTGAGTATTTTTTCTTTTTCCTTAACTTGGGTATTTCCTCTCCATAAAGGTGTTATATTTAAATTATGGAACACCTTTATGGGTGCTTTATATATTGCATTGTGGAGCCAGTTTTAAACATCTGTTTTGTTATCTTTCTAGCTATAGGAGTGTCCACATCTTCACTTTATTTAAAAAGCTCCCAGGTATGTATTAGCAGATTGTTATTTCTGTTCCAAATTGATAAGAAGAGGAGGCCTAGCATCAAGGGAAAAGTCTTTGGGAGTGAAAAAAAGAGTGGAAACTTAAAATATAAGCCCTTTTCTTGTTCTATCTTCTAGTGAAAATGTTATTCTGTGTTAGAGAAATGACCAGATGAAGTTTGTTTCCTGTTTCGTTTTGCAGTTCTCATTAAAGTGGGTATACACATATACTTATCTCATGTAAATGTCAAACCGTTTGTTTGTTCTTGAAGTGCTAAGTCTTTAACAGTTCTCCTCTGGTTGGATGTTTGAAGATCATTTCGGTATGTCTTATGCTAGATCCAGCAATGTCAGTTTTTGCCTGCTGCACTGTGGTACCCTGTGGACAAAACAAGTATAAATGGTCCAGATTTATGATGATTTAAGATTGTTCAACTTTATGATTGTTTCGTCGGGATGTAACTCGGTCGCAGGTTAAAGAGCATCTGTACTTAGGCAATGCGAGAACTGAACTTGTGTTCTGTTGAGGAAGAGTAATCTTTGCAGGTAGTATAATTAAATGTTTAAATTGTCTTTGAGTGTAAGCTTGAAATAGTTTTTTGTTTGTCTGTTTGTTTTGAGATGGAGTTTCACTCTGGTTGCCCAGGCTGGAGTGCAATGGCAGGATCTCAGCTCACTGCAACCTCCACCTCCTGGGTTCAAGTGATTCTCCTGCCTCAGCCTCTTGAGTAGCTGGGATTACAGGCATGCGCCACCATGTCCGGTTAGTTTTGTATTTTTAGTAGAGGCGAGATTTCTCCATGTTGGTCAGGCTGATCTTGAACTCCTGACCTCAGGTGATTTGCCGTCCTCAGCCTCCCAAAGTGCTGGGATTACAGGCATGAGCCACCGTGCCCGGCTGAAATAGTTTTTTAAAAATGTTACTAAAATATAAAAAAAAGCGTGGCACTGTCAACCCATGAGTTAGAAATAAAGATCCAAGATTAAATTGGTTAATTTATTCTTAGTTAATAGTCAAGACAGTTCTCATTCTGTGAGTCAAGCACTCACCTGTTGAGTGACGTAGTTCTTGATCATATGCCCAAGGAAAAGGACATGTCTAACATTGCAGAATTTTAAAACTGTGTGTATTAACATGGTTTGTATCCTTTTGCACATCAGAATTACCTGGGAACGTAAAAAAAAAAAAGTTTAAAAGTTGATATCTAGGCTAGTTGTAGTGAATTGTCACATTGTTGAGCACAGGGGAATGGTCAGATTGTAGGGACTGGGCATGAGTGATTTTTAAAAGCTCCCAGGCCATTCGAATATGCAGTGAGGTTGAGAAGCTCTGGTTAACGTAACCCTCAGGACAGCTCAAGAAATTCTCGTGCTGTGCCTTCCCATGTACATTGCAGTGCACATGCTGTGTACCTGTGGCTGTTTTTCAGGTTCATCTTCTTTAGTAAGTTTGGCAGTTTTGTAAAGTGTCTGAAGATCTTTTATCTTGTATTCTTATGCATATTAAGTAAAATCTATGTTGTAGTTGACTTTACTGAACCTATTAAAATTGTTTTTTAGCTTTGGTTATAAGCTTCTAAGTAATAAACAAGAAACTTCTGAAATATGAGTTACTGCTTTCAGCAGAGTACAGATTTATTTTATACTTACTTAAATGTAAACACAATAGTTCACGTGTGTTTAATGAAATTCGAAGTTCACCTATGTTTAATTAAATTTAAAGTTGATTGGAACAGGTATGATTATGCAGAGTGGACAGAGTTTAAAAAATGAGATGAGAAAGCTGGGCGTGTTGATTCACCCCTGTAATCTCAGCACTGTGGAAGGCCAAGGCAGGCGGATCATTTGAGGTCAGGAGTTTGAGACCAGCCTGGCCAACATGGCGAAACCCTGTCTCTACTAAAAATGCAAAGATTAGCTAGGTGTGGTGGTGCACGCCTGTAATCCCAGCTACTTGAGAGGCTTGTGGCAGGAGAATTGCCTGAACCCATGGAGGTTGCAGTGAGCCAAGGTCACACCACTGCACTATAGCCTGCCTGACAGAGTGAGACCCTGTTCCAAAAAAAAAAAAAAAAGTGAGGTGAGAAAATAACTATCTTAAAACTTGCCACTTTTCAGAAGCTGATAAGCTACTGTGAACCCTGTTTTTGCATGCCTTTATGAAAGAATTGGACTGGGACTTTGGCTTCCTTCTTTGTTCCCTTCCTAATCTAGTTCGAACAGTGTAGGTCCCCAGAAATCATTTTGGTGCTTGACTTGGGTGGGTGGTCCCTATAGTATAGGAATTCAGTATATGACATTGATGTCAGACCCTCAAGATTATCAACAGGTAGAATCTTGGTTCTCAAAATGTAACATAAACCAGAATCACCTGGAGGGCCTGTTAAAACACAGTTGCTGGTTCTACCCCCAGGATTTCTGATTCAGGTCTGGGGTTGGTGGGGCCAGAGAATTTGTATTTCTGAGTTCAGGGTGTTACTGATGTTCTTACTTCAGGAGTTCTGAGAATCATGGAGGTGGAGATCGTTGGGGTTGGTGACATTTGGAAGAGAAGGGTATTTACAGACATTGTACCCTTAAATGAACAAGAAGGCTCTCAGAATTAAGTTTGGTCACACAATGGACAAAAGGGAAAAAAATTAAATCTAGATGCAGAAAAATAAGAAAAATTGACTTAAAAATTATTATTTGTAAGCTCAAAGCTAGAATTTTTTCTTTTTGAAATTTTTTTCCTCCCTTTTCTACAGTTTGAATGAATTGAGGTTTGAACCCGGGACTCTAATTTTCAAAGGATTTGTTTGTAGTCATTCAGTTTACCTAATTCAGTTGCTAATTTTATTAGGTTCCTAATTTTATTAGGAACTTACTTTTCTTCACTGTGCCTCAGTTTCCCCGTAGTAAGAATATGATTGCTAGAGATATCGTCAGGATATTTTAAAGTCTAATGAATAATATTGTGTAGTATTTGGAGATCATCAAGTTAGGAAACTTAAAAATATGAAAAATATTCTAAACAGATATCCCAGATTGTGTTCAAGTAAT
Organism: Papio anubis; assembly: GCF_008728515.1. NCBI lineage: Eukaryota > Metazoa > Chordata > Mammalia > Primates > Cercopithecidae > Papio > Papio anubis. Next base: position 118,886,729 of record NC_044977.1, on the reverse strand, counting down.
AAGTACATCCCTTTTTCCCTGTCAACTGGGCCACAGTAAAAGAAGAAGCCAACGTGGAGGGTAAAAAAAAAAAAAATAGTGGACCAATGTAGGAGTTGGCTTCATTTTGTAAAGTATTGTACAGAAATGGGAATGTTTTAAAGCATGAAACTGGTGAGAAAGGAAGTGACTCAGGATTCAAAATAGATAGGACTCCACACCAGTAATGATCTGGAACTGAGGAACATTGCCTACAGAAGAGAGAAGCCATGAGAGACAGTTGAGGTGAGTGAATTGGCTCGATAGAAACATGGAAAATGGAATTACACATTTTTTTTTTTTCTCATGTGGACAGGGACTATTGTAGAAATTTAGAACTTTGGGCCCTGTTTAAAAAAAATCTATTTCAAGGGTCAAATTGTTGATTGCCAGACTGATTATTATTAGTAATTACAGTTACAGCGCTGTGGATTTTTCTCATAGTGTCTGAGTTCTGCTCCTGTTCAGTGGTTGAGTTCATTGATCATTTTTCTGCTCCTCATTGCACCTGTCATGCTGGTAACAGCAATTAACATTCCTCAGAAGCGAATAGAATGCCAGGCTCCATCTCAGATGTAACTCAAGAACAACAGGTGCATTCTACCTGTTTCTTGGCTATACCCAGAGTAGTTAGAAGGCAAGTAATTAACCATAGAACAGACTTTGAAGAAAATGAGATTCTTTAGAATTTGAGCCAAAGTACTGAAAAGTAGCTCTGGATAATGTATTTAGGAGACATAGGAAATGGCTCAACAGGAAGGGTGAAATAGCCTTACCAGTCTGGCCTCTTTAAATTTGTTTCAAGCCTGTTTCCCTTCATTGATACAAATCTTATTAACTCTGCACCTTCCACAGACGTTTTGTTTTGTGCAGCTTTTTTTTTTTTTTTTCTGGATTTGTTTTTATGAAGTTCACATGAAAGGTCATTGGACTTGAAGTTATACTGTAAAAATCAATTAATTAGATTCTTAAATTTTCTTCTCCCCTTTAAGTGAAAACACCTAATGAAACTTTCTGGCTCTGAGAAAAGGAAGAGGGTCCCCAGATGCAGGTTTAAATTCCTTACCATTTAGTCTGGTTCCATTGATCAGGGGTTCCGTTTTCTCACCTTAAAATAAGAGGATTAGAACAGATAATTTCTAAAATTATTTTTACCACCCATTTTCTCTTTCTTTAATTCCTGTAGCGTTCTCTGCAGTTTGTATGTCCCTAATTTTTTGAAAATACGTAAAGCTTTACTTACATAGGTTCAAGTGTGGGCAGATTTCAAGAGCTTAATTATCTAGGATTTTCTATTTGAAAGTGAGACATTAAATTATCATTGAGACCTTACTTTAGGTCCTACATAAATTTCTCTAAAATTTTATTAGCATATGTTAATCTTGAGTAGTAACAACAGGAAAGAAAATTCGGTGTGATTTTTCTTGTTTTAATAATTGGTACTTTAAAAAAGCTTGTGTGTACCTTTTGTATGTCAGGTGTTTTTTTTTTTTTTTTTGAGACAGAGTCTTGCTCTGTCACCCAGGCTGGAGTGAAGTGGCGTGATATCGGCTCACTGCATCACTGCAACCTCTGCTTCCCAGGTTCAAGCGATACTCCAGCCTCAGCCTCCTGAGTAGCTGGGACTTAAGGTGCCTGCCGCTGTGCCCATCTAAGTTTTGTATTTTTAGTAAAGATGGGGTTTCACCATATTGGCCAGGATGGTATTGAACTCCTGACCTTGTGATCCACCCACCTTGGCCTCCAAAAGTGCTGGTATTTCAAGTGTGAGCCACCGCACACAGCCATGTCGGGTGCTGTCACTGGTTGTTAATCTTCGCTGCATGTTTGAATTGCTAGAAATTTTTTAAAAATACTGATGCGTGGGCCCCACCTTCAGAGATTTAGAAGCAATTATGGGGTCCCAGAATATTTTTAAAGATAGTGTTGTCATAAGTATTTCGTTTACATTGCGCTTCAAAAAAATTTGGTGAATTTAACTTTTATGTCTAATATTGAAGGTTTTGAATTATTTGTGAGTGAAAAAAACTCTAAAACATAGAGAAGTGGTACCTTCTCATTTAAGGTGTACTGCCTCAGCTGAAGGATGTTTGTGTGTCTTGACTGCCCATCCCCCATGTGTACACCTCTTACCCACTGAGCTAGATGGGATGGCCTTTCTGCTTGTCTCTCATCTATGGGGCATTACATATAGTTGTCCTTTTTGAGTTGTTTTTTTAGGGTTATTTGGTATCATTTTGTCAAATCTATGCCACTGATTTTTAAATGCATCATTATTTTTTATGTCTCTACAAAAGAGAAAACACCACCGATTAAGTTGACTTCCTTTTTCAGGAGATGTGAAAATGTGAAAAAGGTACTTGGAATTAGTAAAATATGCTTATAAGTTTTTATTTAAAAAAAGTTTGTGGGTACATAGTAGGTGTGTGTATTTATGGGGTACATGTGATGTTTTGATACAGGCATGCAATGTGAAATAAGCACATCATCGAGAATGGGGTGTCCATCCCCTCAAGCGTTTATCCTTCAAGTTTCAAATAATCCATAAAATACACTACTTTTTGTTTTTCTCATCTAGATATTAAGCTTTTAAAAATCACAAATCTACATAGGGTTTTTTTTTTTCTAATTTTGTGTTGCATAATCATTTTGTGTGTATGAAAAAATTGAGATAGCTTTCTATTCAGTCTCCTTCTCAGTTGTAGAAATATGACTAATTTGTTTAAACATCATTGCTTCTAAATATGCCCTGGAGGACTTATATACAAGTCATAATCTTGTGATATTCTTTGTTAGTTTTAACTTCTCACCAAGTCTTTGTCTCATTATGCTGAAAGCCTTATTTATTTTTGTGTGTGTGCATGTGTATGCATATTTGTGTGTACTCATACAGACACACACTCTGTATGTGTGAGTGTGTATGTTGGCCAGTGCTACCACTTGCGTGTGTTCTGCTTTGTCCAACCTTTTGGTAAAATCTACACTTTGGGTTTTAAATAATTTTAAGCTTTCCATTGTTCACGTGTTTGCTGTTGTAGCATTATCCTATTAAAAACTATATAACCCAGTTCAGCAATCTAAATGTGCTTCTAACTTTATATGGAAACTATTTAGCTTTCTTTACTCACCACCTCCCCTACTCCACTCCCTACTCCCCCAACCTCTTTTTTTTTCCCTACAGTGTTAACCAAGAGAGAGAGATATTACTTTTGGATCTAGCCCATCTGCATTTAGATACTTCACTTGCATAATAACTAATTTAAATTTATTCCAGATGTATAAGAAGTATTTGAGATTTGGTAGTTTTAATTTTGGAAATGCTTTTAAAGTGTTATCCTAGATTAATAGGCTATTTTTCTTCCATGAAAATGTATATTTATTTAAAACCTGTGGTAGCTAATTAAACTTGAAATACCCTAAGTCCTCATGTAATGTTGTCGATAGGTTCTTGGAAACTGTAAGTGAAGCTTTAAGTGAAACATATAACAGGTCCTTGAGTTGCGTTGTTTCCTTGGACGTGGATTTGTTACAGCAATGATGAGGGGAAAAACTGTTAGCGTTATTTCACTCAAAGTTGCAGCTTCCAAGAACCCGTGGATGACATTAGGTGAGGGCTTACTGTATTTCTCTGGTTTTCAGTAAGTTAAAAGGTAGCAGAATCTCATATTTTCATTCTCCCCATCAGTAGAGGAGCTGGTGATATCCACTTGTGGATGCGCAGTCCCAGTCTGATGGCCAGGTTTGATGAATTGGCCGCTCACTTTAGAGGGGCTGTCAGGTTTCTTCATGTTCACAAATGACTGGAAATAAAAAGGAATACCTTTTACGTCGCCAGCTGTCTAAATACCTATATAACATTTAGGTTTGTTTTGGCTGCCAATTCCTCTTCACAAAAATCACTGGCTCTGTGTGGTTTTCTCCCTTTTCTGGTTCACTCTTCATACCCATATTGCTGTAGACCCCTCTTAGAAGCCTCACCTACCCCACTCCCCACTCCTTTTGCATTTGGGTTTCTGTGTGTATGTATGGGGTACTTAACTCCTTCTAAGTAGTAGCTCAGGGCCTGGCAAAGTTGTCAGGATTTAGGATGAGACTGCCTTTGCTGTGTTTCCACAGATGTGTTGCCTTGCTTCCTGTCCATTCTCCATCCAGTGCCCATTCTCCGTACCCTTCTCCATGTCCTTCTCCATGTCCTCAACTACTCTCTGTCTTCACCTCCCGTTTCCTGTTTTTCTCCTGTTTCTGCTACTCATATTCTCCATGGGAAGGGCTTTTTTTTTTTTTTTCCGCCTTTCAAACCTGGTGTTTTTGGAGAGAAGGTTTTGACATTGGGGCTATCTTTTAAGAGGTCCTTCCCCTGATAGCAGAGGGGAACGTGCTCAACTAACAAAGTTTCTGAGAAAAATCACACTTCTTCTTTTCATAGGACCCCTGTTTGAAATTTGCAACAAATTAAACGCTTAGGAATCCCAGGTGCACAGGAGCCCTGCTGTTTCAGTGCATTCCCCTTAATCATGTTGGTTTTCATGAGGATTGATTTTGGACTCACTGGGCCAGCCACATGAAATGTGGTATTGTCATTGTCTCTTTGTACAGAACAATTCATTTGCTGATTGTCATGAATCCATCCTGTGAGGTATTATGATGACATCTGGCATGCCTTCTTTGTTTACTGTGTTTACTCTATGTGTTTAGAAGGAAAAAGCCTGTAGTGACCACTTTTCTGTGTCGGCCCCTGGGTCAGGCTTTCCATCCTGACTCATGGGTGTCGGGACTACTAGATTGGTTGATGGGGTGTGCAGAATTTCCTCTGTCGGGCTTGGGAGCCAGAAAGCCACGATGAAGTTTGATTTGGCTTGTGGCAGCCTTTTCCAAATATGAATTTGGATACAGTACAGTAAGTCCTCTAAGAAAAGGAGAAGAGAAAATAATAACTCTAGAGCTGGGACTATCTGGGGAACATTGAAAAACGGGGAAAATCTCAAAGATAGTATTCTGTGTCTCCCCTGAGCTGGTGTCGCTGTGGTGCTCAGAGGCCAGCCTTTTTTTCCAAGCCGAGCGCTCCCTGAACTTGGGAGAAACCACAGAGGCGGCCTCTGTCCTGCATGTGCTGCACACTGCCTTGCTCCAGACTGTCTTGAATGTGACCTGGCAGCCAGTGCTGTTTCCTGCTGACGTGGCCTCCCACAACTGAGCAGAACAGAGCCACCTCAGTGTGCTGAGGAAGGAGCGAGCTGGGGGCATGAATCACCAGCGGGATACGGAACAAATGAAGAGGGGAAAGCGCCTAACTGTTCAGGTTTCCTGGTAGATATACTTAAAAGACACCTTTCTTATAGAAAGGAAGGAGGAGGAAGAAAAACAGGAGTGAAGAATGCCTCAAGAGTCAAAGAGTGATTTGTTTGGCCCTAGGAAGGATTTCTTATCAGCAGGAGTTACCTTCTGGGGTAAACCCCAGTCTGCGTCAGATATCTGAGAGGATGCTTTGAGGAGGTCAGACTGGCCTGTCGCCTTCACAGCCACACTGTTGCACAGGTTGGTTGTGGGTGTGAGCTCTTAGCCCTGTCCTGCAGACAGGTAGTAAAGAAACAAAAGCCTAAACCAAAAGACTAGAGTTTGTGTCTTGGTGGAAAAAGTTCCCTCGACTTGGTAGGAACTGGAGAAGAGGACTCTGAGAAACTGCTCAGGAGCAAATCCTGTGGCCTAGTTTTCCTGTCAATTCTGTAACATCCCACTCGATGCTCAATATGCACTTGTTTCAGCCACTACTGAATATTTTTTGAGTTTGCTTATTTGAAGAGGTCCAGAACAACTCCTTGTTAGTGTCTTCTAATAGGCCCCCAAAAGTATCACAGAATTTTAGAGTGAGATGAGACTTTAATCTGATTGAGATCGTTAGTGGCTTCTTCTTCTTCCTTTTTTTTTTTGAGACAGAGTCTTGCCCTGTCGCCAGGCTGGAGTGCAATGTTGCGATCTCGGCTCACTGCAACCTCTACCTCCTGGGTTCAAGCCATTCTCCTGCCTCAGCCTCCCGAGTAGCTGGGACTACAGGCGTGCGCTACCGCACCCAGCTAATTTTTGTATTTTTGGTAGACACGGGGTTTCACCATGTTGGCCAGGATGGTCTCCATCACTTGACCTCGTGACCCGCCCTCCTCGGCCTCCCAAAGTGCTGAGATTACAGGCGTGAGCCACCGCACCCGGGCTGTGGTTTCTTTTAAGAAGCGATCGTAGAACCTTGTCTTCAGTTACTCCCACCTGAAAACCCACTGTACAAAACATGCAGGCGGAGGTGACTGAGGGCAGAGAGGCCGGAGCCCAGCTGCTCATCTTTCTTCTAGTGGTGGCCCTGGAAACTTCCCCTGACCGCTCTGCACTCCTGCGTATTTAATTGAGAAACCACTGATCAAATCTACTTCCTTAATTTTATAGGTGAGGGAATTTTACCTTTGGTAGGGTCACATTGTTAGGTCATTATGGTAACTTTCAAGGTGCCTGGGAATAAAAGTTTCATACCTTTAATCTGTCTCCTGCTTTTGAGCCTTCGTGATCTCTCCGGGAGCTGCAGTAATGGCTTCCCATCCTGCGTGGGAACAAGTGGGGTGCTGGTGGGATAAGTTGGGGGCTGGTGATGTACTCCACGTGTTTGTAGGTCAGAGAGCTGGAAACCACAGAGAACAGCCCAGGTGGTTTCATTAGTCCAGGTGTGAGATCACGGGGGGTGGGGGCGGGGTGGCAGTAGGATTGGAGATGGAGGGAAGCTTTGAAAGGAGCCCTTAGCACTTTAAGATATGGTTAAGTTTTTAAGTTACAGAAACTGGATATGGAAAATTACCAAGAGAACTTAGTCGAAGATGATCCTCAAATACCCAGCCAAGGCCATAGGGAGAATGTGGAGACTGTCTGACTTAGATAGTGGAAAGTCTTTCTCAGTTTTCTCTGCTTTAAGCTTCATTAAGTCCCTCTCATGGGGAGTCTTCTTTGGAGATAGCAAAGCAGTTTGATTCCTTGATTCTCTTTGCTGCTGTGGCATCCCAATCTGATTGTTGGATGATTGTTGGTATATGGTGTAACCCTTAGTTCTGGTGTGTCATTGATCTACACAATTCACTTGCATTTATTTTCTGGATTGCTCAGCTTAGATTATGGAACAAAACCAAGGCAGATTCAGGTCTGTCATACTGACCTCATTCCTGGTTCAGCACTGACTTTCCTGCGTAGCCTCAAGTCTAGTAGGTAGGTGAACTTGGGATTACATCATTTACACTGGCCACGTTTTCCAGTGTTTTCCCCTTTCTTGGAAGCTGTTTTCTCCTGTTGCTCCCTTGTAACTCAGTCAACAGAAGCCTCTGCCCAGGGTAAACAATTTCCTAAGAAAAGCGAGCAAAATAGGAGTGAATGGAGAGGATGGGATATTAAATATGTAATAGGTTTATTTACCTTTTCAGTAAAGTCACTTGATTTCCTTTAAAGAGGCTTTGATTTTCTTGGACCATGCATTGGTGGAATTAGAAAGTTACCCACATCATTTATGGTATTTTGTTGTTACTGTTGTAGGCTGGATTTGTACTTTGTCAGGGCCTAGAAGAGGAGAAACAGCCTTATCTGTTAATCCTGTTGCAGTGGCAGAAGTGTTGTATATGTAGCTATATGTTCTTTTCCTCAACTCATATTGGAAAAAGAAAAAAAATTGCCCAGAGACTCTTTTTCTAAAAGTTTTTGTGTAAATCTGTTCTTCAAATACAACTGTGAGTAGGAGGCCATGTCAGTGGGGGGTGATCATTCTTTTGTGTGATGGTAATGAGATAATTTCTGCATTACAGATTTTCAGGAGACTCTTTGTTTAAATGAAACTTCAGAGCCCTCACAAAGCCTCACTACTCTCTTTGCCTCATTAAAAAAGTCTTTATTAATCTCATATGTTTTGCCATCATCAATTGCATAAACAAATAAAATTGTTTTGAGCAATAGAACTAAGGCTGTCATTTGTTTGGCATCTTGTCTTCTCTCCGCTTCCTCAAATATAATTTGACAAAATCTGGCTCCGAGTTGCTGTTGGAGCTGTTGTACCCACCATTAGCCACCGGCTCCAAGTGGCTTCCCTGCCACGGCCACGTTCACTCTGGTCTTGGATGGAGGCGAGAGGAAGTGTTCAGATTGTGTGCAGGACGTAGCCAGGCAGGTTGCTGCCTGAAGGCTGGCAGCCTCTTTCACATGGGCTGGCAGGGATCTGCAGCCAGCAAGCTATTTCCGTTACGTTGAGTGAAGGAACCAGGTAGGCCTGAGGGTGTCAAGTTGCTAGCCAAGATCTTGAACGTTTCTTTGTATGTATCCTTTGCTAATTGAACCTGCAAAACCTAACCATGAAAGGGATCTACAGAGAAAAGTGGCTAGTGCTGAGTTTTGAAGTCTTTTTTTTTTTTTTTTCTCCAGTGCCTGCTCTCTAAAGCAACCAGTATTTATTTGGTTAAAAAGCAGCTAATTAATCTGTTTGATCTTGATGTGGAAATGAACCCTATCGAATTCCAGGTCAAATCACTTTTCCTTGTAGAATGTTTTTTTAACCTTTTGAGGTGTGTTTCATCAGATTATGGACTATCAGAAGTTTACTTGTCCTCAGTATTCCGGTCTGCATGGTGACGTGGCTATTGTTCTAATAGTAATGCTTTTAAGTATAAACCTAATTTTGTCTACATAAAGAAAAGTAACATTTATCAACGGACTGTGAAAAGTTGTAAAGGGACTGTGTAACTTAGTTATACAAACAGTGTCATATATGGCAGTATTCTTGAAAAATACCTTGCCATCTGGTCCCATTTATTTGAGATGAAATCTGTTAATATTTTTCCTTTTCTCTTCTTATGTTTCACTAAGCTGCCAGCTAATATTATTTTCCTTATTTTAAACATGAAGAAACAAAGGTCCAGATTGGCCAACTAACTTATCCAAAGTAGTGGTAGAGCCAGAATATGAACTCAAGATGGTACCAAAGTTCCTGGTATTTTTTTTTTTTTTTTTTTTTTGAGACAGAGTCTCGCTCTGTCGCCCAGGCTGGAGTGCAGTGGCCGGATCTCAGCTCACTGCAAGCTCCACCTCCCGGGTTTACGCCATTCTCCTGCCTCAGCCTCCCGAGTAGCTGGGACTACAGGCGCCCGCCACCTCGCCCGGCTAAGTTTTCGTATTTTTTAGTAGAGACGGGGTTTCACCGTGTCAGCCAGGATGGTCTCGATATCCTGACCTCGTGATCCGCCCGTCTCGGCCTCCCAAAGTGCTGGGATTACAGGCTTGAGCCACCGCGCCCGGCTGTTCCTGGTATTTTTTTTTCAAACTTTTATTTCGAAATAATCATGAATTTTTAAGGAGTGGCAAAAAATGTGCAGGGAAGTTCCATGTATCTTTCACTTAGTTTTACCTCATGGTAACATCTTGCATAACTATATTTTAATATCAAAACCGGGAATTGACGTGAGTACAATCCACGGAACTCATTCCGATTTGTAATAATCACTACCATCATTAAAATATGGAATTGTTCTAGCACCAAAAGGCTCTCTTTTGCTAGCCCATTATAGCCACTCCCCTTTCTTCCCACTATCCCTAACTCCTAGTAACCACCCATCTGTTCTCCATCTCTAATTTTATTTCAGAAGTGTCATGTAAGTGAAATCTCACAGGGTATAAATTTTTGAGATTGGCTGTTTTCTCAGCCTAATTTCTTTGAGATCCATTTGTTTTGTGTATCAATAGCTTATTTCTTATATTGCTGAGCAGGATTTCATCATATGCATGAATCAGTTTAACTGTTGAAGGACATTTGTTCTGATTTTGCAACATGACTTTTAGTTTTTTGGGATAAATGACTTCTGAGGTCTGAATGTTTGTGTTCCCCCAGAATGCATAGGTTAAAACTTAACCTCCAATGTGATGGTATTAAGAGGTGGGGCCTTTGGGGAGTGATTATATCATGAGGACTCAGCCCTTATTAATGCAATTTGTGCCATCATAAAAGAGACCAGAGGGACCTTGTTCACTCCTTCTGCCATGTGCAGACACATGGAAGGCACCATCTATGAGGAATGGGCTTTCACCAGACATTGAATCTGCTGGTGCCTTGATCTTGGATTTCCCAGTCTCCAGAACCATGAGCAATAAATTTCTATCATTTCTAAATTACCTCGTCTGTGGTATTCTTGTTATAGTAGCCTGAATGGACTAAGACAGTACCCAACAGTACACTGCTATATCCTATTATTATAATTGAATGTTTAGTTTTATGAGAAGCTGACAGAATTTTCCAGAGTGGTTGTACCATTTTATGTTTCTATCAGCCATGTACAAGTGATCCCGATTCTCTTCATCCTTGTCAGCCTTTGGTCTGATATTTATTTTTAATTGTCACTGTGGCCTTGGTTTACATTTCTTCAGTGGCTAGTAATCTTGAGCATCTTTCAATGTGCTTGTTTGCCTTCTGTATCTCCTCTTTGATGAAATATCTCTTTGTTTTTCGCCCATTTTTTAATAGGATTGTTTGAATTTTTTTTTTTTTTTAACTGCTGAGTTTTGAGAGTTCATTATATATTCCAGACACAAGGCCTTTTTTGGATATGTAGTTTGCAAATACTTCTAGGCTGTAGCTTGTCTTTTCTTCCTCTAACAGGTTCTTCTGCAGAGAAACAGTTTTTCATTTTGATGATGTCCAGTTTGACAGTTTTTCCTCTTATGCTTTTGGTGTGAAGTCTAAAGACCTTTGTCTACTCCCAGACTCCAAAGATTTTTTTTCCTTTTTGTTTTCCCTACAAGTTTTATAGTTTTACATGGAAGTCTATGATTAATTTTGAGTAAATTTTTGTATAATGTGTGAGGTTTAGGTTGAAAGGCTCTTCTTCTCTTTCTCCTCCTCCTTCCCTCCCATGTTCCTCTCCCTCCTCCCTTGTCTTCCTGTCCCTCCTCTATCAATGTCCAGTTGCTCTAGCAATATTTTAGAAAAGACTGTTTTCCTCCCTTGCATCACTTTTCACCTCTGTTAAAAATCATTTGGGGCTGGGCGTGGTGGCTCACGCCTGTAATCCCAGCATTTGGGAGGCTGAAGCAGGCAGATCACAAGGTCAGGAGTTCGAGACCAGCCTGACCAACATGGTGAAACCCCATCTCTACTAAAAATACAAAAATTAGTTGGGAGTGGTGGCGCATGCCTGTAATCCCAGCTACTCAGGAGGCTGAGGCAGGAGAATCGCTTGAACCCAGGAGTCAGAGGTTGTAGTGAGCCGAGATCGCGCCATTGCACTCCAGCCTGGGCAACAAGAGCAAAACCCCGCCTCAAAAAAAAATTATTTGGGTATATTGGTGTGTGTCTGTTTCCAGGTCCTCTGTTCCTGGCTTGGTTGAACTGTGTGATCTCTGTATCCCTCCTCCCACACCACATTGTCTTGATACTGTAGCTACACAGTAAGTCTTAACATTGCATCCTGATATTCTCTAAAGTAAATATTATCTGAGATAGTTAGGTAAATAAGGACCCGAGAGAGATGCCAGCTCTCCGTAAACTAGTGCCTATAACCAAGAGTTATTTAGGAGCTTTGGTTCATCTCCAACTTATTCTGAGAAAATCAGTAGGAAAACCACAAAGTAAGTATTCAGAAAAGTGAATATGAGTTAAGTAATAATTTGATTTGTAAGTCTAAAGTTCTGTACAGCTGTCTATGAAGACTGGATTGATAATGAAGTCTAGATCTTTGGGTTTGTTTGGGTTTGTTAGTAATAGCTATTGATGATCAAAAAATCCATATGAGCAAAAGGTTTTAAGAAAAAGTTAGATTCTGGATTCATTTTAAAAAGTTAGCCACTCGTTTGCGTATTTTAAGAAATCTCACCTGCTTTACTGAAGCCTTATATATATTCTTTTATCTTAAGATAATACAGATACTGCACCATTTTAGACTTAGAGAGGCGGTAGAGGTCAATTCATTTAACCATCACATTTTACAGGTAGGAAAATCAGGGCCCTTTTATAAATGGGCTGGCACATCTGCAGATTGTCCTGGGTCGCTGGGAAGGTGGGGGAGGCCGGCAGGGTTTGACCAGAGTCAGTCTCACCAGTGGAGACTCTGTCAGCCTTCTTGCCTGGCTATAAGCCTGTTTTCACTCTTTTTCATCTGGCATGGTCCTGAAGCCAAGGGTAGTGGTGGGCATTACTACTACACAGTACTACACACTATACAAAACTATGCCTCTTTCCAGCTCCCTGGAATAGGAACCTGTGTTCATAGACCTTTGCCTGGAATCAGACTGAAATAGGCTGTGCTCACTGGGCCTTGCCTATTGTGGATTTTGGCTTCCCACTTACTGGGGCGGAGCTGTCTCTTGTGCCTCCCAGGGACTGACTTTGCATTTCCCTTGGCTCCCTCTCCGTGGCTTTGTTCCTCATTTTCATCACCAGCCTGCTGCTAGGACTGGTCCTGCTGTGGTTATGTTAACATCTTCTAGGGTTTACACCCCAACCCTAAGAAGTCATATTAAATCTTACAGAAGAGCTACTAACAATCAAGGGTGTGAATATTGCTTTCTGAATTTCACTAATATTGGCCACCTCCTTTTAGAGTTGCCTTGGAACAGAGAAATTTACAGCCAACTGTAAATCAGAAATGTCAGTTTGGGCCAGTGGAGCAATATTAATAGATTAAGAGATTAATAGCAAGATTAATAGAATAATCAATATGTATTTTAAAGTATACTAATCTATAAATAATAGAATTAAACTTTTATTGTTATAACATTGGCTTTTGGTTATTTTTATCAGGTTTTAAAAATAAAGATGCTACATAATAGCAAATTATTACTAAACATTTATATTGGCCACAACTGTCATAAATCCAGAGTAATGGAAGGAATTCCTATTTTTGCCTTTGGATTTTATTTTATTTTTTTTGTCCCGAGTTCGCCATTGAAAGAATTTTTGTGAACTTTCCAATATGCATAGTATATATCAAGATACAATAAATTCAAAAGAAATAAAAGAAAAAAGAAACAGTATAAGATTACTAAAAAAGGAGGGAACCAGGAATAATTTTGATTTTTACTTTTAGAAAGTTTTTTTTTTTTAAGTCTTATTTTTGTCAGTGCCTATTCTTGGTATGTTATTTCTGTAATTTCTTGGTTGTGTTCATTATTAACTGTTATATAGAACTGTCATTAGAAGCAGGATTGAACCCCATTGGAAGTGTTTTAATTTCACGTCTGAATTTGAGCAGGCTGTTGAATATTGGTGGGATGGAATGTGAACTGACTGATCGCTTTTCCAATCCTGTTATTTTCCAGTGTGGTTTGGAAAAAAAAATCTCTACATATGAAGTCAAGAAAGCACAATGAAGCCTTCTGGTTAATGAATTTAGTGAGTTTCAGATTTTCCTCTCATGGAGAGTCCTGGAAAATCACTTCAGAAAAGAGTGCTGTGGGTCACTTATGGAAGAAACTGCTTTGCATGAATATATGATTTAGAGCATTTTAAAGGCTAACATGGATTCTGGCACAGCCTCTGATGGATAGAATCAAAACCTATTGATTACTGGACCAAGAATTGGAAACAAAGCCATTTGATACAGCTTTTAGGTTTATGACTAGTCAGTCAGATCCCTCTCAGACGTAGCTGCTGAATGTAGAAGTTCACTGGACAGGCCGGGCGCGGTGGCTCACGCCTGTAATCCCAGCACTTTGGGAGGCCGAGACGGGCGGATCATGAGGTCAGGAGATCGAGACCATCCTGGCTAACATGGTGAAACCCCGTTTCTACTAAAAAATGCAAAAAACTAGCTGGGCGCGGTGGCAGGCGCCTGTAGTTCTAGCTACTCGGGAGGCTGAGGCAGGAGAATGGTGTAAACCCGGGAGGTGGAGCTTGCAGTGAGCTGAGATCCGGCCACTGCACTCTAGCCTGGGCGACAGAGCGAGACTCCGTCTCAAAAAAAAAAAAAAAAAAACAAGAAGTTCACTGGACACACGCATGTTTTTACCGAAGCTTGACAATGTCTGAGACTGTTGTGCCTTGACTGTGGCAGTGATCACCTGTAATGCAATTTTTCATAACAGTTTTGTTGAGGTATAATTCATATACCATACAATTCACCTATTTAAGCATACAGTTCAGTGGTTTCTTATATTGTGCATCCATCACTACAGTCAGTCTTGAAGTATTTTCATCACCTACAAAACTCCATACCCATTAGCAGTTACCCCTGATTCCCCCACATCCGCAGCACTAGGCCACCAGTAATGTACCTTCTATCTTTAGAGAGTTGCTTATTCTGTCTGGACATTTCAATGGAATCATATAGTATGTGGTATTTTGTGATTGTCCTCTTAGGATAATTTGTGTGTGTGTATGTGTGTGTGTGTAAGAGTCTCTCTCTCTTGCCCAGGCTGGAGTACAGTGGCATGATCTTGGCTTACTGCAACCTCCACCTCCCAGGTTCAAGCAATTTTCTTGCCTCTGCTTCCGGAGTAGCTGGGACTACAGGCATGTGCCACCATGCCCAGCCAGTTTCTGTATTTTTAGTAGAGAGGGGGCTTCACCATGTTGACCAGGCTGGTCTCAAATTCGTGACCTCAGGTGATCTACCCACCTCGGCCTCCCAAAGTGTTGGGATTATAGCCATGAGCCACTGCGCCCGGCCTTTTAGCATAATTTTTAAGGGTATTTGTAGCGTGTGTCAGTTCTTCATTTTTTTATTGCCAGATAATACTGCAGCATATGGATATATCATACTTTATTAATCCATTCATCAACTGAGAAACATTTGGGTTGTTTCCCCTTTTTGGCTATTAATACTGTTGCTATGAGCATTTGCGTGCAAGTTTTTGGGTGAACATATATTTTTATTACTCTTGGGTATATACCTAGGAGTGGAATTGCCGGGCCTTATGGTAACTATATTTAACCATTTGAGGAATGGTCAGACTGTTTTCCAAAGCAGCTGTACCATTTTATCTTCCCACCAGCAGTGTATGAGGGTTCCTGATTTCTTCACATTCTTGTCAACACTTGGTATTACCTGTTTTTTTTTGTTTTGTTTTGTTTTTTTTTTTGGTGAGACAGAATCTCGCTCTGCCGCCCAGGCTGGTGTGCAGTGGCGTGATCTCCGCTCACTGCAAGCTCTGCCTCCCGGGTTCATGCCATTCTTCTGCCTTAGCCTCCCGAGTAGCTGGGACTACAGGCACCCGCCACCACACCCGGCTAATTTTTTGTATTTTTAGTAAAGACTGGGTTTCACCATGTTAGCCAGGATCGTCTCGATCTCCTGACCTTGTGATCCACCCGCCTCGGCCTCCCAAAGTGCAATTTTATGTGTTTTTTAATTCCTTTGCATTGTTGATATTTTTCCTGCAGGGGATCGGTGTTCACATACTTAAGGAAGTAGGGCATGGTTAGCCGTGATACGGCTCTATGCTGTAATGAAATTCTGTGCTAGGACCAGCTTGCCTCTTTGTCTCTCATCTTGACTTCAGATCATAGCACTAACCAAACCACCATGATACCACAAGAATAATTATTTTAGAAGCTCAAATCTAATCTTTTAAATCTTGAGACATGTCACACATACATAAGAATGCATAAAATATATGTATAAGGAATAATTGTAGCTGGGCATGGTGGTTCATGCCTGTAATTCCAGCACTTTGGGAGGCTGAGGCAGGAAGATTGCTTGAGGCCAGGAGTTTGAGACCAGCCTGGGCAACAACTCTGTCTATACAAAAAGTTTTTTAAAAAATTAACTGGGCATGATGGTGCACATCTGTAGTCCTAGATACTTTGGAGGCTGAGATTAGAGGATTACTTGAGCCCAGGAGTTTGAGGCTGCAGTGAGCTATGGTTGTGCCAGTGCACTCCAGCCTGGGCAACAAAGCAAGACTGCATCTCATAAAAGGAGAAAATAAAAAAAAAAAAGAATTATAAAGCAAACACCCATATAACCCACCCATATCATAAAGTAGAAATTTACAGTTCTAAGTAACAGTTCTAAGTAACAGTTAATAATGACTGAAAATATGTTAGTACTGTAAACCTTAATCATTAACAAATTAAATCACTTTTTGATAATCATTTTCCTTTTCTTTGTATCATTTTGCTTTTCTTTATAGTTTTGCTGTGTGTACAAACACGCCTGCACGCACACACGCATCCAGCCCCGCTACCCCAAAGCATGAGGTTGAAGTTGCCTGTTTTTGAACTTCACATAAATATGTATTCTTCAGTGACTTCTTTTGCTTAACATTTCAAAGATATTGTGGGAGCTGTTCATTCATTTTTTTCTTTTTTTCTTTTTTGCTACTTTTTTTTTTCTAGTTTTTTTTTTTTTTTTTTTTCTACTGTCTTTTTTGTAGTTTTCTAGCTTCTGTATTCTCCTGATGAACATTTAGGTTGTTTCTGATATTTGGGTATTATGAGCAGGGCTGCTATGAATATTCTTGCGGATATTTTCAGGTCTGTAAGAGTTTCTTCAAAATAGTTACCAAGGAGTAGAATTACTGCTTTCCTATATAATGCCAGAGTCTTTTAAAAAATGTTGTAATGTTTTCTCCCACAGCATTACCAGCTTTTGGTATGTTCAGACTTTGAGCAGTTTTGACAGTCTGTTGGTTGCTTCTGTAGCAGTAGCTCATTGTGGTTTAAATTTAATCTCACTTGAGTTTTATTATTACTTTTACATTTTCACCCAGTGCATTTGCAGTTACAGATTTTTTTATTTTCTCAAAGAAAAGTGGACATTGGGCTACCTGAAAATCATATTTGGGCTAGTGAAAATTCATTGAGATAGTAGCATTCTTTAGGTTATTCTAACTGAAAACTTAATCTCTTAGATTATGAGTACTGTCAGATTATTTTTGATCCTATGGTTTTAATCTGGCCTTATACATTTTCGTATAATAAAATTTAAAATTTATGGAATTGCTCATTTAGTTTACCAACTTGATATGCTATAAGCAATAAGTCTGTAGTTTGCTAATACTGATTCTAAGCCCAATATATAAATTGTCATTTATTTATGGTGAATTAAGTATTTATCCCTAAGAGGAAATTAGAACATCTAGTTCAAAATATTCTCAGTATTAGAAAGTAATACCTATATGTGTGTGTGCATGAGTGTATCAGAGTGTACATGTGGGCCAAAGTGCTGAAAGATGGGGCATTTTTTGGCCGGGCGTGGTGGCTCACGCCTGTAATCCCAGCACTCTGGGAGGCCAGGGCGGGCAGATCACGAGGTCAGGAGATCGAGACCATCCTGGCTAACACAGTGAAACCCTGTCTCTACTAAAAAATACAAAAAATTAGCTGGCCATAGTGGCGGGCGCCTATAGTCCCAGCTACTCGGGAGGCTGAGGCAGCAGAATGACGTCAACCCGGGAGGCGGAGGTTGTAGTGAGCCGAGATCTCGCCACTGCACTCCAGCCTGGGCGACAGAGCGAGACTCCGTCAAAAAAAAAAAAAAAAAAAAAAAAAAAAAGCGTACCCAAAAGTCAATTCTGTATGTCAATTAATTTTTTTGTTGGTGGAGAGGGAGTACTTTCAAGGAAGAGTGAATTAAGCAGATTCTTTTGTTGGCACTGGGAATCTAAATGGGATTGCTGAATAGCTTTACATTTTTTTTTGTTTTTGTTTTGTAATTGAATATGTTTTATACCAAAATATACTTTATTGTTCCATGAATATATTGAATAATTGCAATATCTTATAAACTCACTCTGTATTGAATTTTCATACTGTAGATTGAATTTTCATGGTGTACTATACAGAGTATAGAAGTGAGTTTTTGTTTTTAACTACATGAAATCTCAGTTCTAAGGTCAATAAATTTACTTCTGTTTCCCACAAGTAAGATCCCATTATATAAATCATCTCAAAAGATGTCCACATTAAAGAATAATGTTTATAAGTAATTACCAAAATGAGAAACTGCCAGACATTATTTACTTGTATGACACGAATGTTCACTCTCTTGAATTTTCCTATAATATTCATAATAATTACATTAGATTCAGAAATTCAGGAATATTTCAACATATATATGTACTAGAAAATACCTTAGTTATCAGAAGGGATTGTTTCATTTTGTTCTTTTAACAAGTGCTTGTTTTTATTCTTTTGAGAATATTTGTTTCTTAGGTAAATGGGAGCTAATCTTTTATGCATGAAGGACCTAAAGCGCTCTGATTTATATTAGTAAATATATTGACAATTTAGGAAACATAGAATCCTTTATACTTTTCCTACTAGAGAAGAAGAGTAGTCTTCTGCAAATTTGCTTTACATTGATGAAAAATGTCATCATTTCAAAGCCACTCATTTCATCTGAATTACGAGGGCCACCATCTTATAGCTGGGCTTGTGAACCTTTTATTTTTCCCAGTATATATTGGACTATTTTGATCACTGCTATATGCTTCTAGTTGCTCAATCAGTATCTGCCACAGAGGAGGCCCTCTAAATTTTTTGTTGAATTACTTAATGAAATGAATGAGTGATTATTTGCCCTCACAGGATTGTGTGAAACCATATAAGGTGTGTAGAGCGGTTTGACCTCCCACCATTGAAATGCTCCTTACCATTACCATCCGAAGTGATTCACTTGAGGAATGTGTGTGCTTTTTGTCACGGTCTGCTTGTTCCAGCCTTGCTGGAATCTAGATCCACGAGAATCCTGTGTTCATTTTTTTCTAAAGAATAATTACGATCGTCTAAGGTAACAGCTAAAGAATCGAGACCTGTAAGAACTCTTAGCCAGGCACAGTGACCTGTGCCTGTAGTCCCAGCTACTCAGGAGGCTAAGGTGGGAGGATTGCTTGAACCCAGGAGTTTGAGGCTGCAGTGCCCTATGATCGTGTCTGTGCATAGCCACTGCACTACAGCCTGGGCAACATAGGGAGGGAGACCTTGCCTCTGGAAAAACAAACAACTCTTGGCAGTTTCCTAATAACCTATTCAAATAGTTCAGAATTTGGCAGGGGTTGGCAGGGAGGGGGGTCCATTTGTCTCTGTTCCTGTTCATATCTTTGCCAGAGAAGATAATTTTAAAAAAGAAAATGTTGTTGTCATTTGCTTTTCTACAAAAGAAGCACATTTAGATAGTGAAGGAAAGGTGAAAAGTATTCTTTATGCCATTTACATTGTCTCAGTTATCCCAGTAGCACTGCAAGGTTGGAATAGTGACTAGCCTGTTTTATAGATAGGGAAACCAAAGCTTTTAAATACTGTGCTATTTGTACCCTAGAATATACACTTCGGGGCTGGGTGCAGTGGCTCACGCCTATAATCCCAGCACTTTGGTAGGCTGAGGCGGGCAGATCACCTGAGGTCAGGAGTTCGAGACCAGCCTGGCCAACATGGTGAAACTCCATCTCTACTAAAAATAAAAAAGTTAGCCAGATGTGTTGGTACACACCTGTAGTCCCAGCTACTCGGGAGGCTGACGCATGAGAATTGCTTGAACCCAGGGGGCAGAGGTTGCAGTGAGCCAAGATGGCACCACTGCACTCCAGTCTGGGCAACAAAATGAGACTGTCTCAAAAAAATACATACTCAGGCCGGGCGCGGTGGCTCACGCCTGTAATCCCAGCACTTTGGGAGGCCGAGGCAGGCAGATCGTGAGGTCAGGAGATTGAGACCACCCTGGCCAACATGGTAAAACCCCATCTCCACTAAAAATATAAAAATTAGCTGGTCGTGGTGGCGTGCACCTGTAGTCCCAGCTACTTGGCAGTCTGAGGCAGGAGAATTGCTTGAACCTGGGAGGCAGAGGTTGCAGGGAGCCGAGATCGCACCATTGCACTCCAGCCTGGGCAACGGAGCAAGACTCCATCTCAAAAAAAAAGTATATATATGTATACACACACACACACACACTCCAGGAGGGTTGCAGTTTCACTAGTTCTCCCTTGTGTCTTCGTATAAAGCATGCTGTGCTGGCATGTGGATATACTGATTGGTTTTACTTTTTCCTAAGAGAACATGGCTAGTTAATGGAATCTGCTGAGATTTGCATGTAGTTTTTACCCCTTCCACAGCCTATAAGCTCTTTTCACTGCAGTGCTTTTTAAGTTTTCTAAGGCAGGGGACCCCAGCCTCTGGGCCATGGATGGTACCTGTCTGTGGCGTGTTAGGAACTAAGCTGCACAGCAGGAGGAGAGTGGCAGGCAAGCAAGCATTACCACCTGAGCTCTGCCTCCTGTCATATCGGCAGTGGCATTAGACTCTCATAGGAGCACAAACCCTATTGTGAACTTCGCATGTGAGGGATCTAGGTTGCGTGCTCCTTATAAAAATCTAATGCCTGATAATCTGAGGTGGAACAATTTCATCCCAAAGCCCTGCCATCCCGCCACATCCATGGGATAAATTGTCTTCCACAAAACCTGTCCCTGGTGCCAAAAAGGTTTGGGACCACTGTTCTGAGATTGTTTCGAGTTACACATCTCTGGAAAAGTGGACATATTCCAGTGGCGTTTACCTAGCAGCTGTTTTAATGCAGTGATGTAGGTCTTTTCTCTATACAGAACATGCTGATGCTGATGACTGTATTCTTTGGCAGCTCATAGTATGAGCATATAATAAATCTTATGTATGCACTTTTTACCCTCATTTTTCAAATTGTTATATTTAGTTAGTGAAAGCAACTAGAAAAAAGTAAAACTGATACCAGCTGTTATACATATTGCCATATCCCAGCATGATTTGCTCCTATGAGCCTGGTGGTCACATACAGCAGTCTGCCTTTCCTGCTCTCCTACTCATCTTATAAAAAGATTCTACCAGATTAGCCCTATTTTCTTTTATTCCGATTTCTGCTATTTTGAAGTTGTGGGAACCAGAGAAGGAGTTCATATTTCTCTACCATTCTATGGCACCTTTGCCCTAGTAGGATGGAGTAGAACTGAGCTGACATGTCAGTGGTATGCTGGTGATAGCTTCTACTGCATGTAAGAACTGATGGTTAAATTTTCAGACTTTTTCTATGAGCGGTTGTTAAACATAGTCATTGTTAAATGTTAAAATATACAAGCTTACAAGTTAAATTATATTTAATAACTGTTAATATATGCTCATCACTTCCTGTTCTTTTAAGTGTTGCTATATGTCTATGCTTTTAACGTTTTTAACATGTCTTTGTGATGGAAATACTGTGCTGCTGTGTATCTTTTTCTTTTACTTTTTTTTTTTTTTTATTGAGATGGAGTCTCTGTCACCCAGGCTGGAGTACAGTGTTGCGATCTCGGCTCACTGCAACCTCCGCCTCCCGGGTTCAAGTGGTTCTCCTGCATCAGCCTCCGGAGTAGCTGGGACTACAGGCGCCCGCCACCACGCCCGGCTAATTTTTGTGTTTTTAGTACAGACGGGGTTTCACCATGTTAGCCAGGCTGATCTTGAACTCCTGACCTCAGATGATCTGCCTGCCTCAGCCTCTCAAAGTGCTGAGATTATAGGCATGAGCCACTGTGCCCAGCCTGTGTATCTTTTTCTAATTCTGCATTCCATGATGTTGTGTTGTTGGGTTGAAATTGGCCATGGTGGGAATTTTTATACCAAGGAAACTAGTAAACATTACAATCCAGGTCTCTGTCCCCCACTCTGTTTTTCCCAGTAGAGCTGGTTGATAGATATTTACCACGACATGCCCAATGGGATACCTACAAATGGGGAGGCGATTGAATAATGCCGTCTTTTGTGTTGTTGGGTTATCTCTATATTTAACCATAGTGAGAGGAAGAAAGAGCTAGGAGATAGGGAGACAACAGTGAGGAAGAATTGAGGCACAGAGGAAGGTCTTAGTATAGAAATAAATCGAACTCTCATAATGTTTATGGTGAAACTACAATTTATTAGATAGTTGGTGTTTTTGGTTATTCTTAGAAAGTTTTAATTAGATACACCTTTATAAACCCGTAATTACCCAACACCTGCCTCTTAGCTAAAAGCCTTTTATAATAATCATTTAGCCTTTTATGTGTAAATGTTACTGCATATAAGCAGTTCTAGAATAATTTCATAAAGTTTTAGGGTTTAGGGGGGCAGAGTTGCTTCTGAGATGAGTTTTGATCTTTCACTTATTTTTAGTCACCTGGTGGTAGTCTGTGTGTGTCTGTATAATGAATAATGGAGCATTTCATAACTTAGTTCCACTTGTAGATACTTTTACATGGGCCTCACTGTTTTAAGAGCTAAGCTAGATTGCTCAAGTGTTTTTCCCTCTCCTACCTTGACATAAAAGTTTTGTCTGTGTCAGACATTTGTATTTTCAGCCACACCCCAGAGTGCATCACTGATGTTTGAGGTTCTTCACCGGCCAGGCCAGGTCAGCACTCAGTCATGTCTGTCCGAAAGGTCTTTGAACCCTTGGAGGACGTGGGATGCCGTGTTGACCTTGATGCCAACAGGGGCATACTGGAGCCCACCAGAGGAGCAAGTGAAGGGGTTGCCTGAACAGGGCTTTGGAAGTCCTGCAGCCATCTGCAGAATGATCTTTGCTGAGTGAGGCCTGCCTGTAGAAGCTAACTGGTATGTCTGGTAGTGGAGGGATTGGACAGTGTAGTCAGTAACAAGATACTAAGATAAATGCAGGGTTTAACTGCTTCCTAGAGTAATGTTTTTTAAGCTGGCTAGTTTTGTTTACTGCAGGAATTAGGTAACTTTGTTGGAGTGCAACCTTGAAGAGCAGTGGAGATGAGTCAGACGTCCTGCCTACTTAACCAGTATCAAGTAATTGAAAACCACTCCATGGATGGGGCAGAAAAACCTTCATACGGGGACTGACTTTATGATACTCATACTTTTCAAAGAGTGGGCTGCATTGACTTCGTCACATTGGGAAGCATGCCACCTACCAGTGAGTGATAAAAGCTGCACAGGTGCCTAGCAGGTTGCTCTGCTGCATTCACTTACACTGGATGAGTTACTTTGTTCCCCATTTGGAAAGCTGACTGTTCTTATTCCTGTTTAAACAGCTCTTTATAAAAATTTTTATGTGTCTTTACATTTTATGCTTGCCATAAAGAAGGACATTCATTGCTTGATTAAACTTAAAATAGGAGTTTTAAAACTAAGAGAACCTAAAAGTCTCTCTTGATGCCAGCATATCAATTTAAGCCACTGCAACTGTGGTTTCTGTCCCGTCCCTGCTGTTTTACACAGAACTGGCTTCATACTGAGGTTTGCGATTTACCTGTCTTCTAGTGGAACTCCTAACATTCCAATCTATTTTTTGTTTGTTTGTTTAAATTTCATTATCTGTGTTATTTAAAAGGTTTATTAAAAATGTAAGCAAAGTTCTTATCCTCCCTACCCCCTAGTTTTTATTGAAAATATAAATGTGAGCCCACAGGGGAAAATTATTTCCTAATTGTGTAAAGATTCCTGCAACATTTTCCTTCCAAGGAATTGGCAGTACCTCCTCTGTTACTCCTAGTTGAGTATAGAATATTTGGGATTGTGGACAGGTCATATGTTTGTTTCTCTCCTTCCCCTGTGCTCCCCTTTGCCCAAGTCAACAAGCCATGGTTGCCAGGAGGCTCTTGGGCCAAAGCAGATACCAGGACTTCACCTTGCTGTGATAGTGGTTGGGGACCAGGAAGATGAGCAAGAATAAATTTGTAAGCAACTGAATTTGCAAGCAATGTATTGATTGCAAATGAATTATTTCTTACATCCCTGTAGTTGTCCCCAGTCTCCATTCCAATAGGATCCCTGGAGCTGATTGGGAGAAAAGAGATACCTGATTGGTACCCCTCCTACCTGTTCCAGTAGCCAGGTGGGCTTGGCAGAGAATATGAAAGGGGCATGCCACAAGTGGATTGAGGCTGGGGGGAATATTGTAAAGAAATAGGGTTGTATATTGTTTCTACTCCTTTTGCGTGGTTGTCTTCTCCAAGCTGCCTAGGTAAGTCTGCAGAAGGGCTCAGATGAAACATGTTTTGTAAATGTAACTTTCAGGTAATGAAACAGTGCTTTCCCATTATTGAGCTCTCTTTTTAAATAGCTAGTTTTGAGTTGAAATCAAGACAATAGATATTCATTATGCAAACCTTTGAGCCACCTTTATGGTATTACTGTCTTAGTATTGCTGTAATGTTAAATGTCTTCTCTGTTTACTGTAAGATAAAACCTTTGTGTTCAGTCGGAAAATAAAGGGACTGCTTGGAGGACTTTGTCAGGGGCTGCATGAAGATATGTGGCTGAGACCTATATACAAAGGCCTTCTGTGCAGGGTCTGTGTGGCCCTACAAAGGCGGTAAGCTGAGCTGAGAGGGGAAGCCTACAGAAATGGAAAGTGGAGGTTCCTGTGTCCATTATTTCAAACTGAAGTTGCTTCTTTATTTAGAAAACAAAGCAACATGCCAGACAAGTACATAAACATTTCATGTAATTATATTAAGATAGGCTTGGAAAGTGCTGATGGAGGCTTTAAAAACACCTGGTTCAAAAGCATGTATTTATCTTCTCTGAAATTAACTGGTGTTAAATGTCATTTACAGTCTAGTGTGCACACTTCTTATTTAGCACAAAATCCCACTTCATTTTTGTTTTTTCCTTTTTGTAGATGTGGCACATATTACTACTGGAAACTTTGATGCCTAGTATTTTTTTCTCTATTCTTTTTGTGAAAGAATGGGATATCTTTTTAAAACTCTGTTTGCACACAGGCATAAACAGGGAACACAGTATTGATGGAGATGGGGTTGGGGGAGGTTTAGAGGGAGGAATTGCATTCTTTTGGCATTCCTGAGAGGAAAACAGCTGTATTAACTTTTTTTTTTTTTTTGGAAAGTGCAGAGGCATCTCCCCTGACTCTCAGAATTCCAGTTCTTTACAGCTGAGCACAAACAGCATGGCATATTATTTATGCCTGGAGTCAGCATGCATGAATGTTGCAGTTCTGATTATTAGCCAAGAGAAAACAGCTATATACATTACTAATGAAAGGACTTTGAAATGAAAAAAAAAATCCAATAGTGGGGTTTTCCCCTATAAACACCAGATGTGTACAGGGTTTTACCCCACGTCTGCCCTGTACTTTAGCACCACTGTCCTGGGACGTAAATGGAAGCCACCATGAGAGGTGGAAGTATGGTGAAAGTAGATATGTTTATAGCAAAATAGGTATGCTGTGGTTGACTAGAGACATTTTAAGGTTTATTATTTTAAGAGAGCAGTTGTGCCTAGCCATCATTCCATTCCTCCTCCTTCGCCTCTCATAAAAAGAAAATATTGCGTGCCTGCAAACATATGCTCTGCTATCAGCGTTCAGACACCCAAACACCGAAATCATTTAGCAGCTCTTACTGCTGTCACTAAGTAGGTGATGGCGTAAGGGATTTAGAATTTGGTATGTGTTTTCTAGAGCATCTCTCAAAATAGGCATTGTCTATTTGTTGTTTGTTTGTTGCCTGTGGGAAATCTTCTGTCAAGTGTACCTAACCCATGACCAAAACTTATCTAGATCTCAATTTCTAGATTAAGAAAGAAGAAAAAAGGGACCAAGTAAGGAATAGCTAAGTAAAGAATATCTAAGATTAAAAGTAGGAATAGCTAGAATTACTTAGATTTTTATTTCTGGGTTATTTTTAGTGTGACAAAATAGTGGCCAAAATTACAAATCTGAGGGATAATTCGAAGATCCTTTTTTGTTGTCGTTGTCCCTGGGGGAATATGTTTCCTGGGGAAAGGAGCATATCTGACTGGTCCTGGGGAAGAAATGAAGTAGACTGGTATTGAAGAGATAACTTTCTATGGGAACACAGCAAAAATACTGGGTTCCAAGAGCTTGCCTGGGAAATTCCCAGATTCTTTAAAAACCTTACATATAGGCCGGGCGCGGTGGCTCAAGCCTGTAATCCCAGCACTTTGGGAGGCCGAGACGGGCGGATCATGAAGTCAGGAGATCGAGTCCATCCTGGCTAACCCGGTGAAACCCCGTCTCTACTAAAAAAATACAAAAAATTTGCCGGGCATGGTGGTGGGCGCCTGTAGTCCCAGCTACTCGGGAGGCTGAGGCAGGAGAATGGCGTAAACCCGAGGGGCGGAGCTTGCAGTGAGCTGAGATCCGGCCACTGCACTCCACCCTGGGCGACAGAGCGAGACTCCGTCTCAAATACATAGGTTTAGACATACTGGTTGATATTTCAGTGCCTATTTTTATATGCATTTATATTGCTCAGGTCATCTGTTTTTCACTTGTTCTATTAAGTCATGGTTTTGCAAATGGTCACAATTTAAATATAAGGGATCTGTTTCTCTTCTTTCTTTCATATTCTTCAACATTTCTTCAATGAAATAAAAGGAAAGTTTAGGAGTGAGTTGCTTAGGGTGTATTATACTCTGAGGATTTCAGTTTTACTATGGCTGTATTTAATCTTATATTAATTGGGCACTTATATTAATTTAATGCCTGTATAATGTTGGCACTGAAATGGTTCTTTAGTTTGTTGTGAGAAAATTTCAATGAAGTCATTTATAGAAAACTATTTTTCTCAAGGGAATTTCCCTTTCCCCTTTTCAGAAGTCAGAAGGAAAAAAACCCTGGAATTAGAATATAGAGTTAGAGATAAATTGAAATGATGGTAGAATATGCTGAGACATTTGCTCAGGGGTTAAAAGACAGGGAGTTCATAGAATTCCCTTTTTGCTTGTCATAAGGTTATCTGTTCCTTCTTTTGGACATCTCCCTAGAGGTGTTCCCAAGCTTTGTATCACAGATTCTTTTATCGCGGGGGTCCTAAACTTTACTGTAACCATTTAAAAATAAAAAACTAAGAGTTACCAAACACCTTAATAGAGACTTCTCTATGAAGTTACAAGAAGTAAACAACCATATGGAAGAATTTCGAATGGTCTTTGAAGCCACTGCTTGTATGAGAAAACTTAACGTGTAATTTTTGAGTTACCGTATGACTCATGTTGGAAATGTTTAAAGTCTTCTGTAGGCATGGTGTTGTGGCTCATGCCTGTAATCCCAGCACTTTGGGAGGCCGAGGTGGGAGGATCACTTGCACTTAGGAGTTCGAGACCAGCCTGGGCAACATAATGAGACTTTGTCTCTAAAAAAAAAAAAAAAAAAAAAAAAAATTAGCCAGGCATAGTGGTGCATACCTGTAGTCCCAGCTACTCAGGAGGCTGAGGTGGGAGGATCTCTTGAGTCTGGGATGTCAAGACTGTTTGAGTTGTGATTGTGGCACTGTGCTCCCGCCTGGGCAACAGAGGAAGACCCTGCCTGGGGGGGGAAAAGTCTCCCGATGTCCTAGGAATAGAAGGCTTTTGCTGTTGCAGGAGTACTGAAATGGAATAGTAGGAGCTGCCAGTGAAACTCATTCAATGTTGATATAGCATGTTTCAGGAATGTGTTATTTACAGGGAAAACTCTTGAGTTCATCAGCGAACTGAGAATCCATTCATGGGTGCAGAAAAAGATGCCCATTGGGGGAAATGTTTCTGTACTCTGTGGCACCTCCTCAGGCGGGAGGAATGTGGTGGGGGCTGTGAAGACTGTGCCACTTTCACACCTCTGCATGCAGAATGACTCCCATTCTCTTTTACCAAAGAGCAAATTCATTATTCAACCTGTTAGGATCCAAGGCATTCAAGCATATTTGGGGAAGACTACTCTTGTTCTCTAGAGAGACAGGTTTAAATGATTAAGTTTCCAAATACTGAGCTTATTCCAGAAATAATTTGGTTTCTGTATTCTTTGTTTTCTACAGCATGGTGAGACTGCCACTTAGTTAGACTGAGTCTTGTGGATTGAAGCCTGTTTACAAGAAGTCTGACATACACACTATTATTTTTAGCCTGAACAACATGAAAACCATCTATTTAAAACTCCCAAATCTGAATGACAGTCTCATCTTGCTTAAAATTCCTTCTAGTACTTTTTAAGCCAACAGAAAGGAAAATATAAACAGTTTGTTAATTGCAACAGCTGGTCCCTGAGTATCTTTATGTTAATGTTTGGAATCTTTGGATTTGAAAGACTTTCAGAAAGAGCATCTGGATTAATGTACTGCTATTCAGGCTTCAGTCTTGAGAAGTGGAATTGACCTCATCAAGACAAACAAACAAGGGTCTTATACAGATTGGGAGGGTGACTGCAAAGGCATGGTGAAATTTCTTTAAAATCTTAGTAGAGAGAATGAAGACAAATGGTCTCGGTTTCGTTGTGGGTGAATAACCTCTTATTTAATTTAGTATGATGTTTATCTAGCTGCTGTGGTAAATGAGGTGAAGTCTTTTGTGTATATAGTTAATTCCCAATTATTCATACATGCTTTAGCCAAATTGCTGATTCTCTATGGACTTTGGAGACCTTCTCCGCCCCCATACAATTTGCTGTCCATCGGTCCCATGTCCTAGTTTCCTCTCTGGCCATGCTTTCTCACAGGGGTTCCCAGTTGCTCTCCTCATTTCCATCTTTGCTCCCTGACCACACCGCTGCTGCTTTTGCTTTCTTGGCTGCATTCCCTGGATTTGTCTGACAGTCTAGGGTTCTTGTCTCTTAGTCATCTCAGAGTGGTAATAGAGAAGCTAGTTGATGGCCAGGGAGAAGCTATAGAGAGATAATGCCTGCTGCTCCTTGCTTCTCTTCCTGTCACCTCTGGGCCTTTGCTGAATGAACAAATGGAGAGTAAGTAGAGAAAGGGGTTTCCTGAAACATTTCCAGTCTGTTCTTTTAAGTGCTTTTTTTCCTCAGGATTTTATAGTCCTATACATGGTAGGTAGGTGGGTGGGCGGGTAGTAGGGGAGGTATTACAGCGAAATGCTTACATATTCTTTTCATCCCTTGTTTTCTTGTTTGTTCTCAACTGGGACCTATTCTCCTCCCCATTGCTGAAAGGCAAATTATTAGAAAAGGGCCATTTAGAGTATGTGTATCTGAAGAACCTCACATAGTTTTTAATTTCTTGAGTTCTTTTTATGTTTTGAATACTCTTAGAGATACGAAAATAAATTTGATGTAGATTCTGCCACTAAAAGAGTTTAAGTAAAATCTAGAAGCGGAATTTATACAACCACACAGAAAACCCTAAATCTGAAGCCGATGTGTAAACACATGATTATCATAAAGTGAGAAACTTGTACCATGTTGGGGAAGTGTGAAGGATCTCCTGGAAGACACTGTTTTTCCAGGGGAGGCGCCCAGAGCAGTACAGATGTGAAGAATCTGCCCTAATATTTTTTGTTTGCACTAGGTGGCTGGAAATGAAAACTTACCCATAACAAATAGTTTTATCTATAGAATGTTTTACAAACCTGTTTTTTTTTTTTTTTTTAATTGTATGTCTACATAGAGTATTAATTTCCCCCAACAGGTGAAAGCTCAGTATAGGTATGCAGGCCCCACTTGGCTAAAATATTGGTTAGAGTAATAAAATCCTGTGTTCCATTCCCAAACCAGTTCCAAGCCAGGTAATTGGTTGAAAAGGCCTTTAATTAGCCGGTTGGTTTTCATATAAACCAACACTAAAGCACTCATGCATTGAACTCATAGAAGAGCCCTTCATTCCCTCACCAGACCCTGGTGTGGCTTAATCTTTCAGTAGTTCCACTAAAGCTTTTGGTTTCTGAGCCCAAATGAGATTAAAACCAGCAAATTTTAAAGAAGTGGAGCTAAGAGAGACTAGTATAGTAACAACAAGTCTGAAAAACTGCGAGAGGACACAAGAATTCTGAGTGAGCCTGGTAGTTTCTGGTGAGATTTCCATTTAAAGTTTTGATACTTAGCCTTCCATGGACTATCTCAGATCATTCTTTGGATTCATAAAGTATTTTTGTTAGTCTCCTTGAAATAGCCAAATAAAAATAATCTCTGAATTGAGTTAGGAAATTTAGTTCCTGCTACAACTGCAGATTTCATGTGCAGGAAGAGGAAGGAGTAGGCAATTATAGAGGATTAGGGAACATCCCTTTGGAGTTCTTCCTGGGATGACAATGGTCAAATGAGATAATGTGAGAGTGCTTTGCAGTTGGAAAGTGCAATAGGAACTCTGAGTTCATCTGAAACTGTAGCTCAGTGTTTAAATGATGTCTGTTATTACTTTTTTGAATAGTCTGGAGTGCTTGTTAAAGGAGAAATTATTCTATGATATTTGTTGAATGAAGCACAATGAGGAAGACTTTATTCAGGGCCATTGTAATAGCTGTAGGGACCCTGCAGTAGGGTCTTGCAGTGGGGGAGAGCGAATGGGCTCAATTCTGAATACATCGTCATGGGCAAGTGGGAATTTATTAGCCATGGAGCAGTGTGGGGATCAGTAGATGGAAAATTACTAAGACAAAAACCTCAGGGGTAAGGGGGGTTCTGACTCAATTGCCCTAATAGGATTCTTGGTGAAGACAGGCCAGGGTGTTGAGACATTCATTACCTGGGGAGATGGTGGAGGATGAAGAACTTGATCAGATATTGGAGATGATCAGATATGGAGGGTGGAGGGTTCTGAAACTGACTTAACAGGATTCTTTGCTAAAACCAGATTCTATAAGGAAATACACATATAGGCCTAGCAGAAGATACAGAACACTAACTGAAGTTTGGCCAACCAAAGAATCTTTGTTACTGAATCAGGAACTCTGAAGACAAAGATGTCAGAATCTACATTGTTATAACAGACTCCCTGGGCATTTCTTTTACACATTACATTAGAACTTCGTAGATAGAAGTTGCAACTTTTTGGAGTTTGAGTTTGCAGTTGTAAAACTTTGCTTTTTGGTAGAAGGTGAGTATGAATGTGGTATTTCAATTAGAGTGGGCCACATTGTAACTAGGTGAAGGGACATCTATTCTGTCTTGGAAATAGAGATGGAAAGATTCATGTCTTGAAAGCTTATATTGTGTTATATTTAATTTCCTTATATGATAAAATTTACCAAATAGCTCCGAGGAACATATCATTTTCACCTTTTTTTTTTTTTTTTGCACAGGGGCAAATTGAAGCTTATTAGAAAGGAACTTTTTCCTTTTTTAAAATTTTTTAAGTTCTGGGATACATTTGCAAAATGTGCAGGTTTATTACGTAGGTAAATATGTGCCATGGTGGTTTGCTGCACCTTATCAACCTATCACCTAGGTTAGCATTAGCTATTTGTCCTAATGCTCTCCCTCCCCCCACCCCTGCCCCTGACAGGCCCCAGTGTATGTTGTTCCCTGTCCTGTGTCCATGTGTTCTCATTGTTCAACTCCCACTTATGAGTGAGAACATGCAGTGTTTGGTTTTCTGTTCCTCTGTTAGTTTGCTCAGGATGATGGTTTCCACCTTCATCCATGTCCCTTCAAAGGATACGATCTCATTCCTTTTTATGGCTGCACAGTATTCCATGGTGTATATGTATTACATTTAGAAAGGAACTTTCTTAGGATCACACAACTGGTTGTGGAAGGAGCAGAAATTGAACACTGGCCTGTCTGGGTCTGAAGCCCAAGCTCTTGGCCTCCATCCACTCTGAATTGCCTAGTGCTAATGGTCGCAGTCATCAGGGAATAGAGGTTAAGGGAGGAGAGGCAGGCAGAGGTAAAGTGTCACTCCAGCTGTGGGCTAAAGGATGCTGACCCATGGACATTAGCCCAAACCCCAGCAAACCCATTAGGCATGATCCACTACTATGTAAGTTTAAGGCCTGGGAGACATTTGTAGGAAGCTGGTTGCTATCACTGAGAGCTCATATATTGACTTTGTCAAGCAAGAGTGTGAAGAAAAGATCACGTTTTACTTAAAATTGCCGTAAACTTTTCATAAGACTTTTCAAATCAATACTCATGCTTTTTCTTTCCGTATTGTAAGACACTCAGACTGGTAAGTGAAGGGACTTCAAAGCTTGGCAGTGGTTTAGGGCTGTAGCTGTGGGAGTAGCAGGAAAAGATGGGAGGAGAGAAAAGCAAGAGAGCTGGACACATGTGGACGCTCAGCCGGGGCATCCCTGGAACCCCACATTCTTGAGATTTTATTATGTCTCAGGACTAAATATATGTGGAGGGAGTGACAGTAAAGGTGATAAAAGTACAAGTTATAATAGAATTTCATAGATAGGGAAAATTGGAGGAAGCATAATGTAGTTTATGGGTAAAAAGCCTGTGCCACATTCTGAGAGCTTCAGGGTCTTTTTTTTGTCCATACTACCCCCTTCAGCGCCTCCACATACCCAGGGAGTAAGCTCTAGTATTTTTGATTTTCCTATTTCTGCCTTGTAATTAAATATGAATACCATATTGGCCAGAAAATTCGTTTGTCTTTAAATTATGGTTTTGAAGAGGTTTACTCTCTTTTGCTATTCCATAGAGGTTAGTAGGCCACAGGGCCTCTTTATATCTTATTCATTCATTCATTCATTCATTCATTCATTCATTCATTCATTCGGGGATGGAGTCTCACTTTGTCGCCCAGGCTGGAGTGCAGTGGTGCAATCTCAGCCCACCACAACGTCCGTCTCCCGAGTTCAAGCGATTCTCCTGCCTCAGCCTCCCGAACAGCTGGGATTACAGGCACGTGCCACCATGCCTGGCTAATGTTTGTATCTTTGGTAGAGATGGGGTTTTCACCATGTTGGCCAGGCAGAACTCCTGACCTCAGGTGATCTGCCCGCCTCAGCCTCCCAAAGTGCTGAGATTACAGGTTTGAGCCACCATGCCTGGCCAGGCCTCTTTATAACTATTGTGCTCAAGGTAAATATAGAATGTAGAAATTAAGGCAAATAAAACATTCATATTAAAAGCAAAACATTAGTTTTGTATGTTCAGGATATATGGTATGAACTGGTACACCTGGGCTTTGAGCCACACCTTCCCTGTCTATAACACACACAAACTCACTCTATCCCCTCCCCAACCACCTCCGACCTCCACACCCTAACTGTAAAACTCGAGGCTGGCTGGGCATGGTGGCTCATACCTGTAATTCCAGTACTTTGATAAGCCAAGGTGGAAGCATCACTTGAGCCCAGGAGTTTGATGTTAGCTTGGGCAACATGGCAAGACTCTGTCTCTACAAAAAATACAAAAAGTTAGCTGGGCATGGTGGCGAGTGCGTATAGACCCAGCTACTTGGGATGATGAGGTAGGACGATCATTTGAGTCCAGGAGGTGGAGGCTGTAATGAGCCCAGATGATGTCACTGCACTCCAGCCGGGGCAACAGAGTGAGGCCCTGTCTCAAAAAAAAAAAAAAAAAAAAGTTTAGACAGGTAATTTTACTGGGTCTTAGTTTCGTTTCTTCATCTGTCTGATGAGGCGTGTGGCTCAATGACCTCTTTGGGGTTTTTACATTTCACAGTCGTCTACCATAGTTTACTGGTGACCTGGACCAGCCTCACCCTGACCTAATGATTCATACAAACATTTCTCTTCTTCTCTTCATGTTTGCATATTTTGATTGCATTTGTACTTTGGACTTAGTGGGGTCACTGGCAAAGTAAGTGTATTTTCTGAAATACACTGGAGAAGTGGGTGTGCACAGGGTTTTCCCTTGGGTCCAGTCATGCTTCTGCTGTCCTTCCAGCTGGAATCTGTCAGATGTGGACTGTGGATCTCCTGGGTGCTTGGTAAAAATGCAGAATCCTGGGCCCCTTGCAGACCTAGTGAGGGGGAATCCCTGGAAGTAAGGCTCTGGGATCTGCATTTTAATAAGCACCTAAGTGATCCCCGGGCTCACTACTGTTTGAGAACATGAATGATTCTCCTCTGAGTATGTGCTGTGGTCTTTAGATAGAACCCATGGTTCCCTCAAGGCTGTGTGTGTGTTTATAAATTAAACTTCTCAGAATAAATTGTGATCATCTAGTTTATTCACTCATGTAACAAATACTTGCATGCTTCTTTTATACAAAGTCCTGTGTTAGTTGTGGGAATGGAGAGAAGGGAATATATCTGAGGAGGCAGAGCAGACAGATTTTGACAGCTGACTGGATATAAGGGATGTGGGAGAGGTCAAAGTTAGCTAGTAGGTTTGATCCTGAGTGTGGGACTGTAGTGGTACCATTACAGAAATGGGCAGACAGGCATTGGAACAGTTTTGAGAGGAAAGATGCCCATACGGGAAAGAGCCCATAGAATGGTTGTAAAATGTGCCTGGATTTGTGGAACTAGTTCTAAAGCTGGGATTACTTTCAGATTCTTAGTATCTTAGAGTTGAGTGTGATCTTGTAGATCCTGTTTCAGTCTCCTCAGAAGCGGGGGAAAATTGGTATCATTTGGAAGCTATTGTTTAGGTTGGGGCAAAAAAATATAATGGGGGAAGACATTATATATAAAGGTGATATTTACTTCTTAGATTTGAGAGAAGCTGGCTTTCTTAATAATCTCTAAATGATTTTGAACCTCTACCAGAATAAGCCCTGGAAATAATATTTGAAATGATATAGGCATTCTAAGTAGATATATTCATTTGACATTTAAAAAAGTATGACGGCCCAGTGTGATGGCTCATACCTGTAATCCTGGCACTTTGGGAGGCCAAGGCAGGTGGGTGGATCTCTTGAGCTCAGCAGTTCGAGACCAGCCTGGACAACATGACGAAACCCTGTCTCTACCAAAAATACAAAAATTGGCTGGGCATAGTGGCGTGTGGTCCCAGCTACTCAGGAGGCTGAGGTGGGAGGATCACTGGAACCTGTGAAGTCAAGGCTGCAGTGAGCTATGATCACAGCACTGTACTCCAGAGCTAGATGACAGAGTGAGACTGTCTCCAAAAAAAAAAAAAAAAAAGCCTTTAGAATTTAGTGTCTTGTGGTCAAGTAGAATGTTGGCTCGTCTTCTTCAAAGACAGCGTTTCTCTCCCGATTTCCCTTAAACTAAGGAGGAGGGAAGTATTAAGATTTTCAGTGGGAGGCTGGGCGCAGTGGCTCATGCCTGTAATCCCGGCACTTTGGGAGGCCGAGGCGGGCGGATCATGAGGTCACAAGATTGAGACCAGCCTGACCAACATAGTGAAACTCCATCTCTACTAAAAATACAAAAATTAGCTGGGTGTGGTGACGCACACCTGTAGTCCCAGCTACCTGGGCGACTGAGGCAGGAGAATTGCTTGAACCCAGGAAGCGGAGGTTGCAGTGAGCCGAGATCGCACCATTGCATTCCAGCCTGGTGACAGAGCAAGACTTCATCTCAAAAAAAGAAAAAAAAAAAAAAGAGATTTTCAGTGGGAGCACAGACTACCGCTCACTCACTGAGTGGATTTCATTATGTAGTTTCAGAGTGTTTCCCAGACTGCTTGACAAATGAAGGATGTACGTTATTGCTTTTTCCTTACTTTGGCCTGAGAATGATGCAAAGCAGGCCTGTTGAGTTACCAAGCATCTTGGGATGCTGCACTTAGTAATAGGCTTTCAGTATGTGTTCCCTTGTCAACAGCAGTGACTATGCCCAGGAATCAGCATTGAGTTGTTTTTGCAACTTGTGGGGGTGACTTCCTATTGTCCCACCAGAATCAGCAAGGTAAGTTGGGAGAAATCCTTTGTCAGCAGGATGGGAAGCAGCAAGTGAAGGCTGGGCTCAGTTGAGAACAATTCTAGGAGCTGGCGTGTTCACAGGAAGGATGGAGAACATGGAGGTCAGGAAGAAGCGTAAGTTAGGCTGGTGGCCATCCGGGGTCTTCTCACATTAGCAGCTGGAGAGCCAAGGCTGAAGGTTGAGTCATAAGTGGCCAGCCTTGTGAATGTGGTATGCCAGACACCAACAGAACTTCCCGAAGCTGGGAGTTTCCTGGGGTCTTCCTGATGTGTAAGAACTGATGATCAGGACCTTACAGGTTATGTGTCTGTTTTGGGTGTCTGGTCTGACAAGGCAGTGGTGGTGTGGTAGATAGACTTTTGCCGGAGGTATTTGCTAGGTGAGTGGGCAAGATGTGATTTGTGTTGGGTGTAATACTCAATCCAGCAGTGCTTCTCTGCTGCAGTCAAGTCCAGACTGCAAGAACCTGTTAAAAGCAGGGGATTCCAACCTAGAATCTTAAGAAGTTTCTCTGCTTTGAATATATCCTCCATGTTTTTCATGTCCACAGAAGTCAAAATGCAGTGATACATGGAGTAAATTTTCAGCTGTCTTATCATAGGATTTGTTTAATTTGGTACTGGGATGTAATGAACTTGAGGTGTGTGAATGAGAAATAGAGAGGAAGTGTTTTATTAGTTTAGAAAAGGGAGTATAAAGGAACTCTGAGTGTAGCACGAAGCTTTCAGCTCTGAAATTTCACCTTTCTACCACACTAGCAGCAGAGAAATTGCAGAAAGCTGATTGTGTTGTCTATTTGGCAAGTCAAAGCAAGATACGGCAAGCTAAGAGATGAGTCTCCTAGATTGCTTTCACTTTCTGTGACATGAAATTTCTAAAAATAAGAAATAAGGAGCCCCTGGGCAGTTGCTCTTTAGAATTTGTGTGGACAGACCCAGGTCATCCTTGTTCTTCTTTGTGCTTTTGGTGAAGTGAGACTTTCTGATTAGTGAGCCAGAAATTTCATCTGACTTTTAAGCTTTTAAGTTTGATGATTTAAAAACACAATTGATGATAAAAATTTTAAATTTATCATTTCCGGTAAAGTAGGAAATGAAATTACCCTTTTGCTCCCAATTTCATTTCCAGAGGTTTATATTTACCATGTACTAAAACTTACCATTTCTCCTCTACTTTATAAATGAAAGAAAAACTCCGATTTTGTACTTCTTTTGCTCTGTGTCATTAATGTGATTTGCTTCACTTAATTTCATGTCCAGTATGGCTCTTGAGAGAGAGAGGGAACTTTGTCAGAATGAGTGTATCATTTTAATCCACTTCCGGTTGTTGGAAACACAGTTAAGTTGCTTCCTGGTCTTACTGCTGCTTTGCTCTATGAGAAAATGCAATCCGTTTGTCTTCAGGTAACACTGCATTCCTTTCAGTCTTCTGAGACAGTTCATGTTTTCACTTATCCAGGTGTTGGCTAATTTTACATAGCCGCTTATATGCATGGTCTGTTCTTGACTAAGATAACCTGTTGAAGCATTATTGAATTCAACTATATTATAAAATTATGAAACTGTAGGCGGGATGTGTTTTCTTCCTTTCTCACGTAGCCTCCCTTCCATGCTGGAAATGGAAGACTTGACGTGCCATCATTTGATAGGTCTGATGACTTCCCAGTATTTCAACCAGTAATATTGAGACTAGGGCTTCTTGTTCCCCCTGTCCTGAAGTTTGGCATAATGATTTGCATTAATATGACTAGCTTTTATTCATTTTTACTCTATGCCAGGTACATAGCTAGTTGTGTAACCTCCTCCTGATCCCCAGAATTACTTTAGGAGGTGTAGGTGCTGTTATTTAAAACACAGAGGAAGAAATGGAGGAATAAGTAAATAACGATAAGCAATTAAAAAGTAAATACAAGTAAAAAATGAATATTAGGTAATTTGCCTGCAGCTATGAAGAGCTATGAAGTGATGGGGTGGAGATTTGTCCAGAGGCCCCCGTTCTCCTCAAAGCCCTATTAATCTCTGCACTCTGCTGCTGCTTGTACCCTTTTACTCTTGTTCTTTTACTCCGCTCATATTAATGAGCACTCACGTTGCCAGGCATGGTTCTGGGTGCTGAGAAGACAGCAGCAAACAGAACTGACAATGAAGAAAGAGTTAAACAAATAAACATATACCAGAGGAGGTGATGGCGATCAAGAAAATACTAGGTAAGAGAGAGGGAGGGTATGCTTTCTGGCAAAACTCATAAAAATATGAGAAACCATTCTAGTCATTGATTCTATTTAAACAGCCTAGGACAGTATGAAGAAAAGGCAAGAGTTGAGCGGAAAAAATAAATCAGTCCTAAAAACAAACAACTTCCTCAAATCCAGGACCTATCAAGTTTCATATCTTCATTGAAATGGTGACAAATGGTGTATCAGTGTGAAAACCAGAAAGGCTAATTGTTTGTATACCTCACAGGGGAGTGTGTGACCATCCAGGAGGGAAATGTGAAGGAGGTTAAGATTTAAATGTTGGAAACACCAACATTCTAATTATTCCTGAGTTTCAACACTAGTCATTCAAGTAACAGTTGTAAGGAATTTTCTTTTGGAATTTTCCTTTTCCTTTAGATTCTCCCCTTTCTTTCAGGATGGGGTGGGGTGGGGGAGGGGAGCAAGAATCCCTAGGAATATTGTAAAAATATTCACCAAGAACTACTAATTAGCAGAGATCTTTTCTTGTTTCCCTTTTGATAATTCCCACAAATGAACTTTTTAAGATTCAGAAGCAAAGAAAAAGGAAAAAGACCCAAAATACAAACATTAAGAAGGAATATTCTGACCACTTTGGAAGTCACCGTCTTAAGTGCTGAAAAATTATCTATTAAAAATATCTTTCAAGAGGGTAGATGAAAGCCATTGCTATTTGCCATTTAGAAATTGTGTTTTCATCAAAGACTGTTGTCATGAACATTGGTCTATTAATAACACTGAACCATCTCCACTCCATCATCCATTTGGTTTGGTTCTGGCAAGTTTGTAACTCCTTTCACATGAATACAAATTTTTCATTTAGAAAAGGCTGGAAAAAGGATTTCCCCTTTCTTTCAGCTAGATAGACTTAAAAAGCATCCTGACCCCTTTCTGGCCCCTCATTTTCTTCCCACTGTATCCACTGATTGGCCTGATAGCCTGAAAATTGATTAGAGAGAAGCGATCCAGATAGACTTGGAAAACACCTAATCCTGTGCATGGCCTCACCTCTGAAAAATTGCATGCACTATAAACCAGAGCATTTCAGCTTCTTAAAACATGCATTTTTACACGGGGGAAGCTAGAGACATTGAGTTCTTCTGCAGAATGTATCTACCCTATTTTCAAGTTTTTAAGATTGGGATAGTTCTTTTGCAGAGGTCTATTTCCTATTGAGATTTCAAAAGGAATGTTTTGATTTTAAAAACTTACAAGCAAAACTTAATTCCTTGCTGTGTACAATATGTTGTGATATCTTGTATTTTTATTTAGAATATGTTTATCATAGGAAAATGTACTGTTGCCAGAAAACAGGCCAATGGAATCTGTGAATTTTGTATTGGTGATTTAGTTTATTACAAAGAAAACTAATTTGTCTGATGTATTCACTGTGCTTTTTAATTATGAGGAAATTATACTGCACTACTTTAATGTAGACTTTTCGTTTTCTTTGCCACTCTCAAATTCAGTCCAGTAAGTGTACTGAATTTTCACCAAATGGCTAGCTCTGCGAGCTGTCACTGATTTAGGGGACCACACTTTCTACTTTGCTTGTGGATTAAGATGTAAAAAGACCAGATAATAAAAAGGAGAGTGAATATAATTGGCAAAAAGATGATTATAGATCTTACAAGCATCTCAAGTGAGAGAGGTTAGAAGAGGAAGAGAGAAGTGAAAGCTGAAGTAGGGATTTCAAAAATTGGGAAGCTTAATGGATTTTTATGAATTAAGCATTCTTAGAAATCCTTATATCACTCCCCTCCTCCATCAGTAGAACAAAATCTTTTT
Organism: Papio anubis; assembly: GCF_008728515.1. NCBI lineage: Eukaryota > Metazoa > Chordata > Mammalia > Primates > Cercopithecidae > Papio > Papio anubis. Next base: position 118,847,226 of record NC_044977.1, on the reverse strand, counting down.
TCTCTTATGATGCTCTGCCTACTATAGTTTTTTTTTCGTGTATAGAAACTGGAAAAATAAATAATTGGGTTTATCACTGTTGATGTCTAAATAAACTTTGGGATTACAAGTGCTTTTCTCCTCACCCTCATAACATTTTGTAAGAAAAGAATTGCCAATTTGGGGTTTGAGCTTGTTCCTCTAAAAGCATGGGAAATACTTGCTTTATTAGTTCAGTTGAAAATTTAAAGATTTGTGGTAGGACACATTCATGGGTGACTTCATAGAAGACCACCACGGGACTCAGTGGGTACCCCTACAGTCTGGGAAAAGCCTGACAAACTCTATAAACCTAAGCTGAGGTAGAAAACACACGTGCCATTTCCCCAAATTTCTGGTTTCTAGTGTCTTGGCATTCTGGTATTTTTACTTTTATTTTATAAATCGTATACCAGCATTTTAAAAAATGAAGAAAATGGGAAGAAAATCATGGAAATTTTGAGTACCTTCGTATCTTCATTGTTTGTCTCTTAACAGATGAGGTGGTGAAGACTGTGGTTGAAGATTTTTTTCACCTCATCTTTTTTTCCCCCATCTTGTTCTCTGTCATGTTTCATGACCTGTGTCATAGATATTTCTTCATTACGAGCACTTCGCTGTGTGGCTTTTCAGTGTTTAAAGTGGATTAAGTAATGAGCACTTCACTGTGTGGCTTTTCAATGTTTGAAGTGGATTAAGCGGCTCACAGTCAGTTCTGTGACTTAAGTTTCAAAAGTAAAATTGCCATCAACAATGTGATTCAACTTTATTTTCTGTAGTAGCTAAAAGCAAGGAACTATATTATTAACAATCTTGGCTTTACTGTAGTTTAAGGCGGGTGATGATGATGCTTGTTAGTCCACCTGGAAGAGTCCTTCCAGGTTTTTGTAAGCTTTATTGCTGCTTATTACCTTGCCCTTAAGAAGTCCTTCATGGACTGTATTTGCTCCAGATGTATGAGACAAGTTTATGGCAAAAAGTGAAAACACTGGGTTGACTTCTTTTCCCCATATCCTAGTTGAAAGGGACAGCTATATGCATGTTAGATTGTCCAAAAGTGTTTGTGGAACCTCATTTTGACTGGGTGCGATGACTCATGCCTGTAATCCCATCACTTTGGGAGGCTGAGGCAGGCGGATCATGAGGCCAGGAGACCGAGACCATCCTGGCCAACATGGTGAAACCCCATCTCTATTAAAACTACAAAAATTAGCTGGGTGTGGTGGCGCTTGCCTGTAATCCCAGCTACTCGGGAGGCTGAGGCAGGAGAATCGCTTGAACCAGGGAGTCGGAGGTTACAGTGAGCTGAGATCATGCTACTGCACTCCAGCCTGGGCAACAGAGCGAGATTCCGTCTCAAAACAAAACAAAACAACAAGAAAACCCACAAAAAACAAAACAACTGTATTGTACTTTTTAAAAAACAGGATCTTAAATTCTTTATTAAAAATAATAAGTGGAAATGTGTTAAGCAAAAACATTACCTGACCTCTTTTTATTCATTGGGTGATAATAACGTGTAAAATAATTGCTTTATTTACATCTGTATTGACCATGGCTGAACTTCTTGCCAGCAGGGGTGTCGTGAGTCCTGTTCATCTCTCTGCCCCTTGGTGGGATGCCTGGCACTTGGCCACTTGGTAAATACTGGAGGAATGATTGAATATGTGAATCATGGATCAGTTCTCAGGAATGTTATAATACAAACAACAGTGATATTTAGTACAAATTGAAGACATAATTATCTCAGTTACTTCTACAACTTTTAAAGTGACTTCAATGCAGTGTAGCCCGAAAACATATTGCAGACCTGTTTGGATAACCTTTCTTTGCATTGTCTTCCCCGCCTCTCCTTTTGGAGACTGGATTCTCACTTTGTCGCCCAGGCTAGAGTGCAGTGGTGCCACCTCAGCTTGAGTGTTCCTCCCATTTCATTGTCCTCAGTCGCTGGGACAGGTGTGTGCTACAACACTCAGCTAATTTTTTAATTTTGTAGAGGATTTCGCCATGTTGCCTAGTCTAGTCTCAGACGGCTGGGCTCAAGCAATTTGCCCACCTTTGCCTCCCAAAGTGCTGGGATTACAGGTATAAGCCATGTCCTAGCCTGTATTATTATTAATTATAATTCAACCCTAGGAATATACATTGAGTTATAATTAAAATTCCATTTTTATTTTTAAGCAGAGTTTTATAGGCATTACTGTTACAACAAAGTTTCCCCTTGCCATGTTTAGAGTGGTGAAACTGAAGTTTTCATTTCTTTTCTTTTTTTTTTTTTTTTTTTTTTAAGACGAAGTCTCACTCTGTCACCAGGCTAGAGTGTAGTGGTGCGATCTCGGCTCACTGCAACCTCTGCCTTCTGGGTTCAAGCAATTCTTCTGCCTCAGCCTCCCGAGTAGCTGGGACTACATGTGCGCCCCCGCCCCTGGCTAATTTTTTGTATTTTTTGTAGAGATGGGATTTCACCATGTTGCCCAGGAAGGGCTCCATCTCCTGACCTCGTGATCCGCCCACCTTGGCCTCCCAAAGTGCTGGGATTACAGGTGTGAGCTACTGCTCCTAGCCGGAAACTGAAGTTGTTTAATTGACAAGTTTCAGGCCTGTGAAATATACACTGAGCACTGAGCACACACCCTGCACATTTCAGCTCCCTGACTTCGTTTTAGATTCTATATCTGCAGTGCCCTGCCCTCTCCTTAAAGTGTGAAACTCTCAATCAGACCCACTTCCTGCACTGCTCCCCAGGTGTCTTACATTCCTTGCAATATTTTAGACTGCATATACTATTTTGTACTCAATTACATAATTTTATTTTGTTCATTATTGTTTTATCCTTGGTTGGGTGTTTTCCTCACTATGCGAAGAAGAACCCTAAGAATGAATCATCGCACTGGGAAGGGAAGCATTTAAATTTTATTTAATGTATTTTTATAATTGGGGAACTGTAAGTATTTTTCTTAGCATTAATGCTTGTTTCAAAGACCTGAACTTAGTAAATTTTTGTCGTAATAATAGGATATTCACAATTGTTTTTAATTTATAAATATGTAAGTTGCTTTCTACTAGGGTGCTATTTTAGGGGGGGAAATTTGTAAAAATGTTCAGTCAAAATATTGTCATGTTAATTGTATTTTTCAAGATGTGCTAAAAATGATTTCCAACTTAGAGCAAATTAGTTAGAGGCCACCTTATCCCACCTCCAGCCTACTGCTGTGTCCCCTCTGCAACACCTTGCATAGGTAATTACCTGCTTTCCATTCCAAATTTTCTATGACAAGGTGCTCCTACCTCAACAGGTGATCACCATAGCAACGAGGTAGTCTATTCTATTTTTGGAGTATGAAAGTAGCGCCTTCTTAAATCTAATAATAAATGAAAGTTCCAGAAAACCAGTGCTTTAAACAAGTTTGATTTACTTGATTTTTTTTTTTTTTTTAAAATCACACTTTGGGAGACTGAGGCAGAAGGATCACTTGAGTCCAGGAGTTTGACACCAGCCTGGGCAACATGGTGAGACGCTCTCTATACAAAAAGTATAAAAATTAGCCAGGCATGGTGGCACATGCCTTTGGTCCCAGCAACTCAAGAGGATTGCCTGATCATGGGAGGTTGAGGCTGCAGTGAGCTATGATCATGCCACTGCACAACAGCCTGGGTGACAGAGTGAGACCTTGTCTCAAAAAAAAAAAAAAAAAATCATGTCATTCAGTCATGTTTTTATTATATTTTTCAGACTGAGGACATATATCAGGGAACTAGTATTATTGTGATATTTTACTATTTTCAAAAACCAGTAACTAACATTTACTATTGACTTATTGTGTCTTGGCAGTATGCTGTTTTTACTCCTATTGTGCAGATGAGGAAACTGATAAGTCAAGTATTGATCAAGTTCACAGAGCTAGCAAGAGCAGGAATTGGAATTCTCACCCAGGCAGCCTGCTTTCAGATCCTCTGCTGTAATCCATTTCTCTGTCTTGCTGGAGCCTTGCTCGAATGCTTCCTTTCTTGGGAGTTCAGCCGACTATGAGCGCCTGACCCTTTATAAAGGTGCTTTATATGATGTGTAGCCCTATGCAAATAGTACTGGGGTGAATGGAATGAAAGGGGATGAACACGACGCTATGGGAATGGTAGCAAGTCAGAAACACCTTGGAATTCAGATAGCAGCATGTCCTGTCACCGATGTTTAAAATTATGCAGTTTGAAATATAATGTTTTTAATAAAGTTGGTTGCAGATGACTCAACAGCTATGGGAGTTATCGAAAGGTAATGTAGAAATGCTTTTAGTGTTCTTCCAAATGCTAGGAATTGGATTGCAGCATCTATTTCACTCAGCATTTGAGTCATGGGACCCTCATTTCATTCTGTAGTCAATTTTCAAATTTTGCCCTTGTAAATATTAAAAGGCTCAAGAGGATAAGCTAATTAAACCATAATGGTTAAGTTTATTTTATGGTGACACCTTGTAGGGAGGGGTTTATGATTAAATATTCAAAAATTTGTCTTGGTTTGATAACCATTATGTATTTTTTTTTTTTTTTTTTTTTTGAGATGGAGTTTTGCTCTTGTTGCCTAGGCTGGAGTGCAATGGTACGATCTTGGCTCACTGCAACCTTCGCCTCCCGGCTTCAAGCGATTCTCCTACCTCAGCCTCCCAAGTAGCTGGGATTACAGGCATGTGCCACCATGCCCAACTAATTTTTGTATTATTAGTAGGGACGGGGTCTCTTCATGTTGGTCAGGCTAGTCTGGAATTCCCGACCTCAGGTGATCCGCCCACCTTGGCCTGCCAAAGTGCTGGGATTATAGGCCTGAGCCGCCATGCCCAGCCCCATTGTGTCTTTTGTTTAATGCTGAAATATTGAAGAAAGAACTTGAAATTATCTTTATGTTTTAATCTTATTTCACATCTAAACTCATATAATTATATAAGTAGATGAGATTGTAGAATATAACCAACCCTCCTTATGTTCCAGATGAAGAGACTAAGGCTCAGAGAAGCCATGTAATCTGCCCAAGGTTGCACAGCACACAGCTATTGATGAATGGAGCCTGGGTTCTTTAGCCCCATCACACTGAGTTTTTGTGTACGTGCTCATGATTTTTAATTTGGTTGATGTTAACATGTTGGCATATATTGAAAGAAGTGGGAGCGTCCTTGAAGAACTTAACACGTATTAAACATTTGCTTCCGTGCTGGGCAAATTTTACCCTTTAAAGTACCATGAGAAGTGATAGTATTGTCACTGATGTCATCATTATTGTCCTCCTCCTCATCATTCCCCATTCTAGAGACAGGAGGGCCTGAATTTCTCAGAGATTAAGCAGATTCTTTGGGGGATCTAGGTTTCAAATTCATTGTTGTTTTTAAGAGATGAGGTCTCACTCTGTCACCCAGGCTGGAGTGCAGTGGTGTGATGATGGCTCACTGCAGCCTCAACTTCCTGGGCTCAAGCAATCCTCCTGCTTTAGCCTCCTGAGTAGCTGGGACTACAGGTGCATGCCACCATGCCTGGTTAATTTTTAAATTTTTTGTAGAGATGGGGGTCTCACTGTGTTCCCTGGGATGGTCTTGAACTTCTGGGCTCAAGATCTTCCCACCTCAGCCTCCCAGAGTGCTGAGATTACATGTGTGAGCCACCATGCCTGGCCTCAAATTCTTGTATCTGGTACTGTGTATTTTGCAGCAGGGAAAATGAGGTTTTGACTCTCCTGCCAACTCTCAATCAATTGACTGTAGCTGATTGGAGCGCTGTGTAGAGCATATAGCAGTAGCCTCTGGGCTTAGTGGGACAGATGCAGTATCTGGTGGTGTATGCCATGACCCTGAAATGTGGTCACGGTGGTACATGTATGTGGTATATATGTTACCAGACCTATCATTTCTCTTAACATAGCAATCTGATTCTTAGTTTCACAGGATAGGAAACTCAATTTTAAGTTTACATGGGAAGATGGAGGAAGGCTTGGTTGGATCAGGCTTTGGAAAGCCAACTGTTGTTAACCAAATACACAGAAGACTGTTTTTTTGTTTGTTTGTTTGTTTGTTTGTTTGTTTTTGAGACAGAGTCTTGCTCTGTCCCCCAGGCTGGAGTGCAGTGGCGTGATCTTGGCTCACTGTAACCTCTGCCTCCCTGGTATAAGCGATTCTGCCTCAGCCTCCTGAGTAGCTGGGACCACAGGCGCGTGCCACTGTGCCCGGCAAATTTTTTTTTTTTTTTTGTATTTTTAGTAGAGACAGGGTTTCACCATGTTAGCCAGGATGGTCTTGCTTTCCTGACCTTGTGATCTGCCCGCCTCGGCCTCCCAAAGTGCTGGGATTACAGGTGTGAGCCACCATACCTGGCCAGTATGGTCTTTAATTGTAAGAAAACTGAAGAGAGAGGCAAGTAAACAAAGATTTTACAGTAGTAACTCTAATCTAAGTGAATAGAGAAGTTCTTGATTATAACAGAGGCCAGAAACTGTTTTATAAGTACTAATACTAATTCAGTAATTTACCTTTCTATTGTTCACTTACATATGTTTATTCTATAAATGTCTTATTTTATAAATGTTGACTGTTAGAATCTCTAATTACAGGGTGTGATTTTTTTTTTTCTTTCCCTCATCTTATTGAAGATTCTCGGATGAAGAGCCTGTAGCCTCCAGTGGACTGACTTTAGTAGAAAGGCTTTAATTGCAGAACCTCTGAGTTGACTATAACAAATGCAGTTTTATTTTAGACTGGAAATAACAAAAGCAACTAGTTTGAGTTTTTGTCAAAACTCAAACTCAGTTATCTGAAAGAATTTATTATCTGTAGAGTTTCAGTATGAAGAATGCAGTTAATTTGAAAATTCGTGATTGTCTTAAATGTCTGCTTATGATTATTTGTTAATTGCTTATTTTTGTCCTTTTGTCCTATGTCTCCAACTCTGTCCTCTTGTGTTACTGTGTTCAATATTAGGCCCCTGCCTGCCTGCCTCCCTCCTTCCCTCCCTCCCTCCCTCCCTCCCTTCCCTCCGTCCCTCCCTCCCTCCCTTCCTTCCTTCCCTCCCTCCCTCCCTTCCTTCCTTCCTTCCACTAACTGCTTTCTCTATCATTTTTTTTTCAAGATATTTAGGTTGCTAGTCTCAAGTATAATAAGGGATATTGCAAAATATTTAGATGCATTAGATGGATCATATTACTCAATTTTTAGTAGAGCAGTTATTTTGAATGACTTTTAGTTTTGGTGTGTAGCTCCTAATTCGTGGTTAATTTGTAATCTTATGCTTGGGGTTAAAGGGCCTGCTCTGCATGCCCTACAGCATTTTGATGGCTGGCTGATGGCACCTCTGCCATCCCCACTACTGCTGGACTTTGTCTAGGACTTGGGAAACCTGGGTCTGTCTGGATTTACTTGGCCTGTTGTCTTTCCTCCTCCTTGTGCTTGTACTCCATGTTGGAAGGGAAGATATTTTTGATGTCTAGAAATGTGCCCTTGTGAGGGAAGTACACCACAGACTATACTAGTTCCACAAAAGAAACTAGTATAGTTTTTCAAAAATAGCATCATCTTTTTAATAACTAGAGTGTTCACACCGAAGGGTGAATGGAAAAAAGGAGTAAGTTTTTGGATAAATAAGAATTGTGGGTGAGCAGGCCAAATGTTAAAAGTTCTCTTAATGGTTATACTGTTGTAGAGTAGTATTGAATGATGCATTTGTTCAGCCAGCAGCCCTTATGTGGTTCTGCTGTTTGGGACTCTAGTAGATACTTTGAGAGCTACAAAAATGTAAACGTGTGATTCTTGCCTTTGATGACCTTACTTGTCAAGTGAAATGAGACATGGAGAGGAGTGATAATATACAATTATGAGTGAGACATATGTTACTATTATAGATAGTGGCCACATGTAACAATCAATCCTGTGCTTCTTTTGAAATAGTCTTTCAATGGGTAGGATGAGACTACGAAGCTCCTAGTATGAAAGCATAGCACATGTGGAAAACATGTGTTTTTATGAGTTATACTCAATTTTAGGTATAATGGAAATGACCAGGGTCTTAAGTCCTCCAAAATTGAATAGTTCATATAATTCTTGATTGCAGTTTTAAATATTTTTTCCCAATGAACACACAATGTCTGCTGTAGATTTTGGAAAGTGGTAGTCAAACAAAGTCTCAACTTCTTTCTTTTTACATGTAGAGCACTTATTAGCCATCTGTAATATGTGAGCAATAGTTATATAAAAATTTGACTTCAAAAGCAAATTATCATTTTCTTTCTTAGATGTTTTTAATGAATTGGAAATTGGTGTGTGTGTGTGTGTGTGTTTGTTTTTGGTTTTGGTTATTTGCCATTTAAGCGGAATTTAAAATCCTTCGTACACACTCCAAAGTTATTGTTTTCTGTGTCTGGATTGTACCTTACTGCTTCTATAAAGTTGCATCTTCTCATCAAAATTATATATGGTACTGCTAAAGGGGTTGGTGGAAATACTCTGTTGAAAAGAATATAATTATGACATAGATCATATACCTAGCTTCACATTAAGAAAAGGGTATTGAGTATTTGAAAAACTTGACACTGTGTTTATAAATATCTACTCATCTAGTCCAGCACTGAAGAGTCATATAAGTACTTAATTTCAGAGGTGAATCACAAGTGGCATTAAAAATGTATTTTTCTTGTTACCTGGGACCTATAGATTTAATGAGTTTAAATTATTCCTTTGGCCTCAACTCTGGTGGGTAACCTAATTCTAATACCATGGTGAATGGTTACTGTGACTACCCAGTTGCTAAGAAACCTGTTATGTTATCAAGTTGCCTTGGCGAAGTAATGGCTTCTTAGGACTCCTTAGCACCGCTGGGAGGTTGTTAATCAGAGCTATGGAATTAGTTCCCCTGGTTATAACTAATTTTTCTTTAGGAAGAGAAATAAATCTAAGTCTGTAAAAACTGAAACAAAACAAAGTATAAATTATTTTAAATTGAATTAAGACCTTTAGTTATTCAAAAAAAATTTGATCCCGAGATACAAACCTGTTTTTACTAGTATTTTTACTAGTTACAAGGATCTGTGTCTTGAATGGCAGCAACCCACCCCCCACCCTGCTTAACTTAGCATTCCATTTTCGTTTGCTTAGAGTGATTCTTGGCAGGGCATTTGCAATGTATAGAAGAGTATTTGAACTGAGATCCCGAGGGAAAACACTGTGTGAAATTATTTTAGTCATTTGATATCAATTGCTCTTGCTATGAAATGATTCAACATTTTATTTGAAACAAATGGTACACTATGTAGCATTTTTAAAAATGTACCACACTTGGTACTGGGTCACGAATTCTGTTCAAGGCAGGAACCTGGCTTTCACAGGCTTTGCTCCATGGCAAAAGGTTTCAGATGCTTAAAGCTCCACAGCACAGGTTCAGAATCTGAGAAGTTGTGCTGCTGATAATTTTGTGTAACTTAGCTCTCTTCCACATTGTTTTCTCTTTTTATCTCTATGCCTGGAGGTGCTTGTTTTCAGCAAATTACATTTTGAGAAACTCTGTTCTTGACTATTGTTTAGAGGTACAATGCAGAAGGGGGTCATTCCCATTAGACACCATTCTCCTTTATAGCAGTACAGGTTAAGTCACAAGCCAGCCTGAGGAATAGGATGAGCTGTTCAATTACACAGGAGTGGGCACAGTTAAGAACCCAGTCTTTGGAATTCCAGTCAGACGGCCTGGACCAATTTTGGGTCTTCTGCCTCAAACTTTTTGACCTTAAATCAGTTCTATAATGACTCTAATCCTCAGTTTCCTCAACAGTAAATGAGAGATAAAACAGTTTTGATTTCAGAGTTGTGTGGATTACATGAGATTATTTGAAATGCTTAGCATAATTTCTGGCACTTAATGTGAGCCTTTGTAAATGTACAATGTTAATTATTATAGAGGACACTTATTTGGGAGCTGTAAGTTGTTTCTTTAAATCTGAAAGATTTAGGTACTTGACATTTGATGAAGCCACCCACGCTAAAGCCTTTTTTTTTTTTTTCCTTTTGAGACGGAGTCTCCCTCTGTCTCTGTCGCCCAGGCTGGAGTGCAGTGGCATGATCTCGGCTCACTGCAAGCTCCGCCTCCCAGGTTCATGCCATTCTCCTGCCTCAGCCCCCTGAGTAGCTGGGACTACAGGCGCCGCCAACATGCCCGGCTAATTTTTTGTATTTTTATTAGAAACGGGATTTCACCGTGTTAGCCAGGATGGTCTCGATCTCCTGACCTCGTGATCCACCCACCTCGGCCTCCCAAAGTGCTGGGATTACAGGCATCAGCCACCGCGCCGGCCTAAAGCTTTTAATTGTTGGGAAGATTTTTCAGATTTTTAAATTTAATTTATTTTTAAATTTAACCTTAAATGTAAAAAAAAATTTTTTAGACACAGTGTCTTGCTCTGTTGCCCAGGCCGGAATTCACTGGTGTAATCATAGTTCATTGCAACCTCTAACTTCCAGGTCCTTCCCATTTCAGCCTCCCAAGTTTCTGAGACTACAGGTTTCCACCACCATGCCCAGCTACTTTTTTTTTTGTAGGGATGGGGTCTTGCTCTGTTGACTAGGCAGGTCTCAAACTCTTGGCCTCAAGTATCCTCCTGCCCTGACCTACCAAAGTACTGGGATTAGAGTCTCCCAGCCTTTAATACTTTATAATTTATTTCCATGTGTCTTTTTCCTTGAGTTTAGAGTTGGACATCCTAAGTTTTAGCCCTAACCCTTGGTCTTTCTGGGACATCAGTTTTCTCATCTGTAAAATGGAGGTGGGAATTGACTTACATTTCAGGTCACATTCTGTGATCTGAGCTCTGGGAGAGCTTGGTGAAAGGTTCCCTTCTGATTCCATCCTGAATAGAAGAGGAAGGGTCTAGAGGTTAAGGACAGCCCTCAAAGTCTTGGAATGTTGGGATGAGCCACACAAATGATGGTACCTCATGTTTCTCTTTTTCTTGTCCAAAGAAGACAGCCAGAGCTCTCATAGTAAGTGAGTTAATGAATGGACAGTCTGTGTTTGGGTTAAATACATGCTTTCGGTTATTACTTTTCTCTTTTTTAAAGAACAATTCTTGGCCAGACATGGTGGCTCATGCCTGTAATCCCAGCACTTTGGGAGGCTGAGGTGGGCGGATCACGAGCTCAGGAGTTCGAGACCAGCCTGGCCAACATAGTGAAACCCTATCTTTACTAAAAATACAAAAATTAGCCAGTCGTGGTGGCACGTGCCTGTAGTCCCAGCTACTTGGGAGGCTGAGGCGGGAGAATCACTTGAACCCAGGAGGTGGAGTTTGCAGTGAGTCAAGATGGCTCCACTGGATTCCAGCCTGGGTGACAGAGCAAGAGACTGTCTCAAAATAAATACATAAAACAAAATAAAATAATTATTTAAAATGTTTGAAACAGCCTCAAAACTGCAGAATTGTTACAAATACAATGCAAAATACTTGACAGCACTTGTTAGCTAACCCCAACTTGGTTTAGAGAAATAATTTGAATAGCACAGAGAACATTTTTTCCGGAACCGCTGGAGAGTAAATTGATCTCTTGATGCCCATCAACCCTGAATATTTGTTGTATTTCCTTACAAACAAGTGTTCATCTGTGTAACTACAGTACAACCGTCAACATTAGAACACTTACTTTGATGTCTGTATTTCTACTGTTGAATCCTCAGACCCCATTTAGGTTTGGGCAGTGAGCCCCATAAAATCCTTTGTAACAGAAGGATTCAGTTCAGAATCATATGTGTCCTTTAGTTGGTGTGTCTTTTTAATTTCTTTAAGAGTGGGACAATAACGCAATCTTTTCCAGAATTCTGTGACCTTGATACTTGTGACAATTACAGGCCAGCTGTTTTGTAGAATGTCCTATTTGAATTAGTTGATATATCCTCATGATTAGATCCAGGTTATCCATCTTTAGCAGGAACATCACAGAAGTGACTCTGTGCTCTCTCTCATTGCATCCTTTCAGATGCTCATAATTTTGATTTGCTTCATTACTGGTGATGATCACTTTGATCATTGACTAAGATGGTACCTGCCAGTCTTCTCCATTGTAGAAGTCCTAATTTTCCCATTGTAATTAGTAAATATTTTGTAAGGTGGTAGTTCAAAGTGATATAAAGATTCCTTTTCTCACCAAATTGTTGATTATTCATATTCATAATAGTACCGACTCATGGTTTTGTTACCATTCAATGGGTTTTATTACTATTATTTATTTTGATGCTCAAATAAAATTCCTTTAAACCATCTTATGTGTGCTCTTAACATGTCCTCTTCATTCTTTGAGCACATCTTTTCTGGTTCAAAGAGCTGTTCCATATTCATCTTGTACTTGTACAGGACTTGTACCCTAGTCCTGAATGAGCCATTTCTCTAAGAAATCCTGGTGTCTTTTAGTAGAGAATCATATTTAAAAGCCAAGATCTGTTGGGGGTACATGTGCCTGTTAGTATTGCAGTTGTGCCTCTCCAAAACTGTTAGTGGATAGAGTTGGAGAATACTTGAATACGTGTATGAATATACTTGGATACTCACGTAGGTAATACACATGCATAAAAACACATTTATTTCTACATCTTACTATGTAGGTTGATATCAAGGAGTTTACACTGATACCTCCAATTCTGATCCCATTGTTGTTCTAATTCTTTCTGTATTTGTAAAACTTCTACCATTTCTATGACAGAAATCTGACACGTATACATGTGTAACCAGCCTCTCAGTGCATCTCTTTCTCACACCCTAGGCTCTGATACCTGATGTCAGACTGCTACCGTGGGTGATGTCTTCATCCTGACTGTTTTCCATGTTCCATGACAGGCCACCCTTTTATGTGAATACTCCATGTTGGGCTGTTCCCACATCTAGACATCTTCCTTATCCCACTCCTGACTCCCTATGTCAAGCTGACCCCCTAACCCTGGGATATCTACCTTGGAGGCAGGGAATAGGAACAGGAAGAAGAAGAGCTCTTTCCTTTTCTATTTCCTTGATGAGGCCTCATTCTGTCACCCAGGCTGGAGTGCAGTGCTGTGATCGTGGCTCTCTGCAGCCTTGGACTCCTGGGCTCAAAATGATTCTGTTGCCTCAGCCTCCCGAGTAGCTGGAACTACAGGTGTGCACCACCATGCCTGGGTGATATTTAAATGTTTTTTGTAGATACAGGGTCTCACTTTGTTGCCCAGGCTGGTCGTAAACTCCTGGCCTCAAGTGATTCTTCCGCCTCAGCCTCCCAAAGTGCTGGGATTATAGGTGTAAGCCACCATGCTTGGCCCATTTTCATTTTAAATATTCCAAACGAAGCTATTTAGAATATTTTACTTTTGAAAACACTATTATACTTATCAAGGAAAATGTTACATATACAGTTAAATCCTTTCTTAATGTCATCAATAGGTTCTTGGAAACTGCTATTTTAAGCAAAATGATGTGTGATGAAACTAATTTTACCTTATGCTAATTGATATAAATAGAATTAAGTTCCTGTGGCATATTTTAGGCCCCCAGAACATCACCAAACTTCTAAACAAAGACCCCAAACATTTCTAATGGTAAACACGGACATAAATGTGAACTATACACACATTGAAGAAAGATCAATAAAAACAAGGAAGATAATTATTTACCCAGTCAATGAGTGACAGCAGTCACGGTGGCAGTGGGTTAAATTAAGGAATAAATGTTTGCAAAGTGAAAATTGTAAGAAGCATCTCCTACCACCACACAGTTTACAAACAAGCAGTAAATATGGTGGGCTCTCGGAGCGCTTTTGTGTTTCATGCATTTGTATGGTTACCATATACTTTACACATTTCTATTTTACAATACTTTGTAATCATTCATTCATTCTCTAACCCGTTATTCCAGTTCAGCATTGCAGGGGTCCAGAACCTATCCTGGTAGTACAAGGAACAGATGGAACCCACCCTGGACAGGATGTCATTCCATCACAGGACACACTCACACACATACCCACACTCACTCAGACTGGACCATTGAGACACACCAGTGCACCTAATGTGCACATCTTTCAGATGTGAGAGGAGACTGGAGTACCTGGAGAAAACCCACACAGACATGGGGAGAAGAAAATGGGGAAATTCCACACAGAGGTCTTGGCCAGGAGTCGATTTTGTTTTCTCTTATCAATGTTATCATGAAATGACATTGAATGAAACGTTCTTCAAAGACCTGCTGTATACAGAAGGTCCCCAGTGGTTCGAATTGTGATTTTTTGACTTTATAATGGTGCAAATGTGATATGCATTCGCCAAAAACCATATGAGTGCCCGTACAAACCATTCTGTTTTTCACTTTCAGTATGGCATTCAATAAATTCCATGAGTTATTCAATACTTTATTATAAAATAGTGTTTGTGTTAGATGCGTTTACCCAGCTGTAGGCTAATGTAAGTGTTCTGCGTGTGTTTTAGCCAGGCTAGGCTTAAGCTATGATGTTTGGTAGGTTAGGTGTATTAAATCCATTTTTGACAAGATATTTTCAACTTATGATGGGTTTATCAGAATGTAACCCCCCCCTTAAGTGGAGGAGCATCCGTAATTGTTTTTGTCATTTGAGCCGTAGTTTAAACAAATGAATGCAATGGTATATTTCCTCAGATAAGTGGCCTAGCTTGAAAAATAAAACCATACCTGAAAACTAGGTTGTTGTTTGGGAGGGGAAAGAGAGTTTGAAGTGTTTTTTCAAAAGGGTACCCAGCACCCAAGTACCTTTCTTCTGTTTAATTTTTAACAAAAGGGCTATCTTTGTAGTAATTGTTGTCAGTATCTCTGCCGTATGCATATGTGGGCAGAAAGCTAGAGTTTGAATAGCACTTGTTAGTGAAAACCAACTTCTTTATGGATTTATTTGAACAGTGGTTCAGAATTTTTATGCTTACCATCTTATTCCTGTTTGAATACTTGGCCAGCCATATTCTCAGAGCTCCCTGCTCTAGCCAGCCTCTCTAATGGCTCCTACGGTGAAGTTCTGTTAGCGCTTCCATTGGAAACCTACCAGGATGGCTGGGTTCTGGCAGGATGCCCTCTCAAGAAAGCTGCAGCCCCAGTGGGGGAAGCACAGGGTGGAGTTTTTCCACCCTGCTTCTGGCTGCTCTCCAGACCCTGGAGTGTCTGTGAGGTTTTTTTTTTCTTTCCTTTCTCCCTTAACAACAAACAAACAATAACACCGCTACTTGGACCTATGAGGGACATGGGATGTGCGTGCGTACGTGCGGTGGAGTGGGCCTTTTAGCTCCCCAGCAGTGTTCTTCTGCTTCTGGGCTTTTTGGTCAGTGTGACTTCATGAGAAGTGGTAGCAGTACTGTAAGTTAGGTCTGTAGCTCTAGAGAATTTCCCTATCATGGCCTTTTTATTTCCCTGTGGTTGTCCAAGCAAAGCAATGGAAATCTCCTGCTGGGTATTAACTATCTTTCTAGACCATTCTTTGCACAAAATGCTGACTTAATGAGAGTCTAAGTCACCCTTAGCAATTTCTCAAACTCCAAACTATGGCGTGTTACAAGATGGCAACTGCTTAGTAGATATCAGAATAGCCTTCATGTTTTCATGGCAGGGTTGCCAGATTTAGGAAATAAATGTACATGATGCCCAGTTGAAGTTGAATTTCAGATCTACAGCATTTTTTTAGTGTAATTGTGTCCTGTGCAGTACTTGGGATATGCTGGTATGAAAAATTATTTGCTGTGGTTTTGAAATTCAACTTTATCTGGGTGTGCTCTTTTATCTGGCAGCTCTACTTCGTGCATTTTTGCATGATGTAATAACTTGGATACATGTTGTCCTTAGAATATTATGTATATATGATTAGTTCCTAAAAAGTGACTGGCTTCACAAATAAACCCTTGAGTGCATGAAATTTTGAACTCCTTAAAAGGCAGCTGCAGTTGAGTTGGCAAATCACATATGCCAGATTTCCAGACTGAGTTGAGTCGGCCATCATGAGGCAGGAACTTGAAGTTACATCATCTAGAATTTCCCGGTACCCTTTTTTTCCTCCCTCTCTTTAATGACTCTTTATTTGTAAGTTAGAAATTTGGGCTAAGCATTCCCTTCAAAAAGGCGTCTTTCCTGTATTCATTGAAAAAGGCAGAAATCTTTGGTATTAAACAAAACAGACTCGTCTATATGAGGTTATATTTGTGCATGTAGAAAGAAAAAGGAAGAGTTTTATAAACTTCTGCCTTGCTTTGTCTTTTATTTGACCAGTATTTCCTTTGGTGTATTCTACAAGAAGACCAGAGAACCACACATGATAGTAGTAAAGATCCCTCCCGTCCCCTTTTAGATACTTTCTGTCATATCCTTTGACACACTTGATTCAAGTAACACCCTCTTGTAAGGGCAAGTGATTATTCCTAATTTTGTAAGTTAGAAATTCTCTAAACTGAACAGTGTATTGGTCTCTTTCCCAAAGGATGCAAGATTTGTCTTCTTATAAAGCCTTAAGAATGGTCTCATTAACCGTCTGTTATTGAATGAGTAGATTCTTGTGTAGGCCCTTCTGTTCTCAGGGCGGTCATTCTACCTTCCCCTGAGTCTCTGGTCCATGATCCCTGGAAGAGATTACTTGAAAGCACATTCATAATTTTGCTCCACATTCATGATTTGGCTTAAAGAGAATTAAGAATTATTATTTGAGCCTTTTTAATAGTTTGCTGCAGAGTTTGGCAAACTTTTTCTGTAAAGGGAAGGATGGTAAATAACATGCTTTGCAGACATACAGTCTCTGATGCGTACTCTTTTACAACCCTTTAAAAATGTGACAACCATTTTTAGCTTGTGAGCTGTACCAAAGCTGGCCGTGGGCTGGCAGTAGTTTTCCTGAGTGTTTGTCCTTAGAAACATACTACATAGGGAGTTCTGTGGGTTCTGAAATTTACCCATTGTTTTCGATATACATAGAAGTGGGAATGAATACTTAGCAGTAAAAATATGTGACAAGCTGTGTAGGCGCTCTAATATCCTGGAGGACATTGTCTCCCTCCCTGCCCCCCTTCCCCTGTGGCAGTTATTCATATTTTTAATAGAATTTTGTAATTTCTTGTTAAAATTTTGGACTTTGTGTTTACACTAAACTGTCATTCTGATGGATTTCTTTTGTCAGGTATGTAGGAGCAAGTGGTCATATAGCAAATTCATGCCCAAAGGCGGGAGAAAGCAAGACAGGACATCAGTGTGTCTTCTCTTTGAATTTATTTATTTATGACATAGAGGATTTGGTGAAATTTTGGTATCAAAGAACATCCTAACCAGTTTTTCTATCTTTCTGAACCGTCGATTCTTAAGAAACTGCATAAGCATTTTATTTTGACACCTTATGGGGAGGGATGTTACATTCACATAGGAATGTAACTCAATAGGAAGTTTGCCCTTTGATTTGCTTTATCTTTTCACTGATATTCTTTGAAAGATTATGCTTGGTGTACCTCCAGATTGCAGTGGTAACAACAGGCAGGCTCCCAAAAGCACCTAAGGGGAGTGACGTCCCATGAGAATCCATCATACATTTCATACCTTTTCAACTGCTGCTCTTAGTGCTTGGTGCAAAGCCATTCAGGCTCTCCTCGTCTTTTATTATACAAGGAAATTGGGGTATTTCCCGTCACTTTTTTCCCCTTCAGACTTTTACAAATGATTTTTGGGCCCGAATGTGATTGTGAACAGACAGACATAGCTTCTAAGAAAGCCGTTGGGACCCACTGAATTGTGCCTGTCAGACAAAGGCATTTTGTTTAGAAGGCTTGTCCCAAAGTGGTGTTGGAGTCTGAAAGAAGGGCCGCCAGCGTCTCGTTCTTTCTGCTGTGAACTAATAGGAAAGCTGATGTTTGCTGAGTGGATGGCTGTACTCACTGTCCAAACAGATCTGTGTTTGCCAACTGTGAACATATTGCTGCCTCTGTGAGGCACTCCATCATGCCTTGAATGGATCCTCTTGTGTTCAGAATTTTCTGACTCAAAGAGAGGGAGAGAGAAATATTTCTTTCAGACTTCAGCATTCACTGTAGCATCCATAGTCTCATCAGACCTTTAGAAACCAAGCATGCACCGGAGACGCTGCTTAAGGAGAGTGAGAAAAGAGTAGAGAATAAGGAATAAAGAGACAGCCCCATTGAAATGCTTTTATTCTGACCACTTGTGGCCAAGTTTTCGTAAATAAACCAGGCTACCTTGGCAAATAGAATTGTGAGAATATTTTTAATTTCTCCTGAGCAAAATAGAACTCTGAGTTTCCAACTCATGGTCCGTTTCTGTGCATTTATACATACATGCACAGACAAAAATAAAAGCATAGAATTCATTTATAATATATTATTAAATGGGTGATAGAGTTTTATTCCACCTGGATAATCCCTTAAGAAAAGGCTAATTGAAACATATGAAGGAGTTTTGATTACTTTGTAAACTGTCTCTTAGTTTTAGAGTTACAAACTTATTGTATATGAAAGGGTGAAAATAAAGTATTTTTGTTGTTGTTGTCAGTTTAGTCACTTTCTATAAGTTGACAGTAATAGTACTTTCTGGCGAAGTCTAGTATTCACTGTATGAACTGAGGATGGAGCTTATGGAAAAGATGTAGCATTCCTTGCAATTACCCATTGTTTTGTGTGTTAAATTTCAGAAGACTTGGTTGAGTGGGTGGAAAAACAACACTGTTGATAATGAAACTCAGTGAGCACATGGCATGCACAGGACACTTACCCATTTTGGGCTGTGTTGCTTATTGAGTACATGTTGAACACTGAACAGCTTCACTCGGCATTGCGGTGGAAATGGAGAGAGACGGAAAGGACAGAATGCTTTTGTGAGTGGAAAGGTAGATTTCTGTGCAGTTCTATGCAGTGGTAAACGTTGCCTGGCCTTAGTGAGAACTCAATGTTGATTTGCCTACCTGGAGTAAATGACTTTTTTTGGCATATATAACCCATAAAAGTTTAAAACCAGAATTACCCTCCCCCCTCCAGGCTACAACCATTTGGTTATCTGGATATTCTTATCCAGGACTAACTGTACTTATTGAAAAATCTAGTTCTTTAAACTTACTGGTTATAACTGAAATATAACAGGAATAGCAGGGACAGTTGGGGTAGGAGAGGGCCTGGCAACTATGGCTGCCATTGATGTAATAGTAGTGATCTCAGCTAGCCCAGCTGGGAAGCCCACCATGTGCTGGGTACTCTTCTAAGTATTTTATATATGTTAACTAATTTCTTCCTCAGACAATCTTGTGAAATTGTTACTATTACTTCATTCATTTTATAGATGAGGAAACCAAGGCACAGAGAAAGGTTTATTAACATGCCTAAGATCTCACAACTAGTCATTTGTGGAGTGTGGAATTGAATTTAGAGGAGGTTGGCCCCAGTATCTGCCACAACTACTACAGCACTACGGTTGGCCGGGGAAGAAACCTGCATTCTCCATGTAGAGTTTTCTATTTATCTTTCCTTTATTTCTTGGAGTGTGTGTATCATATCATATGGTTTTGGAAAAGTGTCTGAAGGTCATCAAAATCTAAGTACTAGGAGGCTAAGATCAGAAAGATAACGCATTCTATAGGTAAAGGAATTTGCTCCTCATTGTTTTTATCATGGAAAGAAGTTCCACATTTAATTAATTCCTGGTTATTATTATTACAAATTGGTTGAATTACATTGTGGTCTAGTAGATAGGGCTGGGTAATACATTTTGTTCAGAACTTGAGAGCTTGATTTTAAATTTAAAGTCAGCCATTTATATGTAATTAAATGCTAATATAAAAATATTCAATCATATTTCTTTATGATGATGGAATGAGCAGGGATATGTGTATATGCAAAGCTTGGAAGCAACGTTTTTACAACCGTAGGGTAATAGTACTATTGCCTAGTGTGAGTAGCTTTTCTCAAGAGACTGTAGGGCTGATTGAAATTGGCCAGTTTCAGATGATTTTTATGGGAGTTATGTTTATTGCAGCTCATTAATGCCATGTTTAATAGTTACTGGTTTTCTGAAATGTTGTCCTGAGTGGAAAGGGGGTTCCACTGCTAGAGGATTAGGACCTAAAATAGTTTTGCGTGAATAACATAAGTTTGTAACTTATTTCTTGGGAGCCTGTTTAAAAGAAAGTGTACTTGAAAGGCCGGGTGTGGTGGCTCATGCCCGAGCTTACTCCCAAAGTGCTGTAATCCCAGCACTTTGGGAGGCCAAGGCTGGTGGATCAACTGAGCTCAGGAATTTGAGACCAGCCTGGCCAACATGGCGAAACCCTGTCTCTACTAAAACAAAAATTAGCTGGGGGTGGTGGTGGGTGCCTGTAATTCCAGCTACTTGGAGAACTAGATCAGGAGGAATTGCTTGAATCCAGGAGGCAGAGGCTGCAAGGAGCCGAGATTGCACCATTGCATTCCAGCCTGGGCAACAAGAGCAAAACTCCATCTCAAAAAAATAAATAAAAAAACAAAGCAAACAAACAGACAAAAACCAAAAAAAAAAAAGAAACTATATTCTGGAGACTATATTTTGGAAAATGAGTTACAAAAATAAAAATAGATCACACTTTATTGTGATGTTTTATGCAGTTTGTATAAACACTGGCTGAATTTAAAATTTTTGCACATGGTATTGAACACATGAAACCTATCAAGATGTTTTAGTATATTGGGTTTGCTATAAAACTAAAGTTTATTCAGGTTTCTTCTTTTGAGAGAGAGATTATGACAAAAGAATAGCTTGACTTTCTGCCCCAAGAATCTTTGTTTTGGCCTTTTTTGCCTTTGTTTTACTTATTTTATATGTCTTGGACCTATTTTTGCCTATTTTGAACCTGTTTTGGAGGGGCTACCAAACTGCCAAACCAATGAACTCATCACAGAAGAGGCAGCTTCACATCCAGAGAATTCATAGTCTCAGCTTTCTGAATGACACCTAAGATCACTACCTTAATTTTTTTTTATCTGCTAGTCAGTAATTTTCAAGTCTTTTCTGCTTGGTTTAGGTGTAGTCTGTAAAAGGAAAGCAGGATATTAATCTGTATGAAAACCTGGAGAAATTAGAAAACTTTTGTTGGGTATTACTTTTGCCTGATACCTACTCAAAAGTAGAAACAGAAATACCTTATTATATTATATATAATATAATAATTATATTAATGCGTGAATAATTGTTATTTATTTGATACCCATTGTATTTTAAATCCTAATGATAATCATTAGGATTAAAAATACAGTGGGTATCAAATAAATAACACAGTTTACAAGGAAAAAAAGTGACCAAAGCACCCTGTGGATGCTTTTGTGAACTTGTGCTTCAGTCTGTGTTTCTGTTCGGTAGGTTTTGATAGGCTAGACTTCTCCAGATACATGAAAACATTAATAATTTAGTAAACAGGCTGAGGTTTTATTGAGGTTTATATGGGCTCAGAAGGGAGGACATGTGTGCTGATTGGTCCATGGGTGGCCATGGGCGGGCCTGGAAAAAGCACCATCCAATTGGCCAGAAGGCATCAAGGAAATTCTCACTCCCAGTAGCAGTGGCACACACCTGTAATCCCAGCCCTTTGGGAGGCCGAGGTGGGTGGATCACTTGAGGTCAGGGGTTCAAAACCAGCCTGACCAACATGGTGAAACCCCATCTCTACTAAAAATACAAAATTAGCTGGGCATGGTGGCACATGCCTGTAATCCTAGCTACTTGGGAGGCTGAGGCAGGAGAATCACTTGAATCTGGGAGAAGGAGGTTGCAGTGAGCCGAGATTGTGCCACCGCACTCCAGCCTGGGCAACAAGAGCAAAACTCCATCTCAAATAGATAAATAAATAAAAAGATAATTTAGTAAAATTAAAGGGTTGAAGTGTAACTTAATAAAACCTTAGCCTTAACAATGCTTTCCCCAGTCTTTAGAGGGAAGATTTGTTTTTAATTTCCTTGTAAATCTCATTCTATAAGGCCCATGCTGGACAGATTTGGTGATTAAGATCTGAACTTTTATTTTTTTCTTTCCTATAGCTGACATTAGTAAGAATATAATATATTGTGATATGAGCACCTGGGAAAGAAAAACCAAAGGTGTGATGAAGCACAAATTAAATGAATCTGACATTTCTCCCAACTCCTGGGGAACAATAGTACTTTGAACTGTAATTTACTATGCAGTTAGAGCAATTTAATAGATTAGGTGGACATGCTGTCTACTGTCAGAAATGGCTTTTTCAAAACATGAATAGTAATATATATATTTATTTTAAACCCTTTTCATATAGCCTTCTCCCGGAGGGTGAGCAGGTTAGGGGGCATAAGTAAATAGAGAACAAGTGGAGAATATAGAATGTGTAGTTTTAGTGGACGATACTGTTTATTTTTATTTATTTTTAAAGTTGATATAATTGTAAATATTGTATATATTGTTGGAGTACATGTGATATTTTGATACCTGTATGCCATGTGTAATGATCAGATTACGTTACTGTTGAGCTATCATCATCACAGGCTCCTTCGGGTGTCACTTCGCCAGCCAGAAACCTCTGTGGCCGGCGGCGCCTCTGCTTGAGCTTTGCTGGTGCCTGCTGGGCTGCTTCTGCACACTCGGCCTGCCAGGCTGTGCTCAGCTTGCACCGCCGGCTGGGATCCTTTCCTGCCAAGGGTGCGCCAGGCACGGAGCAGCGAGGGGCGTCTAAGTGTGTGAGCACAGGGTCCGGCCGCTGTGCACAGCTAGGCATTCTGGCTGCTGCGGTGGGGTGGGCAGCTCCATGCACCAGCACAGGTGCTGGCTCCATGCGAGGCTGTGGCTGGACCAGACATACCTCAAGCTGCTGGTACCAGTGTCTGGATGAGGGGAACACAGTGGCGCCTGAAAGTTCTGAGATGCCAGGAACCACAGAGCCCCAGAGAGGGTGTTACAGCATGTCACAGCCCTGGCTCAGGGAGCACTGAGTTCTGGGCTCTCAGTAGGGCCGCAGCTCTTCTCTCCTTATTGCCGGCAGTGCGGTGAGTGGGGGTGGAGGTGGGGGTTGTGTTTCACCCTGTTTGTGTTACAGCTCTTTCAGTCATGCCTGCCTGTGGCTCCTGGACTGGTTCAGTACCACCACTGCTTCTTGTTGCATGAGGTGGCTGCCTGGTGCTGGCAGAGGGCGGGAGGGCTATAGTGTTACAGCCCCTTTAGCTCCCGCCCACAGCTGAGCAAGCTGGCCAGGAAAGTGTTACAGCTCCTTTCGTTCCTGCTGTTTGGCGGGTCTTGAGTTTTTTTTCCACGTCCTGGAAGAATGAAGTTACACGGGCAACTGGAGGGTAAGCAAGGCAGAGAGGAGTTTTACTGAGCAACAGAACAGCTCTCAGTGGAGAGGAGACCCAAAGTGGTTAGCTCCTATCCACAGACAGGTGACGAGTCGCTGAGTCTGGGGGTTTTTATGGGCTCAGGAGGGTGACCATGGGCGGCCACGGGCGGGCCTGGAAAAAGCACCATCTGATTAGCTGAAAGGCATCAAGGAAGTTCTCACTCCCAGTAGCCGACTCCACCCAGAACTGGCAGCCCCAACCGTAGGCTACAGGCCCTCCCTGGTTTAAAGGTGGATTTCACCAGGGACCCGCTGCTTCCTGCCTAGGAACCTGTCTGCCTCCCACCACTATCAATATGCCATCCATGGCGCCCAGGCTGTCCAGCCCGAGGGGCACCTGCAGGCCCGCACTGAACCGCCCTCAGCCCCTTGACCTTGTTCCCATGCTCATTGGTGCCCAACGTCTGGCGGGAGCCCAGGCAGCAGGGGGCTGGCATGTCAGTGCTGCCCCGAGCACACACACATCCGGCCGGCTCGTGACAGTGCCCAGGCTCGGCCACAACTGTTTCCCGCACTGGAGCGGGTGCCAGGGGCAGGGAGAGGCTAGGGAGTGGGAGAAAGCACTTCTGAGCCTGCGGCAGCGCAGGGATGCCTGGGTCCGGAGCTGCAGCTGGGTCGCTGCAGCTGTGCCCTGGGGCGCATGCTCCCATCCTGCCAACTTGGTAGAGCACAGGGCTCCCACTGGGATCACCTGCTCCCGCCCCCGCCAGCTCCACTAAGCCGCCGCCTACCCCTCCGTGCAGCTGGCATCGTTGCAGTGGCCGCTCCACATGGGCTGCCACTGCTATCATTATGATGTGTTTTGATAAAATAGATCGTTAGATTTTTCTTAAGAGTTCTGCATTTTTCCTTTCTTTTCTTTTTTTGTTTTCCTTTTTTCTTTTGAAGTGGGTCTATGTCACTCAGGCTGGAGTGCAGGGGCACAGTCATAATTCACTACAGCCTCAAACTCCCGGGCCCGCGCAATCCTTCCGCCTCAGCCTCCCAAGTGTGCTGGGACTACAAGCGTGTGACATCATGTCTGGCTAATTTTTTGTTTCTAAAACTTTTTTAGAGATGGGAATCTCACTTTTTTTTTGCCCAGGCTGTTCTCAAACTCCTGACATCAAGTAATCCTCCCTTCTCAGCCTCCCGAGTGTCTGAGATTACAGGTGTGAGTCACCATGCCTGGCAAAATCTGCATTTTTGTAGTATTTTGTTTTAGTTAAACTTTTCAGCTGAGTGCAACAAAATGAAAAGATTTGCACATGAATATGCAAACAGGTACGACTGTTGAGAAGAATGAGCTAAGGTTTTAGGGAAGAAAATATTCTTTTTTCTGGCTCATGTGAGAGAATTAGCTCAGCTTAGAAGTTACTTGCTTTTTGATGTGTTACTCGGATGTGTTACCCATATATAGAATCATTAAATCATTATCTTTATACACATTCTTAGTGAGTTGAGATTTTGCTGCTGACACATTTGCAAAAGTTGGGATTGAAAATTAGAGTTTCTTGTTCAGTGCTTTACTACTCTGCTGTTCCAGAAACCTTTAAGTTAAAGTAGCAGGTTAAAGTATTTCATATGGGAGGCCGAGACGGGCGGATCACGAGGTCAGGAGATCGAGACCATCCTGGCTAACACGGTGAAACCCCGTCTCTACTAAAAATACAAAAAACTAGCCGGGCGAGGTGGCGTGCGCCTGTAGTCCCAGCTACTCCGGAGGCTGAGGCAGGAGAATGGCGTGAACCCGGGAGGCGGAGCTTGCAGTGAGCTGAGATCCGGCCACTGCACTCCAGCCCGGGCTACAGAGCAAGACTCCGTCTCAAAAAAAAAAAAAAAAAAAAAAAAAAAAATATTTCATATGAAGAGAACTTTATGATTTCATATGACAATATACACACACTGAAAAACATATAACTGTTTAAATATTTTAATGATTACAAATAGTATAACAAAAATTAGTCATAACATAAATGTGAAAATGTAGGTTTTTAAGTAGTGAGTTCAGTGCTGATTGGAATACTAAGGATCTCAATAACCTAGTATAATTCAAGATGAAGAAACAGAAATCATGGCCTTCCTCAGGTTTGAACTTGGCGTGACCCTGTTTGCAGGCTCTACCTGTCTCTGCAGTGGGTTGAGTTCCTCATTGGTCCACTGACCCAGGTGTAGGGAAGAGGTTGGCTGGACTTATTTCTGAATTTGATTGTCAGTAGCCCAGGGTTATAATGATTTCTCACACCTTGGACATACAGAAAATGATAAAATATAATGTTTTTAGAACCTGATTTTGCAAAGGGGCATAGATAAGGTAGATTGTTAGAAGGACCCAAGGGGAATGGTTGGAAGGCATGTTATAGAAGGAGAAGATAAAGAAAGCCTAGATGATTTTTGTCTGTAGAAGAGGAGGGCTGATGGAATTCAACTGCCTAAGTCTGTATCTAAATCTTGTTTTATGGGATTGAGGTTACGTTTTGTTTGTGTGGCACTTAGGAACAGAATTCAGATTTCTGCCTTTGAAAAAGGGGAAACCCTTTACCAGTTGCGATTATTAAAAAATGGAATTTCCTGCGTTTTGAGATAGTGAACTCTACATTGAAGTATTCTGCTACTTGCTAGAAATTTTGTTCAAAAGTTCAAGCATTAAATGGGGAATTGGTCTGGATGACTGTTAAGATCCCCAAGAGAATTCCAATTCTGTGATCTTAGCTGTCAATTAAAGATGTTTATAAATGTTTTATCAACTGTTCTACCTACTTCCTTATTCTTAGATGTATACTATTTCATATTAAACTATCACCAGAGGCCATTAATCATATAAATAAACAGCAATAATTGTGTAGACTGATGCTTCATAGAGTGCTTATTATCCTATATTATATAAAATCCTGTGATCATTTTGTTGTTGCCATGGAAGTATAACAGTGGTTGCTTTATTATGACTAAAGCTGGGGGACTATTTTTAGCCAACTTATAGTCATCTTTGCCAGCTGAAGCATATTCAATTAAATATCCATTAATAGGATAAAGTTTATGGAACTCTGCTAATGACTCTTTTTCCCTCTTCACTTTTAAACGTTGTGATGAAATTAAAACTTAGCTAATTGGGCTCAAGGTAACTACAAATGAGATGTGCTTCAAGGATCTTGAATGAGCCTATTTTTTTCTACCTTCTATTTTTTACTGCGTTCTTTCTAAGTCATTCTTCTGAACTGATCCATAGCACATCTGCATCAAAACCAGTGATCAGGGATGGCCTGAGGAAGTGGGGCTGCTTGTGGGGAAAAGCAGACTCTGAAGGCCTGGAAATCTACATTTTCAAAAAGGCCTAGAAATTTTGATGTAACAGACATTTGAGGATGATAGCAGGAAGTATTTAGAAATTGTCAGCTAACACCTGTCTTCTAGAATCTGCAAGCATAGAGCTACGTGACACCAGTACCAGCAGTACCACCCAGCATATTACTCTAGAAGGAAGCACAGAAATCATCAGGTTTCTTCTCTTTTACTTTGTATCATGGACAAATAAGTAACTTGCCCAGGGCCATACAGACTGAATCCCATATCTCCACTGAGCCATTTGGTTTTGATGGGGGTGGACTGAAGAGAAGAACTTTAAAAAATACTGTTGGAAAGCTGAACTGGACCAGTGACCAGCCTCTGGATTCCTGTGATGATTTGTATCAGTTACCATTTTGAATATCATGCATATGCTATGGTCACAGATCTCTTAATGCATCACAAGGACAGTTGGAAAACAATTCAGTTGAGATTAATTGGTACTGTGTATTTTCTGGTGTGGCTTTTCTGCCTTGTCTGTAGTTTACACACCAATCCATCAAATTATTTCCTTCCTCTTTCTTTTTCTTCCATGTTAGGTGTCTGTCTGGTTCCTCCCTTCTTTTTCAAAGAGAGGATCAACTTTCTGCCCCAGATCCTTCTTTCTCCTTATCTGTTCTCTACTTCATTTTAGTAACATTTCTGTGCAGACAGCCTAACACACCTGACCTCAGATCTCTGGCCAGGAAGTTTTTACTCAAATACTTTGACAGTGTTTTACTCATCTAAAAGTGAATGTGATCCCTAGACAAGTATGAGGCTGAAGGTGCGTCTCATTGGACCTCACATGTGAGCATACGTACGTGGGAACATGGGGGTTCTTTTACAGGTAAAGTCATGGGGAAGACAAGTCATAAACCACAGTGGTTTCTCAAAGGCAGTGATAGAGATAAGATGATGAAGAAACTCCTGTCTTCTCAGTATTCACAGTTTTGTTTGAGTAGGGATGTCTGGAAAGGGGAGGAGTATAATGCTAACGTTTTGCCTTGAAGGGATTTATGAGTTGCTCATATTTATATATCATGCATATCATTTGTTTGTGCTCATACTCTTGCTTAACCATTGATAGTACTGTATGTGAAACTCCACATTTTGATGTAGTCTTGTTTTTAGTGATTACCTGGTAATTTTGCCTTCCCCCCATTCTTACCTATCCTAATATGGCCTCTTTTTTTAGCCTTTCCAGGTAAGCAAACTCCAAAGCCTTAGTCGTTGTTTTGAGGAGCTAACTGTAAAATGTATCTATTCTATTGAAAATCTTGTTGCTTTTTCCGCTGAGGATAAATAGCAGTGAATCAGCTAGGAGACCTTTCTGGTAACCTGTCACCCCAAATGTAGACACTCCATTTTGATTTGCCTCAAGCCCCCTTAATAGATGAAGGGTTGGTTTTTGAAAATGAAACTGTAGCTTGTTTAGTAAAATTGCTTGTTTCTGTGGAGGCAATGTGCCAAAATTAGAAGCATCTATGTTGCAGCTGTAAAGCAGTCTGGTGCCTCTCAAACAATAACTTTGTCAGTTCATTTTTATGGCTGAG
Organism: Papio anubis; assembly: GCF_008728515.1. Classification (NCBI taxonomy): domain Eukaryota; kingdom Metazoa; phylum Chordata; class Mammalia; order Primates; family Cercopithecidae; genus Papio; species Papio anubis. The sequence goes on along the minus strand of NC_044977.1, from coordinate 118,819,004 downwards.
AAAGTAGCAGTCTAGGTGACCAACTTTCTCATAATTGCTTGGGGGTGTTTACTGACTGCCCTTGATCAGACTCCAAACACTTCAGAGGTAGGAGAGCCTAACCTATTTGTAGTCGTTATTTACCCTCAGCCCTCAGCCTGCCCTTTGTTTTTTACTTACAAACAAAAGAGTAAAAGCAACAGGCTGGTCTGTAGGAACTCTCAGTTACTTTCCCGGCCGCTTCTGTGTGGTTTTAGGTAAGACAGAGACTGGAACTATGTACATCAAACTAATTATCTCAGAGCCCTTTATTAGGTCCAAGCCGCTGGACAACTTAGAGGATTTTTATTAACAATCAAGACTCTTTTGTAAAATTAAGTTAATTTTAGGAGATTGATGGTCCCTTCCAGCCTGACACTGGAGTGCTGATGGAGTGAGTGAGCAGCCTTCTAGATTGGAGAGAAAGTAGCATCAGGTAGATAAACTGTGACTCTGTGTTTTATGGAATATTTGGTTCGTTTTTTTTCCATTTCCATAATCACTCTTGATTTTCCTTAGTAGTTCTAGTCCATACATCCTGGACATTTCTTTCTTGCCTTTGGATTTTCAGTGCATGAGTTAAAAGAACTAAGCTAGTAAACCACATTAGGATGTTGTCAATAAAATGCCCTTACAATGTTGTTAAAGACTTTGCTTTATGGCAAGCACTCTTGCAGGGGCAATGGCATAGTCAACCCTGAGAGTAGTTAAAAGGGATCCTCTGTGGTTTGCTTTGTAAGCCTCACTAAAGCAACAATAATTGAAATCCTTGAAATATATTGAGTAATGATATGTTGGTAAAGCAATACATGATTATTACTTGTCATACAACTTTCAGGTTGGTGATGTTTTTCATGTTCTTTCATTTGTAACAGATGAATAATGTAAAACAGCTTGTGAGGAGTACAATGACGTTTTGTTGTCTGGTTAATAATTTCAGCACTATTTGCAAAATTGCCCTGCTAGAGCATGACCTAGGAATTGTAAAGCGGAACACAAATAAAATAGGAAATGTGTATTTGCCCATGAATTCTTCGTGGACTTGTTACAAAAATACTTGTTTGCTGGCCTGTCTTTTGCTCACTCCTCTGTCCCCACTGAGAGAAGAGGGCCTTGTGGCCAGGCAAATGTGATGGAAGTGGGAGTACGTGAAGGAAGAGTAGACAAGGTTTTATTCATCTCTGTTCCCTTTCATAACTCTTCCTAAGAGCAGAGAAAGCTGGTGAGAGAATGACAGGCAACCCTGTTAAAGACTTGGGGGCCGGGCGCGGTGGCTCACGCCTGTAATCCCAGCACTTTGGGAGGCTGAGGCGGGTGGATCACCTGAGGCCAAGAGTTTGAGACCAGCCTGACCAATATGGTGAAACCCTGTCTCTACTAAAAATACAAAAATTAGCCTGGCATGGTGGCAGACGCCTGTAATCCCAGCTACTTGGGAGGCTGAGGCAGGAGAATTGCTTGAACCCAGGAGGCAGAGGTTGCAGTGAGCCGAGATTGCACCACTGCAGTCCAGCCTGGACTCAGGGCCAGTGCAATGAATAAATTCTGCCTTGTTCCTGCCGAGACCTCCCTTAGTCGCTCTGCTTGCATCAATTTTTAATGAGCAATCTTTCTGATTCTTGTCTCTACAAAATGCGTAAACTTTAGTATGATTATTTAACATCTTAGTCTTCATTTTACCTCGGGGCATTTAAAATTTAAATAGCCTTGTTCTAATAAGCAGAATAGGGGGTAATTTTTTACCCTCAACAAGTTTGTCTAGAGGATACCACTAGGAGTTATACTCACCTGTTCCTATTCATCTCTCCTGGGAACTCCGTCTTGAGTTTGTTATTAGCTGAAATGCTAATACGTGCTCTTTACTCTGTGTGAGAAAGTCCGAAGGCCTCGGATGCCCGTCATGGGCCAAAGAGAAAAAAAATGCTGGGATGGTTTGCTTTTAAGGTTTTGAAATGAAGCACTTGATGCTCTTTCTGATGCCTTTGTTTTAATTTTGCTGTTGATATTTGCAAGGACTTTACTTGTTAAATATCAGAAGCCTTTTCTCAGTATTATTGAGTTGTATTTGTATAATTCCTTAGGGCTTTAATGTTTACAAGGTCCTGGTTTAAGTATAAATAAGTTTATCTTTGGATTACCTGCCGTTCCAAACCTGACATTAAAGATCAAAACAAAGAAAGATGGGATCTTAGTATTCATTTAAATAAGTTTAACTGGCTAGGCACAGTGACTCACACCTGTAATCTCTGCCCTTTGGGTGGCTGAGGTGGGAGGATCGCTTGAGGCCAGGAGTTCAAGGCCAGCCCGGGCAACATGGTGAGACCACATCTCTACAAAAAAATACAAAAATCAGCTGCGCATGTGGTGGCTTGTCTGTAGTCCTAGCTACTCAGGAGGCTGTGGTGAGAGGATCACTTGACCCCAGGAGGTTGAGGCTGTGTTGAGCTGTGATCATGCCACTGCACTCCAGCCTAGGTGACAGAGCGAGACCCTGTCTCAAAATAAATAAATAAGTTTAAATGATAAGGTAATCCTGAATGTTGTTTATTTGTAGAGTAAGTAAATTATGTTTCAAATTGGGACAAGGTGATGAAGTTTTTTTTTTTGTTTTTTGTTTTTTGTTTTTGTTTTTTTTTGAGATGGAGTCTCGCTCTGTCACCCAGGCTGGAGTGCAGTGGCCGGATCTCAGCTCACTGCAAGCTCCGCCTCCCGGGTTCACGCCATTCTCCTGCCTCAGCCTCCCGAGTAGCTGGGACTACAGGCGCCTGCCACCTCGCCCGGCTAAGTTTTTGTATTTTTAGTAGAGACGGGGTTTCACTGTGTTAGCCAGGATGGTCTCGATCTCCTGACCTCGTGATCCGCCCGTCTCGGCCTCCCAAAGTGCTGGGATTACAGGCTTGAGCCACCGCGCCCGGCCGGTGATGAAGTTTAACTTGAAGAGCAGAGTCCTGAGACCCTGGGAGATTCAACTTTACCGTCAGTCTGGATGTATGGAACCCACTATTTTTTGGTTTTCCAGAGATCAATTTCTTGGACCCTTTCTCAGAGATCTTCTACCTAACTCTTCAATTATTTCTGTTGCTGGATCAGACTTTGACCAAATGCTCATGCTGCTTGAGTTGCCTGGGCTATGTGCCTGACTCCATGCTGAGATACACAGAAATCTCAGGCCAAAAGCTGGGTCTCCCCTCCCCCCACATGGTTCTGTGCACCTGTGCATTACTCATTCCGCATGCCATTCTCTCCATAATTAAGAACAGAAATGTTTGTTCTCGTCAATGTCATTGTGTCCTTGGCATCCTGCACAAGGTCTGGCAGTTACATTGGGTTCAACAAAGGTTTGTTGAACTGAACAAAGTAACAACCAAGAGTTCTAAAAACTGGAGTTGAAGATTATACTACAAGCCTGTTTCCTGGTACCTGATGTCTTTGACAGTCTTAAAGCTTGCATTTCTGTAGCCCTGAATTTAAATCAAGTTCTTTTTGAAACCATGTTAGGTCATCATGCCTGCTGTGAATGGATTCACCAGCTTTCTGTACCATTCATTGCTAGTTACTGAATTTTGAATATTCTTCCCCCACCCACTCTACGGATAATTGTTATTGTCCAGCTCCAGAGTTCCTTGCCTCTAATGAAACAATTGCTGCTGCTTTATGCAGTAGTTTGTTGTTTATGTATGTGTTAAAAATCTTCTGTGTGACTTTCAATTCCTTACATCATCTTGCACAATGAATGTTGATTGAATTTAATAAAACACAAGCTAAGAAAAGCATAGTATTATATATTTACACAGTAAGTGTATAGGTTTTTTTTTTTTTTTTTTTTTTTTAAACCATTTAAGCCTAAAAACAACTTGATAAAGTAGCTAATTGGGTAGATTCCTCAATTTCAATGAAACTGAGGAAAATTGGGATTTAAGAAGCTTGTCTTATGTGAGAATTAAACCCTGGTCTTTCTGCTCCTGATGCCCTTAAAACAGCTAAGTAACAAAACAGGTTCAAAGAGGAATGTTTGAAAGAAAAGACTTGAATTTCAAATTGGCAAGACAGAATTGTTAACTAACGCCGGCCTTGTGATTTGAAATGGCCAAGTGAGAAGATGATGGCTACCCTTATTTAAGAATTCTATCAGCAACTCAGTTTTGGTTCTTGGTAGTGATATACATTAAGGTTTTAGCAGGAAAATTTAGTCATGGAGCAATTTGTTCTTTTGGCCACTTGCTCCTTTTTAAAGACAATGACTGGACCAGACTAGAAATTCTTGAAATAAAGCCAATGCCAGAGAAACGGAGATCGACTTTCAGAAACAAAAGGCTGGTCCTTTGATTTACAGCTATCTGAGGACATCCCGAAAGTTCGCACACCCAACTTTCCAAGATTTCCTAGAAATTGGGGAAACAGAACAGGTAATCTGGGGAGACACAGAGGAATAAGGTTGGGGGGAGTAGACAACTATGACAAACCAGCCACCCTTCCCTTGTTCTTTTTATTTTCATATTTTTAATAACCATAATTAGGTTATCGTGAAGATACTACATTTTCAAGAGGAGGATATTCTTGCCAAGCTACAACATGGAAAGATACTTTAGAAAGAAAGAATGTGAAGAGCAAAAAAACTCACTTGCTCATCTACGAAACTGTGTAACTCATTTGCTCATTTGGCGTCTGTGGTGAATGATTACACTGTGTTAACCTCTTTGTTCACATGGTATTTTTCTTCTACTGGGGCAGTGTTTTAAGTTGTTAAGATGTTACTCATCAAGGCACAGTGCTAGGCACTTTATATGCATTACATCTTCCAGTCCTTAAACAACCCTTGAAATTAGCACCTGTCATCCCTTTTGGTAGGCCAAAAGTGTTGATCAGACAGTTTTAAGTAATTTGCCCCAAGGTCATGCTAGAAAGTGATGGAGTCCAGGTGCAAACCCAAGCCTCCCTAGCGCCTTCCTGGCCCGTTTCCTCTCTGGGTGGATGCCGTTGGGAAGAAGTAGTTTTGGTTGGAGAGACCAGTATGCCTTCCCTCATTTCACCTGAGCCAGAGGAATGTGCCATCAGTACCTAGCTTCTGTGTGAAAATAACACCTGGAAAGAAGATGAGTTTGCCAGCAGCAGTTTAAGGAACAAGAGATCTTACTTTCAAAGGAAAGTGTAATTAGAAAAAGAAGGAGAACAGAGTTCTCGTCCCTGTTGTTCCATCTCTTGCCTGCTCTTTCCTGGGCTGGTCAGCTTGCTTCTGGGTCTCAGTTTGTTTATTTGTAAAACTGTGAGACTTCTATTATATCCTAAGGGCCTTTGACCTCCTCAGTTCTGCAGTTACTAAGGTTTCCACAAGATAATAATCTCTTTAAATCTTGTAAAATTTATACAGTGCCTGAAATGCCTCCTTGTGTTTATTTATTTATATGTCTGTATCCCCACGCAGTTGCTTGTGGATAGACAATGCATCTGTTGGCTTTTGCATAGCACAGTGTCTAGAAATAGTGTCTTTGCAAATATGAATGTATATGGAATAAAAACGTGCTCTCAAGAGATTTATATGCTGTTGCTGTTTGGTAGCTTGTTAGTAACCCCAGTTTTACTATCTTATCTTTCTTTGGTTATTGGCATAATTTTTCAATTCTTTTTTTGTTAAGGTGAAATGCATGGAACATAAAATTAACTCATTTAGTAAATACACCTATTCACAATGTTATGCAACCACTACCCCTGTTTCCAAAATGTTTTTCATCACCCCAAAAAGCTGTACCTATTGAGCGGATGCTCCTCAGTCCTGCAAACCTTCCACCCACCCTCCTGCCTCAGCCTTTGGCAACCACCAATCTGAGTTCTGTTTCTGTAGATTCATTTATTGTGAATATTTCATATAAGTGGAGTGACACAATATGGGTGATCTTTTGGGTCTAATCCTAATGCTTTCAAGCTTTGTCAGCATTGTAGCTTGTATTAGTACTTCATTCCTTTTTATGGTTGAGTAGTATTCTCTTGTTTGTACATACCACATTTTATCCATCCATCTTCTGATGGACATTTCAGCTGTTTCTATCTTTTGAGTATTGTGAACATGAACACATGTACAGGCTGCTATGAACATGCCTGTAGATGTGTTTGTTTATGTGTTTTCAATTCTCTTGGATATATTACTTTCAATGGCAAAAAGCAATTACTTTTGTTCCAACCTAATACAACTAAAAGTGGAATTAGTGGGTCATAAGGGAATTTTACATTTAACTTTTTTAAGGAAGTGCTACACTTTTCCACAGTTTCTGTTTTACTTGTCTACCAGCAGTGTAAAAGTTTCCAATTTCTCCACAAACTTGCCAACATTTGTTATTTTCTCTGTGTGTGTGTGTCTTTGTCTTTTAATAGCCATCCTAGTGTGTGTGAAGTGGTATCTCATCATGGTTTTGATTTGTATTTTCCTCATGATTAATGATGTTGAGCATCTTTTTATGTGTATGCATGTGTTTGTGTGTTGACTACATATTATCTTTGGAGAAATGTCTATTCATTTAGCCATTTTTAAGTTGGGTTGTTTGTCTTTTTGTTGAGTTGTGAGAGTTCTTCATCTATTCTGGATACAAGTCCTTTATCAAATATGATTTGGAAATATTTTTCCCATTCTATAGGATGTGTTTTCATTTTCTTAGTAATGTCTTTTGATACACAAAAGTTTTTATTTTAACGAAGTTCTTTTTATCTATATTTTGTTGCTTGTACTTTTGGTGTCTACGGATCTGTTGCCAAATGCAGTGTCATGAAGATTTACTTCTGTTTTCTTCTAAGAGTTTTATTATTTTTTTAAGCTTCTATAAGTAGGTCTATGATCCATTTTGAGTTGATTTTGGTATATGATATGAGATGGGGTCCAAGTTCATTCTTTCTGCCTATTTGGGGTCCCTGGAATTTTGATAATATTACATTGACTCTAGATCACTTTGAGTATTATTGCTAGCTTAATAATAAATCTTCCATGGATGGGTGTGGTGGCTCATGCCTGTACTCCCAGTACTTTGGAGGCCGAGGAGTATCACTTGAGCCCCAGGAGTTCGAGATCAGCCTGGGCAATATAGTGAGACTCTGGCTGTATTAAAATCAATCAATCAATCAGTCTTCTGTTTCATGCTACTATTTAGCAATGTTTTGTAGTTTCAGTATACAAACCATTTACTCCATTGATTAAATTTATTTCTAGGTATTTTATTCTTTTGGATGCTGTTGTGATTGGAATTGTTTTCTTAATTTTCTGATTATTCATTTCTGGTGTGTAGAAACACAATTGGCTTTTGTGTGCAGATATGATACAGCTTTACTGAATTAGTGTGCTAGCTCTAGTAATTTTTTTGTGGGATCTTTGAGATTTTCTGTATGTTGGGATATGTCATATGTGTGTAGATAAATTTTATTTCCAATTTGGGTGCCTTTCTTTTTCTTGCCTAATTGTTCTGGCTAGAACTTCCAGTACAATGTTGAATCTCAGTGGTGAAGGTCGGCATCCTTGTCTAGTTCCTGATGTTGGGGGAAAGTCTGGTTCATATAGTCTTCTGTCTCATGAAGTCAGAGCTTATCAAAGCATGGTCCCTAGACAGCAGCATCCACACCACCTGAGAACTTGTTAGAAATACTCATTCTTGGGGATTCCCTCTAAACTTTCCAGTTCTGACACTGTGCGGAGTGGGGCCTAGCAATTTGTATTTTAAGAAACGCTTTAGGTGATGTGGATGCACATTGAAGTTGAAGAACCACTGTAGCAGAGTTCGAATTTCTTTGAAGTTAGTGTCTGTGCTTTATTTTCTTTGTATTCCTTTTAGTTCCCTTGTGGGATTAATCAGTGTTGAATAATTAAAAAAAAAAAAAAAAAAGAAATTCAGAGCTAACCAAAGTGCCTACATTATCTCTTAGCTTGTGTAAGAGTCTTGAGTCACTATGAATGGTTAGAGATTCATCATTAGACATTTATGAGATTCATTAGAAGATCTCACATTTTGTATGCAGTATTAGACCCATTGCAAACAGCTTAAGTGTACTTGTATTTAGACAATTTGTTCTGATAATTACTTTCACCATTATTATCTGTTTACCTACTAGCTGTGGCCTTATAGCTACTTCTGCCAGCAAGAATTTCTGTTCCTCAGCGATTTAAAAAGACGGAAGGGTCACTTTTATAGGATATATTGGATTTTATCACATCGTTATTTCATCTTTGCCTTATTTTCTCATTAGTTTTATCTTGCTGTGTTGTGATATCAACTCCTTTGCATCCTTTTTGAGCAAGACGATATTTAAATCAATTAGGAAAAAATGTAATCTATTGCAACTAAGGGCTATTGTTGAAAAATAGCCATTTAGTCATATAAGTACCAGTTTATAGACAAGTCCAATAATTATATGAATTCATTACCTGTTTACATGTATTACATGAATACTCAGATGATAAAAATACCATTTAAACGTGCCTGAAATTATAATATAATTGATTAGTTTATGGCTGATCTTTTTCTAAGACTTGTTTTAAATGATGATTTATACCCTGGATTCCCAGTTGCCACCACTTTGAGATTTCCAAACTTTATTTGTAATTCATCTAATTAGTCTAGTTCTGTCTGCTCACAGAATGGGTGAATGTTGTGAAGATAGCGTCTGAGATGTGTGAGCTCTAGGTCAGTGGTTCCAACTGTTTTGGCACCAGGGACTGGTTTTGTGAAAGACAATTTTTCCACGGACTGGGGGTGAGGGAGACTGTTTCAGAATGAAACTGTTTCACCTCAGATCATCAGGCATTAGTTAGATTCTCATAAGGAATGCCTGCATCCCTCTTCAGGATAGGGTTCGCTGCTGATTAGGAATCTAATGCGGCTGCTGATCTGACAGGAGGCGGAGCTCAGGCAGTAATGCTGGCTTGCCCACTGTTCATCTCCTGCTGTGCAGCCCGGTTCCTAACAGGCCACGGACCACTATTAGTGGTTGGGCACCCCTGCTCTTGGGGATCCCTGGTAGCAGGGAAGAAATAGAGGATGAGGCAGAATGATCTTGCAGCCCAAATAGAGGATGAGGCAGAATGATCTTGCAGCCTTGGTGCGGGCTCAGGAGCTCTCCAAGAGCTTGTGTGGTCCTAAGAATACAATGTTGCTGGTCTTTCCTTTTGTCTCTTTGATGTATGAATACTGTCATAGAATCATTGCATTAATTACCATTGATTGAATAATAAAGGCTCTCCAACGTTTCTGGTTCAAGGTTTAAGTAAATGAAAAATAAACTCATTAACAAATGCTAGCAGACTTTTAAGACTTTTAGGAACTTTAGGAAGAGAAATTAGTGTTTTAATTAGGGAAAGATTACAATAATATTGGACATTCTCAAACACAGTTGAGCAGAGATAGTAAACTCACAGATTGGGAAATAAATGTTTAGGAAGACAGTAACTTCTTTTCGTACCACTATGGTGAATGAGATTTTATTTTGCTATCTTTTAAACTCCAAATTGCTTATAGTTGTAATGGTTTATTTCAGAAAGGAGAGGAACTTGGGGTTCTAAGGCAAGGTAGAGTTTTGGAAACTATTAGTGCATATTTATAAATGTCCTTTGAAATAGTTTTGATGACAGTGACAAAAGGGGGAACAAACATGTTAAAGTCATTTGGCTACTCTTGAAATCAAGACTGTGAAAAAAACCTTTTCTAGCTGTAAATCACATACTTGTCCTACATTCTTTAAAGCATTTTACACAAATGACTTTAACAGTTTTAGGGGTCATGCCTAGGGTTAAGAGACTATTTGCATGGTAAACATTTTGGTGATGAAAAAGCAATACTTTATTGAGGTGGTAGCACCTCTGTTCACACTCTGTGAAACATTTTATTTTTACCTAATGAGGAAGGATTGTTCCCTAAGTCAATGTTGTACCAAGTGTATACTTGTTAATTTTATGTTGCATGGGTATGGACTATTAAAAAGCTTTAGTACTTGTAATAGTAACAAAAAAATTTTTAAAAAGCAACCAAAACTATCAATAAAATTATAAAAAGCATTGTAAAGAATAATGATAACTAGTAACATTTTGATGAGTGATTATTGTGCCATGCACTGCTCTAAGCGCTTTTGCACATAATGAATTTAATCTTTAAACCTGACCATATGAAGTAAGAACTGTTATTCTCACTTATGACTATTAGGAAGTAAGGCTCAGAAAGGCTAAGTGAATTGTTCAGGGTCGTACCACCAGTGTGAATAGTGAGCTGGGGAATAAAACCAGGCAGACCACGCTCTTAACATCTGCTGCATCGAGCTGTGTACATCAGCCCTTGAATTTCACAGACAGTGCTCAGGATGGCGCAGACATCCCATTGTTTATGATTTATTTTTAATGAATCAATTAAAATACAAATATTGAGTAAATACACAACTCTCTGTATGGCTATGTCAAAAATGCTGAAGCTGACGGGAAAAATGGTTTTGGAAACCAATGCCTTCAGCGATTGGTGGATGTATTCGTTTAAATTATACTTAAGAATTAAATTGGGTCATGCAGTGATCCATTTTTATGCCATTCTCTTCTTTTGCTGTGTTTATTTTTTACAGTTATAGAGATGATCAGATAGTTTAGTGATTTGGTGTATTATCCATGAATTTGGATTGAATGCTTGGCACTTGGAATGTTAGATAAATATACAAATGTTCTTCCCTGCTCCTGTTTTCTTTCCTATTTCACAGACTTGTTCTTATGCTCACCAGTGTCCCTGTCCCTTTTTTCCCTACTGAGTCCTCTCCTGTGAAGTGGTCATAACACTGGTTGTACTGTGAAGTGAAAGATCCATTGTATGCACATTTAAATGCAGCACTGGATGGCAGGATCTGCCTTTTGCCAAATAAAGTGTTGTATTTCTCTTGGTTTTTGTTCCAGCTGAGCAATTTTCATTGCTGACAGCACAACATACATTAGGATAAAGCAAATAAACAATGCAAGGCACTTGGAGCCAGGAAGTCCCATCTTGGACTAGAAACACAAAGTTTTTCTATTGACATTTGGGAGGAGGGCTGCTAAATAGGCGAGCCAGCCACCAAATAGAAAACCAGTGGCCATGAGGTTCTTGCACTTCTAGGGAAACCATTTGTTTAATCGTTAGATCTTTGAAAGGTGTCCGAAGTTGATTTTGATGTAACAGCGGCCAGTTTCTTTGTAATTAAATATTAACTCAAAACTATATCTTGGGTAATTGTTAACCTTGCCATTCGTTGTTTGCCTTAGACATGTAATTAACATTCATTGAATTTAGCTTTTTGTTGTTGTTCACGTCTTTTATTAACTCATACACAATTGCTTGTCTTCTGTTTTTAAAAACGTTTTTGGGAAGACAGAGTCTTGCTCTGTGCGCAGGCTGGGGTGTGGTGGCTTGATCATGACTTACGGTAGCCTCGACCTCCTGGGCTCAAGCCATCCTCCCACCTGAGCCTTCCAAGTAGCTAGGACCACAGACACGCTCCACCATGCCTAGCAACTTTTTAATTTTTTGTAGAGATGGGATCTTGCTATGTTGCCCAGGCTGGTCTCAAACTCCTGGGCTCAAGTGAGCCACTGCGCCGAGCCTTGTCTTCTGGTTTGTTGAAGCAGTAAGTCAGACAATATTTGCTACAATAATGTCTGTCAAATGTTTGTGACTGGCCATAAAAACTCCAGCACCACATTCATCTGAAGGACACTGCTAGTGAAGGCCACTCATTTTGCTGTTGTCATCTACCTTATCGTATCTCAGGATATCCAGCTTAATCTTTTTCTATTATGTTTGTTCTTCTTGGGAGTGGTATGACTACTTCTATGAAGTCCCAACACATGATGAAGAGCGGACTCCTTTTGAATGTGTAGTTAAGACAGAGTATGTTCATCTTTCAGTTGCTTGCCAGCAAAGATCAGTCTCTGCTGATCAGGAGAAATTCCTTCTTTATTCTGGATCTTGGCCTTTGGATTTTCTGTTGTGTCCAAGGGTTCAGCCTTGAGAGTGGTGCTTTTTCTGTAAGGACTTTTACGAAAATCTGCATTTTGGTCGTGGTTCCATCCCAGATGGTGGATCAGAAAGCTGAATTTCCTATTTTGAAACAAATTTCTTGTTAATTTAATGCTTTACTTTGAACAATCCAAGTAAATTTGGCATTCATATTTTTAATAGTTCCTTATTTTAAAATATGATCTAGGCCTGATGCGGTGGCTCACACCTGTAATCCCAGCACTTTGGGAAGCCGAGGTGGGTGAATTACAAGGTCAGGAGTCTGAGACCAGGCTGGCCAACGTGGTGAAACTCCGTCTCTACTGAAAATACAAAAATTATCTGGGCGTGGCGGCAGGCATCTGTAATCTCAGCTACTCAGGAGACTGAGGCAGGAGAATCACTTGAACCTGGGAGGCAGAGGTTGTAGTGAGCCTAGATTGCGCCATTGCACTCTAGCCTTGGCAACAAGAGCAAGACTCCGTCCAAAAAAAAGATCTATTTTTTCCCCCTGCCTTATTCAGTTGGTTTGGAATAATTTAAGGATCTCTTCTATTTCAAATTATGGCATGTTACAGTAATTTATTAAAAATGATAATCTAACTGAAAATCATAAACCCAAAGTCTGTAGGAGCTTTTTAAACCAGAATAGAAAATAATTTTATAATTGATTTGTTTAAATATTGATTAATTATACATTCTTTTAAAGGCCAAATAAAAAGAAAGAAACTTTTTGCCCCACTCTGTTAGACTGCTATTAACTGAGCAATCTTGGTTTATGGAACTTGAGGTTTTGGGAATCATTAGATATTTATAAAGATACTTATAGTTTTGGGCTTTTTGTTTGTTTTCTTTGAGTTGTATAGTTGGATAATTCCTTTTCATTTGTGGTTTCAGGTTAGCTTTAAGGCAATATATACCAACTTTCGAAGAAAGATTGTCAAAGTGATTAATTATCTTCAGTATGGATAGTACATTGAAAACACTGATTATTTTGAATAATGCATGTTTCTTCAGCTATTAACATCTGACTCATCTCTTTTAGGACCTGCTGAGGTTCCCATGATGTCACCCAATGGATCCATTCCTCCCATTCATGTGCCTCCGGGTTATATCTCACAGGTAATCCATTTGATGGACTTCTCTACTCACTATGGACACTACGTTACTCCAACAGAGTATACGTTGAGGCTTCAAAGCCATATTCCAGGAGTTAATTTAGGTATCATAGTGCTAGATTTGCCATCATTTTGTGGCACCACATGGTATTTCTTGTGTTTTGCCACTTGACGTACTGGAGAGCCAGAGAAAAGGAAACGTAGAAGGCCTACTAGACTGTCCTCTGGCAAGTGGCGTTTTTATGTTTGATTGATTGGTTGTGATTTCTTTATGGAGTCTCCTGCTTTAGAAATTTCCTTCCACCTGTGATACAACTTTCTGGAAGAAAATTCATAGATTTAGTTAGTTAACATATTAAAGGAGACATAGCTCACATAAACAGGGCCTGCGTTCTGTTATAGATGGAAAAAAATGGAGTTCCATTGCTCCACGATGTGGCACCACCTGGGCTTGGTGAATTACTGAGTATGATGTGAGAACTTGGCTGTTTGCATTTAAATTTCTCTGAGGTTTGGTTTTCTAAGTAAAATGATGGTAATAGGAATCTCAGAGATCTATTGGAAGCGTAAAAAAGCTTAAAGGATGAAGTTATGTTCCTGTGCCTGAATGAGGTATAAAATGTTTTGCATGGCTGGAACGTTGTGGACATCTGTATATACTTTAGATTTTGTCCTAGCCTCAGCACAATATACAAATCTCCTGTTTCTGCATAGCTACCTTTCCAAATACCTAACAAACTGTTTTGCTATCTTTCTGCCTTTTTTGTTCTTCCTACTTAGCATAAAATGAAAAATATTTACAATTTTACTCTCCAGAGATGATAATCACTGTGCTAACGTTTTTTGGATTATATCCTTCCAGATGGATTTTTCTTTTCTTTACTCTTTCTCTCTCAGCCTCTGCTTTTAAAGTGGTTTAAAAATATGTAATTTTCAGTTTTTAATGATTTTGCTAGGATGAAAAATTGGCAGCTACATAGGAAAGTTGCTGAAGCAGAGGCAGGAATCAAAGATTTATCCTTCTCTGATATAAAAACTTAACCGTTTCTTCATGTGTAAGACATATCGCAGCTACTATAATTTCATTTTTTCCATCCTTTTTTTTTTTTTTGTGAGCCAATTTGACTTTATTTATTTATTACATAGCCAGATTGCTGGCCAGTTTTCCTGCTGTTGCAAATAAATGACTTATTTTACACAAGTCTTTGTAAATAAGAATCACTGGAGGGAGGATGGGGTGTAGAACAGGCTCTTCCAGCAGGGATACAAGATGATGGATCACATTCACACCCGCAGTCAGTTAACAGAAAAGAACAAGGAATGTAGAATTCCATTATGTCTCCTGCTCATTTATTTTGAGGACATGTTTCATTCCATTGAACAGAGTACAGTTCTCACCACTGGGACGGCAAAAATAACACCTCCTTTTATGCTAAAGGTCCATTTATGGAGTACCAGTTAAAAATTGAACATTCTACTGGAGAGAAGCTTCAGTGTGCTTTTTCTTGCTAGTAGTATTGCTGGGGTTGTATTAAATGCAAAAATATTTGTTGCATGTACTACGAGAAATGAAGAATTTTTGACTTGGATATAGTTCTGATTCTGGAAAACTGTAGAAAATCCAAATAGAAAGAGTAAAAGTAGAGCTGTAAACTTGCTTGTATGAAACTGATGATGGAAGCGTGTTGACGTTCTTTCCCAGCTGATAGTTATGGCAAAATATGCTAGACAATATTGGAAAAATAGTTAAAATGGAATAATTTGAATTGAGAAAGGGAAAGAAGCAGTCTGTAAGGCATGTGAATGACTAACTTCATTTCAGTTGGGCTCTGTGACCAGAAGATGGGTGCAAAGTTAAATGACCTTCAATGATAGTATTATATCTTTTATGACATGTTACAGTAGAGTATCTGAAAAAGATTGTTAATATGAAGAAAATAGAATTGAGAAGCCAATAGGATGTGTACACAACATCATCTTCAAGGCTGGCAGTACACACACTTCAGTGAAATGAGGAAGGCGGAACCAAGTATAAAATGTCTTAGTTGTCTAGTTATCACCAAGAGATAGGAGCAAAATACATTGTTGTCATGCAGTTGTAGAAAGAAAGAAACACACACACACATACACACACACTCTCCCCCTGCAGGCTGGACATATGTGAGTTGTGCTCAGTACTAATCTGTCCCTCTGCTAGTTAGTTCTGTACAGTTATCCCCACAGTCCTCTTCCTAAAATACACATGACTTTCTTGTTCAGGTCTAGAGTTGGTTGCCATTACATACAAATGTAGTTAAAGTTCTGTAGCATGGTGTATATGATATCCATAACACTCAACACTGCTTACCTCTCAAGAGGCACCTTTACCTGTCACCACACGGTCTATATGTTAAACCTCTGTTCCCTAGATATCTGGAGCCTCTTTCCAAATAAACACTTTCATGTCCATTATTTCCCCCTTTCTCTGGAATACTCCAGAGCCTTTCTTTGACAATTCTGTTGTTCTTTTTGGTGCCTCTCCTCAGTGTGACCCTTTTAGAACCTTCATCACAGAAATAGTTGTTCTGTTTTTTCAGCATCTGTGATTCTTTTCCTCCCTGTCGTAGAATACAATGTGTATTTATAGTCATCTCCAAGAACTCATATTGCCTCATGGGGATTGTATCTCAGCATCTAGAATACTGCCTGACACAAAGTAGGTACTTGGCTAAATGTTTTTAAATGTAAATGATTGTCTAAGCATAAGTAAGTACAGGAGAGATTCACATATATTCTTCAATGATTTGCATGTTTAAAGAGAGTAATATAATGCTTAATAGATGGAAAATAATATGAGACTGATCTATACCTGCAAAGAATGAAATGTTCTGAATGTGTTTTTAAAAGAGAGAGGAACGCCAAGACAGTTCACTGGAGAAAAGAATAATCTTTTCAATAAATGGTGCTAGAAAAACTGGATATCCGCATGCAAAAAGAGTGAAGTTGAACAGCTACCTTACACCATATGCAAAAATTAACTCAAAATGGATTATAAACAGAAACCTAGGAACTAAAACTATAAAACTTGAGATACAAAATTTTATAACCTTGGATTAGGTAATGGATTTGTATATGTGACACCAAAAGCATGAGCAACAAGAGAAAAAAATAGATATATTTGACTTTATACAAATTAAAAATTTTTGTGCCTCAAAGGACACCGTTAAAAAGTAGAAAGAGGCCTGGGACTGTGGCTCACACCTGTAATCTCAGCACTTTGGGAGACCAAGGCAGGTGGATCATTTGAGGTCTGGAGTTCGAGACCAGCCTAACCAACATGGTGAAACCTTTTCTCTACTAAAAATACCAAAAAAACAAACGAAAAAAAACAGGTGTGGTGGCACATGCCTGTCGTCCCAGCTACTCAGGAGGCTGAGGCAGGGTAATCACTTGAACCCGGAGGTGAAGGTTGCAGTGAACCGAGATTGCCCCACTGCATTCCAGCCTGGGTGACAGAGCGAGACTCCGTCTAAAAACAACAACAACAACAACAACAACAAAAATGGAAAGAAAATTCACAAAATGGGAGAAAATATGTACAAATAATATGTTTCAGAAAGAACTTGAATCTAGAATATATAAAAACCTTATAACTCAAGAATTAAAAAAAAAATAATTTAAAAGTGGGCCAAGGACCCAAACAGACATTTCTCCAAAGAAGATATACAAATGGCCAATTAGAACATGAAAAGATGCTCAATATCATTAGCCATCAGAGAAATGCAGATCAAAACCACACTGCAATACCTTAACATGCTAGAATTTCTACAGTCAAAAAGACAATAACAAGTATTGGCAAGGTTGTAGGAAAAGTGGAATACACTGTATGTGTTAATGTAAAATAGTACATCTGCCTTGGAAAACAATCTGGCAGTTCTTCAGATGGTTGAATAGAGAGTTGCATATGACCCAACAATTGCACTCCTAGGTATATACCTGAGAAATGAAAATATATGACCACACAAACACTTGTACAGGAATGTTCACAGGTGCATTATTCATAATAGCCCCAAAGTGGAAACAACCCAAATGCCTATCAACCTATGAATAGGTAAATGTAATATAATATTTCACACAATGGACCATAATTCAGCCATAATGAGGGATAAAGAACTGATACATGCTAAACTATGGATAAACCTTGAAAACAGTATGCTAAGTGAAAGAAGCCAGACATAAAAGCCACATATTGTATCATTCCACTTATATAAAATGTCTGTAATAGGCAAATTCATAGAGACAAATAAATCAGTGGTTGCCAGGAGTTGGGGGGAAGGAGTAATGGGGTATGCTGTTTCTTTGGGGAGATAAAAATGTTCTGGAAGTAGATAGTGGTGGTGGTTACTTAACTGGGACACTAAAACCTACTAAATTGGACACTGTAACAGGATGAATTTTATGTTATATAAAGTAAATCTCAATAAAGCTAGTACAAAAGAAGGGGCGAGGGGAAGACAGTGACACGTCCCAGTTATGAATCGAGAAACAATGGGGCAGCTGGGAAAATGACCCCACTTTGAAGTTATTGGTGGTGGTGGTGATGGTAACTACTATGAATATTGTGCACTGTGCTAAATGGTTTATTTTTATGTCTAGTTTTCACTGTCCCATCTCTACATAATGAGGATGCTGAGGCCCGGGTTGGAACCAGGATTGCAGCCTATGCATTTCTGATTACAGTGACCTCTTTCCCACTATGATGCAATCTCACAGTCTGTGGCAGAACCTTGTCCTGACGGTTTTATTGCTTTCTGGCAGTGTGAGTGTGGGTGTGTGTTGTGCCTACTTATGTATCTCCATTTCTAAAACACCAGCTACTTGTGCATGGTATGGTCTTTATTTATTTACCTTTTTTATTTTTATTTTTTTATTTTTTTATTTATTATTTTTTTTAGACGGAGTCTCGCTCTGTCGCCCAGGCTGGAGTGCTGTGGCCGGATCTCAGCTCACTGCAAGCTCCGCCTCCCGGGTTCCCGCCATTCTCCTGCCTCAGCCTCCCGAGTAGCTGGGACTACAGGCGCCCGCCACCTCGCGCGGCTAGTTTTTTGTATTTTTTAGTAGAGATGGGGTTTCACCGTGTTAGCCAGGATGGTCTCGATCTCCTGACCTCGTGATCCGCCCGTCTCGGCCTCCCAAAGTGCTGGGATTACAGGCTTGAGCCACCGCGCCCGGCCTATTTACCTTTTTAAAAAAATTTTTTTTGAGACAGTGTCTTGCTCTGTCACCCAGGCTGGAGTGCACTGGCGTGATCTTGGCTCACTGCAACCTCTGCCTCCTAGGTTCAAGCGATTCTCGTGCCTCAGCCTCCTGAGGAGGTGGGATTACAGGTGGGCACCACCATGCCTGGCTAATTTTTGTATTTCTAGTGGAGATGGGGTTTCACCATGTTGGCCAGGCTGGTCTTGAAATCCTGACTTCAAGTGATTCACATGCCTCAGCCTCCCAAAGTGCTGGGATTACAGGCGTGAGCCACCACACCCTGCCGATATGGTCTTTAATTGGAAGAAAATTGAAGAGGGAGGCAAGTAAACCAAGATTTTACAGTAATAACTCCAATCTGATTGAATAGAGAAGTTCTTGATTATAGCAGATTTGTTGTATAAATAGCTGAAAGTCCTTTAAAGATAAATTAATAAAATTGGTCAAATCTGACAAAATACAAATGTCATTAATAAGCAGATAATAAACTCCTGAAGTTTAACAGACAGCTGTGGAGGTGCCATCAACATAACAAGCTTTGTTTTCTTAGGTTGAGAAGGGCAAATTGGTGGACTTTACAGATACTGTGGACTTAGGGTGCAAAAACAGTGGAATCCTGTCATTTCAGCTCGGTGGTTTCTCTGATACAGTAGGTTGGGGGAAGTGGTGTGTTTTGTGCCTTATTTTTTAGTGGGATGAGAAGTAGGGGGTTCTTTTCAACTTGAGAGAAAATATAGACCTTTTTTTAAATTATGAGAAAGTGGATTTAGGTAAGCGGGAATTTAATCTTATCACAGTCATCATCTCCATTATGTAAAAGCATTTTTGAGTGTGATTAGAGTTGAAACTGAAGGAGAACATGGACGTTACTTGGAGAGGCCTTCCTTCAAATTCCACCTTGGCTACTTTCTATGTAACTTTGATAAATTCTTTCACCACATACGCGAACACCTACTTGATGGGGTAGAGAGCAGAGTTAAGAGAAGTGTTATGTGAGGTATGGCACTCAGTAAGTAGTAGCTATTACAATGAAAAAGACTGTTACAACAATTCCAATGGAAGTTTGGCAGAGCTTGCCTTCCTAAATACATATTGAAATCACATGATGTGAAGCAAAATTTTCCTTTCATTGTATACTGGCCATGGTTCTCTGTTTTTTAACCTCACCATTAACTTTCTGAATAATTTATATGTAAAAATTTCTTAAGCAGATGCTTTGAGTTTTATTTTCCATGCTTCCATAGCAATTTATGACACATTTTTTTCAAATGTTATAGGGAAAACTTCATATTGACCCAAAGATTTAAAAAGCATATGAAAAGAAAAGTGAAACATCCAAGTTAACATTCTATCATTTGGGAGACTACTCTTCTTTTTCCAGATTAACTGTTGTAATCCCAAAACTTAGTAGTCAAAATAGATATTTTTGTTGTAAGAGTAGAAAGAACAAAAATAGCACATTGGACTGTTTTGGGGATTAATTAATGGGTCAGTACCTATTGAAATTATATATATTTCATTTCCCTTAGCCAGGGAAAGGCAAGAAATGTATTGAAAAATATATTTAAATTTTGGTTTGGTTGGTCATTTGCCAATGATGACTGTTTGGAGAGTTGGCCAGAAAGCTGAAGCCCCTGTGGAGAAACAGTGGGGCCTGTTAGGTGGAAGCCGTGCAATGCTTTTACCCCATTTCACCCAGCCAAGCCAGCTGAGCTATCAACATTAGCCTCAATTGCTTCCCTTTGGTAACTACAGCTGGGGATTAAACCACCGCTTTGTTTCACCTTCAATGTTGTGAAAATGATAGCAGAAAGGCACATGGGGGATTGCCCTGTGCCCTGAGAAACTGAGATTCAGGCCCATTTGGTGGCCAATAAGGGGAACTGGATTCTCTTTCAACACTTTCAGTCTTTCAGAGAAATTGATTTTTCTATAGGAAGTTAGGGAATTGTTCCATAGCGTACAGAGTGTGTGCATGGGGGTTGGTATTGTGTTCCGTGGAAAAGGACATAGTACGTAGGTATCATTTCGTTTCCATTACCAATGGATTTGAAGCAATTTTATTTTTTATCTTGTGGCTTATTTTGTCCAAGGAGCAGTTACAGACAGGGTTGACAATGCTTAATTAAAGAAATATACCAAGGACATCCCCTCCCCTCAAAGTATTGTGCAGGTTTCCTCTTTCGGAGCCTTCTCCCCGTTCTGTACCTTCTCTTTGATTTCTTTCCTTTGTTTCTGTGATCCCGGCATTGTGACATAATAGAACACAGGATTAGTGGGAGGAAATGAGGGCCCAAGCAAGGCTCTACATCCAACTGTCTGTGTGGTTTTAGAAATATTAAGTGATTTATTTGGGTGTATCACTTGTTTACTTGATCATTGTCTGTCTTCCTTTTAGCATTTAAGTCCACAAAGGCAGGGACTTTGTGTGTCCTGTTCAGTCCTGTTCATCACTTGGTCCCTTCTTTCTTGAAAGGTACCCAGCACATAATAGGCATGTATCAAAATTTGGCTATCTGACTGGAGTCATTTTTATCTTGTGGAGGGAGGCAGAGAGGGGAAAGTGAGCATCTCTGGGGTTCTTTTCTGATCTAAAATTAGATGATTCTTCTCTGTTCATATTATTCCTTAACAGGGTATCAAATGAGACTGTAAGTTAGTTTCCAAAAGCAGTCATTACCAAAGCAGTGTGGCACACTCATTGATATTTAGCATTTGATTGACTAGAATGCTAGTTGTCACCTCTATACAAAAATGATAGTTGATTTTCATAGTAGGATTGACACAGTATTACATCCAGAAATGACTTCGGAGTCATTAGTGTTAAATTTGCCCTTTATATTACATTTTATTTAATTGCACAATTATTATAATCTATTTTTCTAAATTAGTAAGTCATATTTGTCATATGTAATAACTTTTTTAAGAAAAACACCTTTTTCTGACCTGTTGGGTAGCAAAACTTTACCACGGTTAGATGAATTTTACATTTCTACACATTCTTTGGAACTCAGTAAGTTCACAAAATTAGAATTATATAATATGGTTATTTTAATCTGTGATAGGTGTTATCTGAATATCTTCAGTATGGATTCTTAACTTTTTATTGTACCGAGGAGCCCATTGGCAGTCTGGGGAAACCTTTTTTAAAGTAAAATATAAAATCCATAGGTACAAAGACCAGGTTTTTCAAAACTGGTCAATTTTTTTTTAAAAAGGTGATACAGTAATTTTTGTGCTGTTTTATTAGCACATTAACAACATCTAGCATCAGATCTGGTAACTATAATAATTTTGAAGTTGTGATGATTATAAAGATTAATATTTCTATAACACTGTAATGTGATATGGAAATGTCACATTTTGTTAGTAACAAAGTCAAAGGTACTGCTAGTACTACTATGATTTGCTGCCTACATTTATAAATCAGGGAAATATAAAATTGCAGTTGGATGTTAGTGAGTAATAAAGATGTAATTTCTGAGATCATGATCCCCTGAATTCTGTTCTTCTTCTTCTTTTGTGGGGGATAAGGGTCTGGGTACCTGGTTAAGGCTCTTGCCCCTATTGGTGAGTAGTAATAGTATGTTTGAAACTTAGAACCATAGCTCTGTTACTGGGAAGGGCCCAGACTGATTTCTTGATTCCTCATGTCTAATCTCATAATCTGAGTGGGATAGTACAGCAGTAGAAAGACCAGGGGTTTCAGAGTATTCCAAACATGGGCTCTACACTGTACAGCTACAAGTGGAGTAACCATGAAAAATATTCTAACTTCAGGCTTTGCCTTCATTTCTGGAAAGGTATAGCTGTATCCTTCCCTGCAGAGATTGTCTGGGCTGTCTCACAGGTGTGAAAGTCTTGAATGGTAACAACTTCTGTTTAAGGAATTATTTTATGTTGATGAATATGCCAGTTGCCTGTTGGGTTAAGTCTGGAAGACCCTGTTCTGTGTATTGGCATCACTGGAATAAAATGGACCTGAGTGTGCCTGAGAAGCCGGAATGAAAAGATGATGGGTAATGGACAGGCACTGCAGATGCCCACTGGGGATAGCTTTATTCACATCTCAGAAGCAGCTCAACTGGGCACAAATAAAGCCATCAAATGTCTACTTACTGTTAGTCACCTAACAAAGTCTGTCCCCTAAAATAGCATTTCTGTTTAATCTGAAATAATTATTTGATCCATTTAGTATCGACTGAAACTCAATGGATGGAACTTTTTTCACTTGTCCAGTGTTCCTATGTGCCACACATTTTTTGGGAGGATTAGATTTGATTTTTAATTTTTTAATTTGGTTCTTTTTGGTATTTAGGTCAGTAATATACAATAAAGTGTGAAAGAAATGGAATGGCATTTCCAGTGAGAGTATCTGGGTATGAATCTTGTCACCCAGTTAGCCCGCCTTAAGTTAATTTACTTAATCATAGCTGAGGATTCCTCAGCTAGAATTTAGGACTGTGATGCTGCTTATGTTAGATCTTCTGAATTTTATGCAAGTCAAGTTCTGTGCCAAGTGTTTTATAAACTATTAAGTGATATACAAATTGTAGGAGTTGTTATTGTCACTTTGATTCTTACATCAAGTTAATATGGTGTTTTGCTCTCAGCATCAGTGCCCAGTACTGTGTTTTTTGAGCCCTTGCTTTGAGATAAGGCCTCTTGGTTCTCTGCAGTATCTGGAGAGGCTTAGCCCTCTAACCAGGGAGGGGTTCCTCTTTGCCCATGGGATTCTCTATTTGGAGACAGCTCTGGGCTATGGTAAAGTAGAGCTGTAGCTAGCTAACTGAGGGCTCATCCTCGGGTCTCCAGTTCATAATATGTGTCTCTTGACCTTGCTGAACTTCCTTCTTAATTTGGAAAGTCTTAATAATTTAATTGGCCCTTCCACTATAGTGTTACATAATTCACTGAAGTAGTTGGATCACAGAGATACCACAGAGATCTGTGTTTGTTTCCATTCTCCTGTCCAACCCTCAAGGGTTACTGTCATTGGACAGTAGCACCTGGAAAGAGCCAGGTGTGTCTGGTAAAGTACTCACAGTTGAGTTCATTTATATATGCCTTAGCTGTGCCCCTGTGCAAGACTTAAAACTTAAATAAGTGTGAATAGAAGCTTGACTTTTTTTCTGAGTGTATAAAAGTGTTGGCATGTACAAAGCCAGTGGAAGGATTGCCATTTTTGAGAGTGTTCTTATACTGATCACCTCTGAAATAAGCCTGTGGGTAAGATTCATGCCCAGAAATGCTGAAGACAAGCACCAGTACCTTCAGTACCTTCAGTACCTTCAGCTGTGATTCTCCTTAACAGCAACACTTGATTTGTTAACTGGAACTAACCCTTCTCCCCTCAAGTCTGTATCATACCTATTGCCTGCAATTGGTGTGTGTGTTAAAAATTAAGCACCTGCTGGGCGGTGTGTGCCTTACAGGCCAGAGGATCGCTTGAGCCCAGGAGTATTGGGCTGTATTACACTATTCTGACAGGGTGGCCGCAGTAAGTTCGGCATTAATGTGGTGACCTCCTGAGAGCTGGGGACCACCAGGTTGCCTAAGGAGGGGTGAATTAGCCCAGGTCAGAAATGGAGCAGGTCAGAACTCCCATGCTGATCAGTAGTGGGAACACGCCCATGAATAGCCACCACACTCCAGCCTGGGTAACACAGCGAGACCCTGTCTCTTAAAAAAATTAAACACCAATGGGGTGGGAAATTTAAGATTTCTAGACATAAATGAGAGTGCTCATAAAAACTCTGGGGACTTTTTGTTCATTCACGAATTACCTGATTAGCTAAAACCTTCATTTTGATCACCTATAAAACAGACAAAAGTAGGTGTTTAGACTTAATCAATAGCAAGAACTGTTTGAGACAGACAATTGGAATTTTCAAGGAACTTGTATTTTTCCTGATTCAGAAGAGGATGTCTATTATCAAGCTGTAAGTACTCTGCAGGATAATCTTTTTTGTTCTTATTTAAAGGACTTTTAGAAACCTAATAACATCACCAGTCATTTATTTTTCCTTTTGAAGACAACAATAATCATGTTCTGTGGCAAAAGGAGCTGGTCCTAAACTTAGAATGATAATGAAAGTTTGCAAACATCAAATATTATTTCATCACTGTTAGCCATTTATAGATGTGAAGAGAAATGAGCTTGAAAAGTACTTTGATGTTTTCAGCCACACTTTTAATCTTTAGATTTGAAAACAGAAAAGGAAGTCTGTATATTAGGGTAATATATTCGATTCTTCCACCATTTTTTAATTTTTAATTTTTTTTTTTTTTTGGATACAGGGTCTTGCTCTGTCACCCAGGTGGAGTGCAGTGGCATGACCTCCCTTGCTCAAGTGATCCCCCGACATCATCCTCCCAGGTAGCTAAGATGACAGGCTCGTGCCAGCACACCCAGCAAATTTTTGTATTTTTTATAGAGATAAGGTTTTGGCACATTGCCCAGGCTGGTCTTGAACTATTGGGTTCAAGCAATCGCCCTCCTCGGCCTCTGAAGTATGGGGATTGCCGTCATAAACCACCACAGCCAGCCCTCTCCCACCATTTTTAAGTCAAGTAGCTTAATCTATAAAATACAATGTTTGACCACTTACTATTATAAAACTCTTTTGTTGCTCCTGGAACATTCCTTTATCCTAATTTTTCTTTCTTCTTATGGTACTTGGGTGTTGGTGGTGAGAGTTGGCAGCACAAGGGGGGTTGGCTAGGGCAGGCACAGACCTTACATTTCAAATCTCTACCCTACTTGAAGAACAAGCTTGCCTTTCCTCTTTTATATTATCTACCATATTCGAAAATGCAGAGGATAGAGTTAGTGCAAATTAGGAAAGTGAGTACCGATGCATTTGTACTCCTGATTGGTGAGTAAAATAAAACTGCTCAGTCTCCTGTAGGATTAAAGTAGAACTTAACATTGGAGATGTTTGATCTTTCTGTGTAAATGCTTGTGATAAAATCATGCTTATTTAAAATAAGATCAGGAATGATAGATATAAAATGAACTGGATTCAGATTTTCTGTGAATTTAGAATAGGATGTCAGCTATTTACCAGAGTTACGGAGAAAAGTTTTAATAATGACATGCTAATATTCTTGGCAGATACCAAATCTAAGCAGGTATACTTAATTCTTTTATTTATTTATTTTAGCTTGCTTTCTTATTCATTTACTCATTTAACCAACATTTACTGAAAGCCTTCTGTGTACCCAGTTGCTTCTGAGGGACTTGCAGCTGGGTGGGAGAGAGAGTGTGTAGTCCAAGCTATAGGGGAGAGGTGAGCACCAGCCTGGTTGGGAGAGTCCTGGATTCTGCCTACCCATCCCCTGAGTCCATGCAGCTTATTTATATCATCAAACCTTTTTCTTCTCTTTGTTCGTTGTTCGCATGCCCACTTTTATCTGAGACATCTTCTCTTCCTGGAATGGCCTGCGAACCCACTTCAGGCATGTTGGCAGCAATGAGAAATTCAGCCTGAGCCTGACTTTTCAACTCATTTGGTCCCAGTTTTCTGTGTCCAGGCAACTCACCCAGTGTTTTTTGCCACCCCGGCAAACTGGCTGCCAGCACATCACACTACGTACATTTGTGGGTTCATATGTGCCACGTGCAGAATCTGTCCGTTTCCTGGCTCATCCTGGGCCATCTGGGGCAGCCTTTTTAATTTTTTTCTTTTGCCTCCTGCCTTTCAAGCTTCTCTTTTGATTCTTGTGGCTTGTAGCCCAGCAAGAGTAGAAGGAAAGAGCTTCAGGAAGTGAGGAGTTTATTAAAATTCCTTTGAAGCATTTCGATTCCGTAAGAGGAACTACCTTTTCTGTTAGCTAAGACAAAAAAAAAAAAAAAAAAAAAAAAAAACCAAAACACCTCAAAAAAATGTTTTTAGGAGATGCAGTTTAGTTCTTTTTTTT
The DNA here is from genome assembly GCF_008728515.1 of Papio anubis. Taxonomy (NCBI): domain Eukaryota; kingdom Metazoa; phylum Chordata; class Mammalia; order Primates; family Cercopithecidae; genus Papio; species Papio anubis. The sequence goes on along the minus strand of NC_044977.1, from coordinate 118,792,732 downwards.
TTTTTTTTTTTTTTTTGGTGAGGGACAGAGTCTCTCTGTCACCCAGGCTGGAATGCAGAGACTCGATCTCAGCTCACTGCAAGCTCCGCCTCCTGTGTTCACGCCATTCTCCTGCCTCAGCCTCCCGAGTAGCTGGGACTACAGGAGCACACCACCGCACCCAGCTATTTTTTTTTTCCTTCTTTTTGTATTTTTAGTAGAGACGGGGTTTCACGGTGTTAGCCAGGATAGTCTTGATCTTCTGACCTTGTGATCTGCCCGCCTTGGCCTCCCAAAGTGCTGGGATTACAGGCATGAGCCACCGCACCCAGCCCCATTTTAGTTCTTATGCACAAAATTGATCCTCCTTTACCCAATTCCGCGTTCTTCGGTGTATTACTTTCATTTCCCTAAGCATCATTCTTCTTATTTCTAAAATGGGGATAAATGTAACTGTATGTGCCTCACGGGATTGTTGGGAGGATTTAGTGAAGTGGTAATATTAATAGTAGTAATTGATGAGTAAGATTTTGTTATATTATGTATCAGGTACTGTTTTAGGAACTTAACTCTGCCTGACTCCTTTCTGGTAGAGTGTGTTAAAGTATAGCAGTATTCAATAAGTATTAGTTGTATCCTGAATCCTTTTCACATCTCTTAATGACTCAGGTATCCTAATTTTCAGCAGTTGATTGTTTACCTATTTACTTCTCAATGTACAGCTTCTGTGTAATTAATGAAAACTTTGTGTAAATAATGAAGACTTTGGTGTACACACCAGTATGAAAAATCTTGCTCCTGCAGCATACTAGTTGCACAATTTAATCATGCTGTGCCTTGGTTTTCTTCATCTAAAGCAGGGATGCTGATACCTAATTCTCAAGTGTTAGGGAAGTTGAATGAGCTGGCCCATGTCAAGAAGCTGACAGACCACAGGCACTGACTGATGTCCTTCTCCATCTCCCGTCCTGTGCTGCTCCTGGGAACTCTCCATCTTGCTGTTATCCCCAGGCTGTTTCATTTTGTTTTAATGATTTTCTTGGTCATATTTACAAGAACACTAGTATAAGACAAAGATTCTCTCTGTTGCACATTTTGTGCCTTATTCTCTAGCCACTTATTTTTGTTTCTAGGCTACAGGATAGCAAGAATACTAGGCATGAAGAAGTTTTTTGGTAAACATATACTAAGCTGGATAAAACAGACTTGATAAAGAATCAACTCGGCTTCTCTTTGCCATCAGGCCGAATTTCTTCATTAGCCTGAGCAAAATGGCTCAGTGTTTGTTCACGGAGGCTAAATGCATCACTTTTTAAAAGAGAGTTTTTGTTTGTTTGCTTGTCTGTTTTAAATCAGACAAGGCTTGTAGAACTTAAGGTAGAAGAAAGTGCTGGATTGAGCCTTTGTATTCTGAGGGGCTGTATTAGTTTAGTAGGGCTACCATAACAGAATACCACAGACTGGATAGTTTACACTAGAAAAATTTATTTTCTTACAATTCTAGAGGCTGGAAGTCCAAGATCAAGGTGTCAGCAGGATTAGTTGGTTTCTTCTAAGGCTTCTCTTGTTGGCTTGTAGATGGCCATTGTATTTGTCCATAAAGACATTCACAAGATTGGGCAATTTACATAGGAAAGAGGTTTAATTAGACTCACAGTTCCACATGGCTTGGGAAGCCTCACAATCATGGCAGAAGGCAAGGAAGAGCAAGTCACATCTTACATGGTTGACATCGGACAAAAAGAAAAAGAGCTTGTGCAAGGAGACTCCTATTTTTCAAAACCATCAGATCCCATGAGACTTATTCACTATCACAAGAACAGCACGGGGAAGACCTGCCCCCATGATTCACTTACCTCCCACTGAGTCTCTCCCACAACATGTGGAAATGCAAGATGAGATTTGGGTGGGGACACAGCCAAACCATATTGTTATGTACCTGGCCCCTCCCAAATCTCATGTCCTCACATTTCAAAACAAATCATGCCTTCTACAGTCCCTCAAAATCTTAACTCATTTCAGTATTAACTCAAAAGTCTGGCCGGGCACGGTGGCTTATGCCTGGAATCCCAGCACTCTGGGAGGCCAAGACAGGTGGATCATGAGGTCAGGAGATCGAGACCATCCTGGCTGACCTGGTGAAACCCATTTCTTTTGTTTTGTTTTGTTTTGTTTTGTTTTGTTTTTTGAGATGGAGTCTTGCGCTGTCGCCCAGGCTGGAGTGCAGTGGCGCCATCTTGGCTCACTGCAAACTCCACCTCCCAGGTTCACGCCATTCTCCTCCCTCAGCCTCCTGAGTAGCTGGGACTACAGGCGCCCGCCACCGTGCCCGGCTAATTTTTTGTATTTTTAGTAGAGACAGGGTTTCACCGTGGTGTCGATCTCCTGACCTTGTGATCCGCCCGCCTCGGTCTCCCAAAGTGCTGGGATTACAGGCTTGAGCCACCGTGCCCGTCTGGTGAAACCCATTTCTACTAAAAATACAAAAAATTAGCCAGCCTGGTGGTGGGCACCTGTAGTCCCAGCTACTCGGAAGGCTGAGGCAGGAGAATGGCATGAACCCAGGAGGCGGAGCTTGCAGTGAGCTGAGATAGCGGCACTGCACTCCAGCCTAAGTGACAGAGCCAGACTCCATCTCAAAAACAAACAAACAAACAAACCCCAAAAGTCCACAGTCCAAAGTCTCATCTGAGACAAGGCAAGTCCCTTCTACCTATCTGCCTATGAGCCTGTAAAATCAAAAGCAAGTTAGTTACTTCCTAGATACAATGAGGGTACAGGCATTAGGTAAATACAGCCATTTGAAATGGGAGAAATTGGCCCAAACAAAGGGGCTATAGGCCCCAGGCAAGTCCAAAATCCAGTGGGGCAGTCAAATCTTAAAGCTCCAAAATGATATCCTTTGACTCCATGTCTTATATCCAGGTCACACTGATCCAAGAGGTGGGTTCCCATAGTCTCGGGCAGCTCCGCCCTTGTGGCTTTGCAGGGTACAGCCTCACTATTGACTGCTTTCACAGGCTGGTGTTGAGTGTTTGTGGATTTTCTAGGCATGTGGTGCAAGCTGTTGGTGGATCTACCATTCTGGAATCTGGAGGATAATAGCCCTCTAGGCAGTGCCCCAGTAGGGACTCTGTGGAAGGAGGGGGGCTCTGACCCCACATTTCCCTTCCACACTACCCTAGCAGAGGTTCTTCATGAGAGTGCCACCCCTGCAGCAAACTTCTGCCTGGACATCCAGGCATGTCCATACATCCTCTGAAGTCTATGCAGAGATTCCCAAACCTCAGTTCTTGACTTCTGTGTACCTGCAGGCCCAACACCTCATGGAAGCTACCATAGCTTGGGACTTGCACCCTCTGAAGCCACAGCCTGAGCTGTGCCTTGGCCCCTTTCAGTCATGACTGGAGTGGCTGGGATGCAGGGCTCCAAGTCCTTAGATTGCACCCAGCATGGGGACTCTGGGCCTGGCCCACGCAACCATTTTATCCTCCTAGGATTCCGGGCCTGTGATGAGAGGGGCTGCCATGAAGACTTCTGACATACCCTGGAGACATTTTCCCCATTGTTTTGGGATTAACATTCAGCTCCTCAGTACTTAAGTAAATTTCTGCAGCACGCTTGAATTTCTCCTCAGAAAATGTGATTTTCTTTTCTATTGTATTGCCAGGCTGCAAATTTTCCAAACTTTTATGCTCTGCTTCCCTTATAACACTTAATGCCTTTAACAGCACCCAGGTCACCTCTTGAATGCTCTGCTGCTTAGAGATTGCTTCTGCTGGATACCCTAAATCATCTCTTTCAAGTTCAAAGTTCCACAAATCTCTAGGGCAGGGACAGAATGCCAGCACTCCCTTTGCTAAAACATAACAAGAACCACTTTTGCTCTAGTTACCAACAAGTTCCTCATCTCTATCTGAGACCATCTCAGCCTGGGCCTTATTATTCATATCATTATCAGCATTTTAGTCAAAGCCATTCAAGTCTCTAGGGAGTTCCAGACTTTCCCACATTTTTCTGACTTCTGAGCCCTCCAAATTGTTCCAACCTTTGCCTGTTACCCAGTTCCAAAGTCACTTCCACATTTTCAGATACCTTTTTAGCAGCGTGCCACTCTTCTGGTACCAGTTTACTGTATTAGTCTGTTTTCATGCTGCTGATAATGACATACCTGAGACTGGGCAATTTACAAAGGAAAGAGGTTTAATTGGACTTACAGTTCCACGTGGCTGAGGAAGCCTCACAATCATGGTGGAAGGCCAGGAGGAGCAAGTCACATCTTACATGGATGGTAGCAGGCAAAAAAAGAGGTTGTGCAGGGAGACTCCTGTTTTTAAAACCATCAGATCTCATGACACTTAAATCACTGTCATGAGAACAGCATGGGAAAGACCTACCTTCATGATTCAGTTACCTCCCACCTGCTCCCTCCCACAATATGTAGGAAGTCAAGTTGAGATTTGGGTGGGGATATAGCCCAAGCATATCAGCCATCTTCCTTTGGTGTCTTCATGTAGTGTTCCCTTTGTGCATATCTCTCGTAAATCTCCTCTTGCATAGATACTCTTGGATTAGAGTCTACCTATATAACCTCATTTCACCTTAATTATCTACTTAAAAGGCCCTATTTCTGAATACAGTCACATTCTGAAGTACTGAGTATCAGAAGGTCAACATATGAATTTGGGGACACACTAAGTCAGCCCATGATAGGTGACAGACTGAGAACCTGGCATAATGATCTTTTCCAAGGTTCTGTGCTTCTCTGGAGAGGATACATGAGTGACAATTCTGTTGAGTCATAGAGCTGGAAAAAATTTAGATGAAGAATACTTACTCTGATTTCTGAAGTCACCACACTTCTGCTTTCTTAGCAGCACTTACTAGGACTTAGTCTAATTTTTCTCTTTATATTCTTAGGCTGTGTGGATGAGTCTAACCGTTGAGCACTTACTTTTTCTCGCCTTTGAATATCCAGTCCTTAGCACATAGTATGTGTCAGTAAATAATAGTTGAATTGAATACAGGTGATTCGTCTGCCTCTGGACATTGTCACAATTTCCTCCAGCACAAAAGGAAATGAATTTGTCTTTTCCATAGTCATCTACCAAGACTGAAGGCATATTTTTTTGCCTTGGGTGGTTTGGACTGAATTCTGTCTGATGTCTAAGTTTGACTACAGCGATATATTTATTTATAAACCATCTTTATTAAAGAATGTTATTGCCACCGTTTCCTTAGTTGCCAATTATTTTGTGCATTGTTATTGCTCCTCAGATTTTCTTATTTTGGGGGAGACTTAGGCGTAATTTCCTTAGATGTAGATCAAAGCTGAATTGGATAACTAAAATATGTTGCAATTTATGTTATAGAAAAATGGTAAAAATATTCAGCACATATTTTTTATATTTCTATTTCAGAATTAGTATTTCAGCTTTTTTTTTTTTTTTTTTTTTTGAGTTGAAGTTGGAGTCTCCCTCTGTCGCCCAGGCTGGAGTGCAGTGACGCGATGTCAGCTCACTGCAACCTCCGCCTCCCAGGTTCAAGGAATTCCCCTGCCTCAGCCTCTTGAGTAGCTGATATTACAGGCCCATGCCACCACACCTGGCTAATTTTTTGTATTTTTAGTAGAGATGGGGTTTCACCATGTTGGCCAGACTGGTCTTAAACTCCTGACCTCAGACAGTTCACCCACCTCGGCCTCCCAAACTTCTGGGATTACAGACGTGAGCCAGTGAGCCCGGCCAATATTTCACTTTTTTAAAATAAATCTTTTTAATGATAAGACAGGCTTGGGTTTGTCAAGAACAGGTTTCTAAAAGGGTTTCGTTATGCATGCACATGTAAATAAAAACCTTTTACAAATCCCACAGAATAAGATACTTTAAAATGGAGCTGTCAAGCAATTTTTATATGTGTAGTCAATTTGTGGTTTCAAAAAGCTACTTCAAAAAAAACTTCAAAAAGTTAGTGCTTTTTGATAAATTTGTTTTCAAACCACTTTGTTAAGAGGTCCAAAGTTATATGATAAAATGATCAAGTAAATTCTTTTCATTATAAAGAATCTTGTTTAAAAGTCCAGAGCGTTCCTCTTAATATTTAGTGAGAGCCCTGTTCTTGTTGTACTTCATCAGTTGTCTATGTTGCTGGTTGACTATTGGAAGTTTTACACTGAATGAAAGAATTAAGATTGTAAACCTCTAGAAAACAAGGACTTCTGTGGTCCTTCCAGGATTGAATGAAGGTTCCATGAAAGAGAAACATCTAGAATACACCTTTCTTTTTTCTTAATAGCTAGTAGAGGGTGAGGAGGGAAAGAAGACACTGTAGGATAATGCATGTTTATGTCAGATGGTAGGAAAAATTCATGATGTATTTATACTGCGTGTGCTACCAAACAGCATACAGCTACACGTTTTAGACAAAATAAAAGAAGTTTTGATGATAATTATCAATACATGCATGAGAATTTCCAATGTCATGGTTTAAGCACCCACTTCACAGACACTTGTAAATTAGCTTCCGTGCATTCATAAATGGGGTTAGTGTGATTAGCTTGCCAAGGCCCAGAAGAGATTATATTTATTAAAGATCACATGAAAAGTTGTGTCCTAGGCATCTGACTAGGAATTTTAATTTTAAATGGGTAATATTATTAATGAACTATTAACACAGTAGAAACATTTATTTTGATAGATTTATTAATGATTGTAAAGATTCTTGTTTTTTTAATATAAGGATTAATGACCATTCATTCAAACTAAACCTATTATGTACACTGAAATATAACATAAACATTGATAGGCTTGCCAATCTGACTTAAGCACTACTTTTAAAATATGAAGCTAAGTATAGTTTTTTTTGTTGTTGTTAAGATGTTTTAGACATGTTAAGTCATTTTATTTTGGCCTATAATCAACCTCCTGAGGTATAATGAGAAATCCATTTCAATATAGAAAGTCAGTTTTATGAGGCTTTTAGATTTTGTTTTTTTTTTTTTAAACAAAACTTCCTGTCAGAGTGTGTGCCTGATTGTCTCACATATTTGATTAGATCAGCTGGCATGGCTCCTTGGCAGCCTGGCCCTCGCTGCCAGTTTACTCTGTGTCCCCTTCCTTGCAGGGCCCTGACCCAGAGGCCATCTCTCAGCTGTCCCAGCCCTGCCGATTCTTTGAGGTCCCTGAAGCCTTTCCTGATTCTCCCATCTCATGTTATCCTTCTCTATACCCTATAGCTTTACCTTTTGATCATGGTATCTGTTATGTTAGTTATTCCTTTCGTTGTGTCTCACCAAAGTTGTTGGCTCATAGGAGCTGGTAGAGTGACGCCGGCCACAGAGGCAATAAATATTGGCATTGTGCTGTCTTCATTGCTTTTCTTGGATGAATTAAAAAACATTCAGAGGAGCTGGGCACAGTGGTGCATGCCTGTAGTCCCAGCTACTTTGGAGGCTGAGGCAGGAGGGTGACTTGAGGCCAGTTCAAGGCTGTAGTGTATGATGATCACACCTGTGTGTAGCCACTGCAACTTCAGCCTGGGCAATACAGTGAAATTTCATCTCTAAAAAAAATAATAAAGGGAACAAAGAATTGGAAAAAGAATGCATAGAGTGTGGATTGGCTTGCTTTACTCGTAACAGGTTGCTTTTCCAAGCATCTTCTTTCACAACGCTCATTATCAGGACATCTTGGGAGCAAAAGTGTCCATATTGATTTGGGGTTACTTATGTTTTTCTTTGGTCAGAATCCCTCGTTTCATCCATGTCCTCAGTCCTAGATTAAGTAATCTTTTTGTGCACATTTAGAGCTTCTGACGTTAATGCCTCCATTGTTTCCGAAAGTCCCGATGATGATGGAACTGTGCATATTAAAGCAGGAATAGGGCAGAATGTTGTCAGGCATATCTAAAAGCCTACCCCTGGAAAAGTACTTAATGTGGCACAGAAAGCCTCTTTCTGGAAAACCACTGAACTGATAGTTAAATTCAAAAGTCACTCTTAAAATCAGTTTAAGCACACATTAAATTCACTTGTCTTGGATGAAGCCAGTGAACATGTTAAGGCAAAACAAGATTTATTATCAAATACTGGTCTCTCCAAAAAGTTACATGGGATCAGAATCAGATGTTGATGAATAATTTGTTTTTGTACGTTTTAATAGTTACATGTTCTTACTTCTAGAGCTCATTTAACTGGTTGAACTAGAGAACCAGAATACAACATAATTTGTGTTTTTCTGTGGTGGAAGAGAAAAGTAAAATTAAAGTGGAAGTTATTAATACTATCTATATTCACAGGCTGCTAATATGTACTGCGTTCTTTCCTTTTGTGTTTTTCTTCAGGTGATTGAAGACAGTACTGGAGTCCGCCGGGTGGTGGTCACACCCCAGTCTCCTGAGTGTTATCCCCCAAGCTACCCCTCAGCCATGTCTCCAACCCATCATCTCCCTCCCTATCTGACTCACCATCCACATTTTATTCATAACTCACACACGGCTTACTACCCACCTGTTACCGGACCTGGAGATATGCCACCTCAGTTTTTTCCTCAGCATCATCTTCCCCACACAATATATGGTGAGCAAGGTAAGTAGATTCTCGTTGGCGTCAGGAGCCGTTGAAACTGGCTACAGCATTTCAATAGTTCAAGGCAGCCCTTTGTTTCTTGTGAAATAAGCAGAGTAGAAAAGGATCTAGGTGGTTTGTAAGACTCATGAGGAATTCCTAGCTTCCTTTGTCCTGCATGGTGCCTTGGAAAAATTACTTTGTGGGTTTAGTTCTTTTACTTTCTTTCAGTTTTCCCAAACTCGGCCCCAACCCCCACCTTACAAGATCAAGGAGTAAGGTAGCCACCTTTTATTTTAGAAAAGTGGCAATGTGACATCGTTCCCATGTCCTGAAAGCATGTTTTTATGTGAGAGTGGCCTGAGGTACAACTGTGGCACATCGTTGCTTCGGTATCCATATGATCTACCAGTTAAAGGGAAATTGAAAGGTGTTTTGTGCCCCATTTCCAATGTTTGAAGATTGTGAAGTCTCAGCAACCTTTGGGTTTCCTGAAAGGCTCTATGTTGTGATGTTGGCAGAACTAAAAATCCCCTGGCTGTTGATGTGGCCTTCCTGAACCTGCTTTTAGTTTAAGACTAGCCATTAGTGCAGCCACAATTTCACTGGTTGTTAGGCAAATACTTACCTGGATATGAAAAGAGTCTCAGAACTACCAACATTATATCTTTTTAAAGTTTTGACCTTGGTGTTGGTTTAGTCTAAAGGCTTTCTCTATCAAAATGGATCCTGAGAAACCAGATAATTGAAGGTAAAATTAGACTTTAGCCTCTAGGACTTTACAAAGTGATTTTCTTCTGAGTCTGACTATGAAGGGAAGCATTTTACTGTTTCAGACATTTATTATGTTGGTTTAGATACATTGTAGAAGAAATGCCTGTTATACCATAGAATGTTTGAGCAAGTTATTACTTTTAACAGTTATATATATATATAATTATATAATTTCCACATAATTAATTATAATTTATAATTATATATATTTTTATATATAATTTTTCCCTGTTCATCTCACATTATAACTTATTCACAGAAAAAGCTTTTTTGAGATTTTTTGAGATGGTATTTCAAGTGAAATATACTGTTGTAACTTAGGGATAGAATTTGACTGTGTGTGTGTTTTGTTTTTTAAGTAGTCAAAGAAATTTGACATAATTCAAATTAATCAGGTGCTTTCACAGTGGGGTATAAGGGGATGATAGCAAAACATGAAATCAATACTTTGATTTTATAGCAGCATCAATAACTTCCTATTAATTTGATCTTTTTTCCATGCGACATAACACCAAGAAAACATTAAGTAGTGGGGATATACTATGAAAACATTTGGATAAAAACTGAAAAAATTTAGTTAGCTGTAATTTTTTTAAATGTATTCAGTGCTTTGACACAATATGCATTAAATAATTGAGTGTTTCTCAGAGCTTTCTGGCTGGATCTGAGCTCTGATGACATGAAAGTCCTTGGTGACTGACTCACTGCCTGCTGGTGTATATCTGACTTGCTTTATTTTAGCAGTCTGTTAGTAGGATGCCACATAGTTACTGTTTTGTAAATGCTTTCCTTTGCAATTTTAGGCAAGACAACGGTATAATTTAAATCATTAGAGTTAAGCACAATTGTAGTCTCTTCATTTTGTGGTGTATTTGGGTCTAATTCCATTAAAATAACACAGAGCAATAATGTATACAAATAAAAATGCCTTCATTGATTTCACATTAAAGCAGTAAACCAAAATCCCTTCGCTTTATAGATAAGCCATTTTTATATTCTTTAACCTTAGTTCTTTAGTGTGCATACCTAAAAGCAATTTAAATATTAATTTTCTAAACTATAAGTGTTTAAAAGTTTTCACCATGTCTGAAGAGGTGATTAGTGCCTGCGGTGAATATGTTAAATCTCATGTGTAATGCATCGTGGCATTTAGAACATTTACTGTCCTTCTGGTATATTTTGACATTGTTTATTTGGATACATACTGTCTGAATAGGATTATATTTGTTTTGACACATTCTCTAGTGCAAACTGGTTCTCTCATGAAGATTTGATTTTTCACAAAACAACTCGTTAAAAAACAAATCTTCCTTTAGCTATGTTAACAGTAAGAAACAGTGGAGCTTTACCGTTGAGTAATTGAGACAGCAGTTTTGTTAAATTATGCAGGGTAACCATACATTTCTGTTGTGCCTGTGACAGTCCTAGTTTAGGTCTCTTGCCTTGAAGAAATTGTTGATATTCCTCCCTTTTCACTGTCAGAAGTGTTCAGATTTGGATGGTACTTTATATTGTCACTCCATAGATGAGGTGACCCTTGTTTCTTATGAAGATGTAAGGACCCAATCTTTATGTTACGCATTGTCATTTTTACTGATACCTAAAAATAATTGTGAACTGATTTAAAAATTTAAATTTAACATGAAGTTTTCCTCTTGAGGTCATAAGATTGTTTGCAGGCTTCTATTTTCTTTTGAGCCACTTTAAAACGTGCGTAGTAAAGTCACGTGGCATTCTACATTTGTCTTGCCTTCGATTACTCCAAAAGAGAAGTTTGAGACCACAGCTTATTACGTTTGGCACCAGATTTCAGAGATAGCTTTTCTTAACCCTTATACTTCCTCCTTGAACATTTCCCCCGATTCTGTGAGCTTTGATTATTTTAAATGGAAATGTGTCATCTCATTATCTTAGTTAAATTTGTTCAAATGTTGGCTCTTTTGAATGCCACAAATAACTTAAACTTTGACTGCAATATACTTTCCAGTAGAAATACTATTCTGTCTACAGGGATAAGTAGACTTTTAAAGTAGCTTGATTCTAAGTACATGTTTAATGGGGGTATTTTATTTGTTCTCACTTTTTCATGTATTGCAACTACTGAAAACATAATGAAAGGCAAAAATCAAAGTCAGTTATACATTCAACTAGAATATGAACTCTTTAGGGATAACAACCTTGTCTTCAGTATTCTCTGTAATATAGGAAATTTTCTGAACGCACAGTATAGTTTTTAATGATTGATTATTCCTTGATAGATTAGAAACAAATGGGAATGCCTTAAATGTATATCATGTATATGGCATTTTCTTTTTTCTTTTTCTTTTTGAGGCAGAGTCTTGCTCTGTCGCCCAGGCTGGAGTGCAGTGGTGCAATCTCAGTTCACTGCAATCTCCGCGTCCCAGGTTCAAGCAATTCTCCTGCCTCAGCCTCCTGAGTAGCTGGGATTATAGGTGCCCACCACCACGCCTGGCTAATGTTTTGTATTTTTAGTAGAGATGGGGTTTCACCATGTTGCCCAGGCTAGTTTCAAACTCCCAAGCTCAGACAGTCTGCCCACCTCGGCCTCCCAAAGTGCTTACAGGCATGAGCCACCACGCCCGGCAGTATTTTCTTAAGAAATATTTATTATACTCTATTTAGTAATATTTTAGACTTCTTTTATACTTTAGACTTCTTCAGGAGCCAGATCGTTTGACCATTTAATAATTTATTACTGAAAATGTAAACTGAGTTTGGGTTTATCATAATCATCCATTTTAGAAATTATACCACTTTATGGAATGTCAAGCTACATCACCCGAGAAGACCAGTACAGCAAGCCTCCGCACAAAAAACTGAAAGACCGCCAGATCGATCGCCAGAACCGCCTCAACAGCCCTCCTTCTTCTATCTACAAAAGCAGCTGCACAACAGTATACAATGGCTACGGGAAGGGCCACAGCGGTGGAAGTGGCGGAGGCGGTAGCGGTGGTGGTCCCGGAATTAAGAAAACAGAGCGACGAGCAAGAAGCAGCCCAAAGTCGAATGATTCAGACTTGCAAGGTAATACTCAAGATGTTTGCCATAGAGTGAATTATCAAGACAGAGACATCTCAAATGATGTTTCCACGTCTTTTACATGAGAATATTATTTCATGGTGCTTGGTTGTTCTGCTAAGAATATTTGAGTAGACCTTCTTGGATCTATTTCTTAGTAAGGAAAGAATATTGCATTGTTTATTTTTTATTAATACTTCACAGCAGAAATACTACGTTTTGGTCACATATGCCATGTAGCTTTCTACTTAGTAACAAGTATGTGAAAATCTTTTCATGTTAGCCTACTTCTGTTGTTTCACTCTCTGAATAGACAGATGTGGAAGAAATCCAAAGATAATTTTTCTAAAAGTGTAGGCTAGTTTAAATCTCAAAATAATTATACCTCATAAACCATATGTAATTACTTCCTTACTGTAATGAAATCTGTCATTGAATCACAGAAATATGTTTCTCTTTAGTTTTCGCATCAGTTACTGTCTCATACCACCTTTTGCCTGTGAATTAAGTGTTTGGAAACCAAGAATGAGATGGAAGAATGAGGGTCACCACATATAGCTAGAGAAACATCAACTCAGAATGGCACGTGTTTTTTTGTAGATGAATCTCTTGGGTATTGATCAGTTGATTTGGAGGAAGGTTTTTGTGTTTAAATGAAGTTTTGGGGGTAGTTTAGAGAGAACCTATTCTGATGCCACATAAGGAAAAACAGTGACTTTTTCTATAGGCATAGGGAAGAATGACTTAAGTGAGGCAAAAAAGGTAACATTTGGATAAGGTAGGTGAGTTTATAGATAGAAATGACTGGAAAACAAAGACATGAACAACTTTTAAAGATAGGATCAATTATTCAAGTAGATTCCCTTTTTCATTCACAATCACATTCTCACAGACAGTCCCCATTTCTACCTGACTGAGATGCAATAAGGAATCTGATTATAACACTCATTGACTATAACACTCATTGAATTTATGGATTCCTTACTGCATCTCATTCAGGTAGAAACAGGGACTGTGTCTGTGAGAATGTGATTGTGACTGAAAAAGATGCAATTTGTGTATTTTTGAGTGTCTACGGAAGAGCTTCTGACAAGGGAGAGGAAGGTTAGGTAAAACGAAGTATTGCCATCAACATTTCCCCCTACGTTATTTGGGTGAGTGATTGCAGCATGAGAGAGAGGAATAGTAAGATAACAGTGAAATGTAAACAGATCATGTGTTCTTTTCATTTTAATTATTTATTCTTTTCTCTATTTTCCAAACTCTATGCAATTACCATGTTATTCTTATACTTTTTAAAACATAAATAATTATCATACAAAGGAAATTGAAGATTCAAGAGGCTTGTACATAGCTCTTAAGGGAAGATGCTGGGTCTCATATAATAATTTTTAGTCAAATGATACTGTAATTTCCAAGCTTGAAATTAGTTTATTCGCAGTGTTGCAATTTAACCATGACTATATAAGAATTCATACCAAAAAAATTAAGAATAGATTTTCCTAAAGAGAATTTTAATCCAAAGAAAAGCGAGAGAGAATGTATAAATTGTCCAGAGAGCTTACGAGGTTTGAAGTACTTTGATTACTTGACTCATTCTTTAATAATTTTCACCTTGCTTTGCACCAAAACTGATTTAAGGCAAATGACATAGACACATAGAAGCAGATAACATAAATGTAAGCATTGAGGAGCCGAAAGATGATAAGGGAAGGAAAATACTAATAAGATGAAGCAGGGTTCCAGTAGAGTGGCTTGATATGGGCCATATATTTGGTTTTGAGCCTCCTGGTTGTCAAAGCAAAAAGGCAAATGTGAATCACATAGCATGAACAAAGAATAAAGCACTTCTTGTTCGTGGGGCCCATCAAGTGGCTCATAACGTTTCAGTTGTGTCTGCCTCAAAATGTGGTTGTTGGTTCCTAGGATCCCAAAAGGCTTTTTCCTGCTTTCTCATCCTTACAAGTGTGTCTCCTGCTGGAGGTTACTGCACCTGACATCTAAATCTGTACCCCAGAAACAGACTTCTTAACTGATTCTTAGGTTTACAGTGCCACCTAATTAATCTAAAACTATACTTAATACCAGTATGATAAACCTGATAGGTTCATATGTGGTTTGCACAAGAATAGAATATATACTTAACCATAACATGTGACTTGTGTGGTTTTTTTTTTTTTTTTTTTTTTTTTAATGTTTTACTTAGGTTAAATTGCCCTCATGGCCAGAAGAGATAAATCTTTTTACTTTTTTTTTTGAGATGGAGTCTCGCCCTGTCATGTGGGCTGGAGTGCAATGGTGCGATCTCAGCTCAATGCAGCCTCCGCCTCCCAGGTTCAAGCCATTCTCCTGCCTCAGCCTCCTAAGTAACTGGGATTACAGGCATGTGCCACCACACCCTGCTAATTTTTGTATTTTTGGTAGAGATGGGGTTTTGCCATGTTGTCCAGGCTGGTCTCAAACTCTTGACCTCAGGTGATCTGCCCACCTCGGCCTCCTTTTTACATTATAATTCCTTAGCCTTTGAGTTAATTTACTTGAATAATTTACCTTTTTACCACTTACAAAAAACAAATCTTTAAAAAAAGACAAACTTTAAGTTTGTGCCTGGTCCTGTGGTAAAACTAAGCACATGTAAAAGAAGCAAACAACTCATGTTAATATAAATACATGTATGAAAAAGATGGAGATACCTTAATTTCTCTCTTGAGGTCTAGTTCTCTCCGTTAACTGTGCTTCAGAAACTTTAAAACAATAGAGATTCGTGGACCCCATTTTAGACCTAGTAAATCAGAATCTTCACACCACTTTTGACTTCATGTTTTTTTTTGTTTTGTTTTTTAAATAAAACCTCCATTGGGGATAATGTATAATCAGCCAAGATAGAAAATTATACTATCATAATAATAAGGATGGTTCATCAAGTTGTACACAGTATGGAATAGGAACTTTGTGTTTTATTCATCAATCTCTCCCTCCTTCTAGTACTATACCTGACACATAGTAGGTACTCAGTAAATAGTGTTAAGTGAGTCCTGTTTTCTTAATTGCCTTGTTTTCCAGAGCAAGCCTTCTTTTTGAACACACAAAGCTATTGTACCATTTCCTTTTCCTGGAACAAATTGTTGCATTGCTCAAGGAAACTGCTCCGTGGCTAGCCTCCCCTTTCATTTACTATTACCTTCAGGAAAACAGGTCCGACAGACTCCCATAGTACACTCTGAGAAATATGGGATCTCTGAGTTCTTGCACTTCCTTGGAGCAAATTGTGTGGTGTGAGCCGAGAACAGTTGGGGCTTTGGTATTAGACATACGGTACTTGGCTTAGAATTGGGCTTTGTTACTTACTTTTTCCTTTTAGTTTTTCCTGAATTTCCATGTTCACATTTGTAAAATGGGCACTTAAATTTCCATTATTAAATATTAAAAATACCCTTGCTCAGTTCTTAACACTTTAATATAATGGTAACCCTTATGACTTGAATATTATCTCTCTCATCTTCAGGACTCCTGTTATTATAGGATCATGTCTCATCTGAGATAGCTGCCCCTCAAAATAGGCATCTCTCTCTACTCTGCATCTGGCGGCTTTTCCCTTTCCCTTCATGCTCCATTCCCCTCACCCCAGCCCCCTACATTTCTTCTCCTTTAAGCCAGAAGTGGCTTTCTTTGCTTAAACCCATCTTACATTTTTGAAAGCTAAACCCTGCATTACTGGCCCACTATCTCTGAAAGTTGCTTCCAGGCTCCTCTTCTTTTTTTTTTGAGACGGAGATGGAGTTTCACTCTTGTTGCCCAGGCTGGAGTGCAATGGCGTGACCTCAGCTCAGTGCAACCTCCACCTCCCAGGTTCAAGCAATTTTCCTGCCTCAGCCTCCTCAGTAGCTGATATTACAGGCGCACACCACCATGCTTGGCTAATTTCTGCATTTTTAGTAGAGACAGGGTTTCACCATGTTGGCCAGGCTGGTCTTGAACTCCTGACCTCAGGTGATCCACCCGCCTTGGCCTCCCAAAGTGCTGGGATTACAGTCGTGAGCCATTGTGCCTGGCCAATTTTTTTGTATTCTTAGTAGAGGCGGGATTTTGCCATGTTGGCCAGACTGGTCTTGACTCCTGGTCTCCAACTCCTGGCCTCAGCCTCCCAAAGTGCTGGGATTACAGGCGTGAGCCACCGTGCCTGGCCACTTCCAGGCTCTTTTAAGAGAGGTTGCCACTGTGTAGAAACATACCCAATATCCTGGGGTCCTCTCTGGTGGAATTGGTACCGGATCTCATACATCTTCTCGTCACCTTGTCCTAGGGCACTTCCAGCTCCAAGCGAGAAAGAACTCTGGTGCACAGCCTCTTGGAACTTCCTTTCTCATGGTCTCTGGTATCTCCTCATATGTTTTTTATTTTTCTCTTTGCTCCCTCTGAACCTTAAGAGACCTCCCAGAAGGGCCACCTTATGGTTTAAGATGTGTGATTATTCATTTTCCTCTCCAGTGCATCCTCTGTTGTGGCTACAGTTAAATAGATCTCAACATTTTAATCCCTTCATGAGAACCTCTGTGGTGCCCCCCACTATCTAGAGAATAAAGTCTAAACTGCATGATATGACACAAACTAACTTCTTGTGGCCCTTCAGATTTCCCCACCAGACATGCTCGCTGTGTTCTGCCCCGTTTTGTGAATATGCCTCATTCCCTTTTCTTGGCCTGTCCTTCCAGTTCCTCTGCCTAGCAAACTCCAACTCAGGCCTTCAAGAGCCAGCTCAGTTATCACCTCCTCTATGAAGACTGCCTGTCTCTCCAACATATTATGATGGCAGATAAGTTAGGGGAAAATATTTCAAGAGTTTTTGCCTTCCTTTTCTCTTCCTCTCCCAGCATTTCATTTTAGAACAGTGCTTGGGGATCAAGTCCACAGATGTTCAAGGATAGGAATGGGAAAATTTGTTCTTGTGTACAGAGTATTATGCAAGAGCTGGGCCTTGAGCCTGTTCTGTGGCCAAAACCAGTTAGTCACATTGCCTTTCACTGCAGAAGCTAAAGAAGTTTCTGTTGCTCTTCATTCAGTGAGAGGGAAGCTTCATTTCTTCCATTTTATTCTTGATAAAAACCGAAGCACACAGTATTTTAAGGAAGTTATTGAGTGGAATCCAGTGAGTCAGGATCCAGTTGTCTAACTGAAATCCTTCCATTTTCAGCCAGTTATACCCCCTCAGAAAGGAGTTAGTTTATCTGCCAGTATTGTTTTAGAAAGAATTATATGAATTTAGAGTAAAAAACAAAAGCTTTGATGAGGATCCACTGTTTAATTTTAAAAGACCTAAGTAGTCCCAATAATACGTGTGTGTGTTTGTGTGTGTGTGTGTGTGTATGTATGTGTGTGGGCAGATGGTGAAGGGAGAGGACATCAAGAGTGCAAAGTCACAATTTCCAAACTTTGTGGTGTTTTCTTTTTTTTTGAGACAGAATCTGGCTCTGTCGCCCAGACTGGAGTACAGTGGCGCAATTTTGGCTCACTGCAACCTCCGCCTCCCGGGTTAAAGCAATTCTCCTGGGATTACAGGCGCCCGCCACCATGCCTGGCTAATTTTTGTATTTTTGGTGGAGACGGGGTTTCACCATGTTGGCCAGGCTGGTCTCAAACTCCTGACCTTAGGTGATCTACCTGCTTTGGCCTCCCAAAGTGCTGGAATTACAGGTGTGAGGCCACCGCGCCCGGCCTCCAAACACTTTTTTCTGTATAAAAATGTGCTGTGTGCAGTTGACATTGTTGACCTTCACTTTGTTCCTGGGGCTTACCCTAAGAGTGAGGATGTCTTTTTCATATATGACTTTTACATTTTAAAAACGTAATGGAATTGTAGATTTTAAATAATCGGTGTTCTGGACTGTGTGACATAGAACATGTCATTTCACTAAGCCGTGGTTTTCCTTTCAGTAAAATGAACGGGTGAGTTAGGGTCTGTGATTTTCAAAATCTTATCAGTGAGTAGATTGCCTCTGTTTTCAGACAATTGTGTGTGGATCACCAATTTTAAATACAGTATCCCTTCACCCCTACCACATCACACACATTCATACACATGTACACATATACACATGCACTCTGAAAGCAGAGAGCACTAAAACTCCTGTGGTTTGAGTGGAGGACTGGGATCCTTGTCACCCTCCACAAGGCTTTCCCAGGGATCCAGCCCTCACCTGGGTCCTGGCTACTCACAGGCTCAGGCCAGCATTATTAGTACCATCTAGGAGCTTGTTAGACATATGCCCTTATGACCTGCCCCAGACCTACTGAATACAGGCTGTGTAGGTGGGGCCCACCAATCTGTGTTTCATCAGGCACTCCAGGTAATAATAAGCCACAGTAGCATTTGAGAACTGCTGGCCCTTTGAGTGCGAAGCAATTTTTAACCAAGATTTTAAATGGCAGGGGTGGGAAAGCAGCGGGTGGGAGGCATTCAGTTGGAACACTTGGTTTAAGTTGAGGCATGTTCCTTGTACTATCTGTATCATGACAAATATATACTAGTGGTGGAAGAGTTCCTTTTTTGTGACTAACATATAGGTAGCAGTGTATGTGAACTCTTCTAGAAGTTATAGTGCCATATGGGAAAAATTGGGACAAAGTGGCAAGAATTCCAAATATAGAAGAAAACGAACATACAGCATACTTTTGGCATTTGAACTTTGGAATTGTTAACAATCCAAAGACTCAGTTGCATTTTAGATCACATTCCACCACATAGACTCACAGTTTCTGGTTATGATACCGAAAGCCAGTGATGAGGGCATTATTCTTGTGCATTTCTCTTTCAGAGTTCGCAGATTGCTTTCTGACTCCAGCGGTGTTCCTTATTACCGGTTCTTTGTATTCTAATTCTTTCTCAGGTGGTCTCCCTGGCATTTTTTCTCTTCCTATTCTTATATTTTGTGATCATTGCTCAGAAACCAGAATCAGACTACAGCTCTACTTCCCCCAAAGCAGCAAGAAAGTGTATTCACAATAACAGTAATTATTCATAATGAGAAGTCATAGTGCACTAAGGCTTGGGATGGCATTTTTTCCCTCTAGGGGTCTGAGATTGTGGATATTTTTGGGTCCTTGGAGTCTGTCCTTTTGCTGAATGGCTTGGACTCTGGGAGGGCATGGCAGCGTCCACCTGTGCAGGGCCGACAGTGGTTTCCTTTGTCTGGAATGACGTGCTTAATGTTAATAAGGTCTGGAATGTTGGGAGTCAAGACAGATTTTCTTTTGGACTCTCTTTTGGTCTTGGCTCCCTGTAGCAGATAATGCTTGTGCTTTTCTGTTTTGATTAAAATAGGATATTTAGTAGGGCTTTTGCACTTCACAAGTAGCAGATTTCCTCTTTCTCTTGTAAGCTTTTTCTGTCTTGTGAGCACATATCCTAGGCATGCTCAGACGAGGTGTTTTGGAAGGCTGGAGTTTGGCAGGGCTCTTTTTTTCCCCCAGAGTATCTGTTTCCCTTACTGCGTTTGAACACTGTACTGTTTCTAGATACATTTTTAATGTTGCTTTATCTCTCAAGTCTGTAGGTGACGATGCATCCTGTGTGTTTTCACCTGTCTACAGCTGCATATAAATTCTCAGTATTGCAAAAATATCAAGAAAACATGAGAAAAGTTAAAAGTGAGCTCAGGTCAGTGGAATTCATCCATCTGACTGTCAATTACAGTCTGAAAAGTGAAAATAGTCCAAACAAGCCCAAATAACTTTTATTTTTTAAAAGGACAGTGGGGACCCCTGGATCAGAATGCAAGAGACGTGAGACATTCTTTTTGGCAGGAAACTGGACAATTAACATCGCCACTTCCATTTCAAGTGTAGGCTGCCAGATCCGTCCGCTCAGTTTAGAGGTCTCTGAGTGACTCTAATTAGGGACCAAGCAGACTTGAACGCCTTGCAACTGTCTATGTGTGGGATGGAGATAGTTTTGGGGTCAGAAGGCTGTTTCATAAGGAGCATACTGCTCATTAACATGTGCTTTCTGACTTGGGCGTTATCCTGCAGGGCCAAGGCTGGAGAACTCAAACTATGAATAATTATTTTTCTCTAAGACCCTTGTATGATGATGTTTTTCCCCCTTATTGGGATGTTGATTTTACTAGTGCAAAGGCAAATTTACAGCTCAACAAAGAGGACACCATGGTGGCCCAAATTGTTAATTAGTAGAGTATATAATTGTCTTTATTAAGTTACGTCACTTACCCTATCTTTTGCCTTTCGCCCTTTCCCCTTCCTATTTTTGTTGCAATCTGGAATGTTTTAAAGATGTTAATGCGTGATTCTTTCAACAGGCAAAATGAGATTTTTTTGTCATGTCAGGTTAAGAAGTCTTAACCCATTAAATCATACTTGAAGCTTCACATTTTTCACTTGCATATAAAAAGACAAACAGCATGCAAAAATAATTCGTTGAGTTTTCTTTTGAAATGAATGTTCACCAGAAGTTTGAGGTCAGAATTTTGATTAGTTTTTACCATATGTAGTACTGAACTCTGTAAACCCGTGTTATTTTCTCTGCCTTTTTGCTTTCTTGGGAACTGATCGTGGCAGCATTTAGATGACATTAGAACCCATGTTGGTAAAATAAATGTCATCCCAAAGAACCCTTTAAACAGCAGGTATAAGTGATGATATGGTTTGTTTCTGGTATATTTGTAACCTTCAGTTTTATTGAATTGAAACTTCTATATGTTATTTCTCTCATTTAGCTAAGTTGAATTCTGAATGTAACTGGGTTAGAGGTCATCATCACAAAAGAGCCATACACAGAAGTAAAATATGTACTAGTTGGGACCTTGCAGATCTTGGTTTAGTCTCAGTTCAGCCACCTGGGAACTATGTGACCTTGGGCATGATAGTTAATCTTTCAAGGCTTCATTTTCTTCTTGTGTGTAGAAAATAGGGGTAATTAATGGCATCTCTTTCAGAGGACTGTCATCAGCTCTTAGTACAATTTCAGACACTAAGTGCTTTAAAAATGTAGTGGTATTGGTAAAGAAAGACCATGAGATTTTTTCCTTGTGAGAACTGCTTTCTGTGGGTCACTTTAGCAGAACCTCAGCCTGTGAGCATGCCCATCAGAATGCTGTTGGGCAAGGCATCCTGCAGCCTGGGTCAGTGTTAAGTAATAGTGAATGCCAAGGACTTGAGATAGGGGAGAGTTCAGAGGGGCATCCACTCCCTAAAAAAGGTTCTCGGACTATTGCCAACCCACAAACAACCTGCTGAATTCTGGGCAAGAATAAAATGCAGTCCTCTCTCCGTGCTTTTTCCCTGTCACCTCTCTGGGTTGAATTCTCTGTGTGAGCCCACGGAATGGGGTCTGACAGGCCCGCTTGATTCTGTTTGAACCCACTCAGCAAATTAACCACTCTAAGTTACTTTGCTAAAAGGAGGAGATTGCAGGGGACATTAGCTGGAGGCGATGGGCAAACAACAACTGCTCTGTATTTATTTTTCTCCCACCCACATTCCTTGCTTTAGGGCAATTAGTTAAGCTAGATGGATAAGCTAACTGGGTAACCCACTAAATTTCCAAGTCTTTCACAACTTTTCCTTACACCTTGCAACTTGTACACCATCTCTTCCGCATTCTGTGGGCTGCATAGACCTGCCCTGCTACATTGCGGAAGGGGTCGGCACTAGGTGTAGGTAGATCATGGGGGTGGCGAGACATCTTGGAGGCTGACTACCAGGTGTCGATGCAGAAACCGTTTCTGTTAATACCTTATCTGAAAGAGTCTCAGCATTTGTGATGGAATTTTGGCAAATTTCCGCTGCTATGTCAACATAGATTTTGTCATTGCTTCTCCTTCTGTGGAATGGAGCTCTAGGATCTTTACATAAACTGCAGTGTGAAGAGGCAGGGTTTTGAACTTCTGGTTTTGTATGATCATTATTGTAATGTGATAATTATAGTCTATATTGCAAATACATTCATTATCATTCATGCTTTCTGCCATGGTCAGCTTTGGCTTTTATTTTAAATTTAATTTCCTCAACCAGACACACAGTGTAGCAGACTCTATTACCCTATTTCAGTTTTTGGTGCTGTAATGAGACTTTGAAATTCTAGGAATTGAGTAGATAACACAAGTGTGATGTGGGAAAGGTCCCTGGGAAACAACAGTGATACTATTAGGTTGCTGCACAAATAATTGTGGTGTTTGCCATCACTATTGCACCCACATAACAGCTCAGTGCATGCAATTTACAAAGTAATGAGTGAAATGCTCCCTATAGTTGACTATAAGATTTCCTCATTTTTCTCTGGTGCTGAATTTGCTTTTCTTTTTTTTTTTTGAGACGGAGTCTCGCTCTGTCGCCCAGGCTGGAGTGCAGTGGCGTGATCTCGGCTCACTGCAAGCTCCACCTCCCGGGTTCACGCCCGTTCTCCCGCCCTCCAACCTCCGAGTAGCTGGGACCACAGGCACCACGCCACCCGGCCGGCTGGTTTTTAACCATTTTTAGTAGAGGCGAGGGGTTTTCACCATGTTAGCCAGGATGGTCTCGATCTCCTGACCTCGTGATCCACCCGCCTCGGCCTCCCCAAAGTGCTGGGATTACAGGCTTGAATACCAGCGCCGAAGCCTGAATTGCTTTTTAAAACTCTTCCTGCTGTTCCCTTCCCATTCAGATTATGCTAAAACTTCTTTCCAGCTGCATCAGAAGAAGGGGACTTTCCGTGTAGGTGTTATGCTCAGAAAAGGGCAGAAAAGACCAGGTCGTGGTGGGGATGACTTGCTCCAAGCACAAAAGAGAATTGTGATGGTTCAGGAAGACTGGAAAACAATGAGGCAGGAAAGAAATGAGAAGGCTTCAGAGGAATGGCACATTGAAATAAAAGGAAGTGGTAAGAGCAGGAAAACAAGTGGAATGAAAGGAGCATACACAGTGGGCAGGGATGATTGGATAGACTGTGGAATAAAGGTAATTTGGGGAAAAAATAGGCAGAAAATAAAAGAGGTTTCATGGTTCCATGGTTGCATATTCCATTCCTCCCACTAGGTTAACATTTCCCAGAGGGGTTGGGTGGAGAGGGGGAAATCCTTTTTGCCCTGTTGTGGTCCATGTGCCCTTTTGCTGGCAGCTCCACTTGGAACAAATCTCCCTGTGAATACATCTCCTACTTTTTTCCTATTTGGAGTTTCCTGATGCTTTTGTCTTCCTCTTGTGCTGGATTAGAGCATCCACTGCCAGCATGCATTAACGTGATAAACAAATTAAAAGTGAAGTCTTAAGTAGAACTTTGGAAGGAGTAGCAGTACACTATATTGAGGTATTGGATTTTTTGAATATGACTTGAAGTTGTTAAAGTGATGTTTTAGAGTTTTAATGTGCTTAAAAACTGGAAATTGAGAATTTTTTTTTTATTTTTTGTTTTAAGTTAAAAATTAAGCACAAGAGACCAGGTATGGGAGGATCACTTTGTGAGAATCACTTTGGGAAGCCAAGGCAAGAGGATTGCTTGAGCCCAGGAGTTCAAGACCAGCCTGGACAAAATAACAAGACCCTATCTCTTCAAATAAATAAATAAATAAATAAATAAATAAATAAATAAATAAATAAATAAAATTAGGCGGATGTGGTGGGCATTCAGGAAGCTGAGATGGGTGCATTGTTTGAAGCCAGGAGGTCAAAACTACAGTGAGTGTTGATCGTGCTACTGCCCTTTAGCCTAGATGACAGAGTGAGACCCTGACTTTAAAAAAAAAAAAAACACAAGAAAGTTGGGGAGGGGGGCACCACTTTTCCTTTATTCCTGGGTTGGTATGCCTTTGTCAAAAGCAGCTTGCTTTAAATGAAGATGTCATTCTTATTTCAAGTCCTCTTACAAACCGAATTCACTCTCATATCCCCTTGATATGTAATGAAAAGCAATATATATATAGCATTTCTGTGAAATAATCAAGCCTTGCTTTCTAGACTTATTAGAATTACCTCATGAAAGCAACATGAGGAAGTGAGTGGGAAGAACTAGGTCTACAACAATTAAAATAGTTTTTTTTTTTTTTCAGAAATGCATTTATTACTGCTTCTCTTAATTCACTTGGTGAACTTCCATTGACCTTTTTTTCCTTTTATTTGAAAAGACACAAATTATTATATGGAGCAGTAAGATCTTTCAAACCAGGAGGCATGGAGAAACTGCCATATTTTAGGTTCACTAAGTTCCTCAAAACTATTTAAGTGTCTTGCCAAGCACATTTAAAAAAAATTCGTATTTAGTCTTTCAGGAAGATTTATCTTTTGTTGGAATGTTGCTCCAAGGAACTCTATAAGATATCAGCATCTCTTGAAAGCTCTGTTAAAAATGATGTGTTACTTAAGTGAGAAATGGTTATGGGTGCTTTAATTATTCAGCGATCAAGGTTTTTTTTTTTTCTTTAAACACACTGACAGCATTCATATTATTTACTACTTACACTGTCATCCATGTGAAGATGGCTCCAATTTAATTGCAGACAGTTTTCAATTTGAAAACTATATCTTCATTTCATTGAAGAATTTCATGTCTGGGAAGTACTATTCCCTATAGAGTTTAATCTCTGGGTGTAGTGGTTTCAGCATCATCTACAACATTACACATGAGGGCAAAACTGTTTAGAGTAAGTTAGGTAAGTTGCTATTGCATTAGCATTTCTCAGAAGAAAGATGATCTTTTAGGTAGTAAACATACATGCATCGTAGAATCAGTAGGATTTCCTGATTTGCCTGACTCTGCGGTGCTTCCATGCCTGTTTTCTGCGTCGTTTCTTCACTTCCTTTTCTTTTTTTGTTGGGGGGAGACAGGGTCTTGCTCTGTTGCCCAGGCTGGAGTGCAGTGCCACCATCACAGCTCACTGCAGCCTCAACTTCCTTGGCTCAAACAATCCTCTTGTCTCAGACTTCTGAGTAGCTGGAACTACAGCTGTGTGCCACCCCACCTGGCTAATTATTTTTATTTATTTTATTTTTTGTAGAGACAGGGTCTCACTTTGTTGCCCAGGTTGGTCTCGAACTCCTTGGGCTCAAGTGATTCTCCCGCTTCAGCCTACCAAAGGGCTGAGATTACAGGCGTGAGCCACCGCGCCCAGCCCTGCATCATTTCTTTTAAATAATGTCAGGGACAGCAGGTTCTATGGCCCTGCTACCCATATTGGAATGAGAGATACAATAATCAGCTAAATCTTAGCCTTTATAGTTAAGATTTCAGAACTTGGTTTTCTGAACTGAATAATCTGTGGGATGTTTGTACCCACAAATTAGGATTCTCATTCTTCTCTTTTTCTTCTCTTTTATATTTTTATTTCTTGCAGTTTTAGATTCTATGAATTCTCTACCTCTCTCTCCTGTTCTGTATATCTGGCTTCCAAGACTTGCCATATTTATCGTCACTAATACTGTAAATGGACTTTTAAAATTCAACACTTTTTATTCATTCATTTACTGCTGAGGTACTTCTTATTTTACGAACGGGGTAAGGAAATAGAAAATGATAAAGATAAATGAGAAGGATGTTTTTAATACTAGATTGTTGTGGTAGCTGTCAACCTATTTACTTTTGAAGAAGAAAGTTTCAATAATTGCTCTTATTTTAAGACTATGTTACAAGCTCATTGAGTGCATCCAAGGAAAAGGAAGCACTTCAGATAAGCTAACTGCACTTCTTTAATAAGGGTGTGTGGTCCAGTTGCTAGTTTGTCCTTGTCATTTCCATTTCCTTCCTTTTGACCATTTTTATCTTTAATGATCTCAGTAGGAGGTAAACAACCTCGATAAGGGGATAAGGGAGAATGTATCCAAGTGCTGCTTGTCAATAGCTCTGATAAAGATTTGGTGTGTCTGGAAAACCTGAAACTTAAAATGATTCTCAGAAATTATCTCTAGGGTTCATCTGTAATATTGAGTAGATTACTATTTCTGTAGATGGGAAACTACTATTTCTATAGATCAAAAATAGTGGAATATTTGAAATTTTACATGCTTCAACTTAATATTCCACACATCAATATGAAGGATAATTAATAGGTATCTATACAAAGTATATCTCTACTGTGTTTCTCAACTGTTGGTATGCTAGAATTTCTTTTGTTTTTACTTTCAGTGTCAACAAGAGTAAAAGGTTTAGGGAGAGAAAACAGTGAACACCAAAGAACTCAGGTAATTTGTCTACTGCTAGGATGTTTTTTGCAAATAGATATTAAAAATGATATTTTGGGGTGAGCAGTGGATCAATAATCTGTTTAAGGCAGGAAATACTAGATTTTATA
Source organism: Papio anubis (assembly GCF_008728515.1). Lineage (NCBI taxonomy): Eukaryota > Metazoa > Chordata > Mammalia > Primates > Cercopithecidae > Papio > Papio anubis. Next base: position 118,766,104 of record NC_044977.1, on the reverse strand, counting down.
AAGATATAAAGGAATAAAATGAGATAAGATCACAGTGCCCAAGATGTTTTCTTGAAATGGTGGCTAGAGTCCTATTGATTAATGCTGGTGACTGAGACGTCAACATTGAAAATAAACCATCCCCAGACAATTGATAATTATAGGTGACAATTATGTTGTTATACTTTATTTAGGCAGTAGTTTTGTTCCTGGAAAATTACCTTTATTCAAGAGGAAAATTAGAAGCGTTTGAGAACTGAATGTTTTGTGGAAACTCTTGTGTATAATTTTTCAGTTTTATTCAATTTCATAAATCTTCAGGGAATATTTTCAGGCCTAGATTTATGGACACTGTATATAGTACCTGCTACCAAAAGAACATTCTACCATCAGGCTTATTAGAAAGCATATTGTCTGTTTTTCTGGTGCCTTGTTGTGAGCAGATGTTCTCGCAGCATTTCTGAACTATTTTAATGCACAAGATGGGAAGAACAGTAAGTTAAAAGACGGAGATAGGAATTAATTTTTTGACTAGGTAACTGCATTTGAGTGGGGATAAATGTCAGTATTCTCAATCTTTTTTTTTTTTTTGAGACAGAGTGTTGCTCTGTCGCCCAGGCTGGAGTGCAGTGGCCGGATCTCAGCTCACTGCAAGCTCCGCCTCCTGAGTTTATGCCATTCTCCTGCCTCAGCCTCCCCAGTAGCTGGGACTACAGGTGCCCGCCACCTCGCCCGGCTAGTTTTTTGTATTTTTTAGTAGAGACAGGGTTTCACCGGGTTAGCCAGGATGGTCTCGATCTCCTGACCTTGTGATCCGCCCATCTCCGCCTCCCAAAGTGCTGGGATTACAGGCTTGAGCCACCGCGCCCGGCCTTCTCAATCTTTTTTATCCCTCTGCTCAATTTGAGGTAATACCATGTGGTCACTTAATCTGTCATCAGACCCTAAAAATTCAGTAACAAGTCTCAGTTCTGTGTTAGCAGGAGAATGGATTAAAAATAAGTTTGAAATAAACTCTAGCACAGTCCTGTCACTTGAGCTCAGTTCCTTTGATTTGGCCCAATTTTCTGCACTGTTTTTCTTTTCATATTGTAATGACTACTGTCCACAGAGAAGGTTAACACAATGGAGGCACACTTCTGATGGGCCCTGTGTTCCTTTCCTGTGATTAACAATCAGCACACACAAAGCTGGTGCTTCTTTTTTTTCCCCTATAGAGATGGGGTCTCACCATGTTGCCTAGGCTGGCCTCTAACTCCTGGGTTCACGGCACTCTGCCACCTCAGTTTTCCGAGTAATTGGGACTACAGGCATACACCACCATGCCTGGCAAAGCCAGTGATTTAAAACAACAGAAATTTATTCTGTCACAATTCTGGAGAGAATGTAGAGCTCAGAAGTCCAAAATCATTGTTACCTGGGTGAAATCAAGGTATTGGTAGGCCCGAGCTCCCTCCGGAGGCTCTAGGAAAAAAATCTGTTCCTTGCCTCTTCCAGCCTCAGGTGGATGCTGGTACTCTTTTGCTTGTAGCCACATCACCCCAGCTTCAAGATCAGCATCTTCAAATCTCTCTGCTTTTTTCTTCACCTCTTGTTTGTGTTAAGTCTTCCTCTACCTCTGCCTTATAAGAATACATGTGATCTCATTTAGGGCCCATCTGGGTAACTCAGGATAATCGGCCATCTCAAAATCCTTAACCTAATCATATCTCCAAAGACTTTTGCATACAAGGTAACATTCACAACCACCACAGGCTCCTTCCAGCATCCCTGTCTAGAAACCTGGCTGAGCCAGCCCATTTGCCTGCATCCTAGTTAAGGTCTGATTGAAACACCCTCAACATTTACTATATGCTTTTCAGTGAGCTGCAGTTAATTTCATCCAAATGTACAATAGCAGCAGCAAGTATCTGTCTCTACTAACACAGGCCAAGAATCATTTAGCAGAGCTACCACCTGTCTTTGGAGAAGCAGTTTACATAGGGAAATCTACACACACGCTTTTTTTTTTTTTTTTTTTTTTGAGCAGAGTCTGACTCTGTCACCCAGACTAGAGTGCAGTGATATGATCTTGGCTCACTGCAGCCTCCATCTCCCTGGCTCAAGCAATCCTCCCACCTTAGCCTCCCGAGTAGCTGGGACTATGGGCGTGTGCCACCCTGCCTGGCTTATTTTTGTATTATTTGTAGAGAGAGAGTTTCACCATGTTGCCCAGGCTGGTCTTGAACTCCTGAGCTCAAAGGATCCTCCTGCCTCAGCTTCCCAAAGTACTGGAATTACTGGTGAGAACCACCATGCCTAGCCTATGCACAGTAAATTAAGCTAGTTTAAGCAGTTCATAAAGCTGAATGCTGTAACAACTGGGCTGTAAATAGAAGTGAGTTGTGCTGTGGATGTGTGTGTGTAAAATGTAAAATGGCGGCTGTGTATTTTCAGGGCATATTTAATAGTTAAATATCAGAATCTGTATAATTCTTTTTAAATGATGACTGGAGCTCATGGCATTTCCCAAGAAGTAGTGAAATGAACCTATCTGATTTTGAATATGTATTTTCTTTAAAAAGTAAATAAGATCGTTTTCACGGAGCATGAGATAAGATTTACAAAGGTTTAAAAGTAATCTTTAATGAATCTTATGTCCTGTAAATGTTAAATAGACCTCAAGAAAATTCCATAAAGCTGGTACTTGTTGGATATTACACTAAATAGTTAATGTTATAATAGATTGCAGGTGTCTTTTCTCTGATGACTGTCAGGTAGGCGGAGTCTAGTAATTGATTTAATTTTGAAGAAGATTTCTGTGTACCCTGAGGTGTCATATGCTAAATGGGTGATAAATTCTAAAGCCCTGTTATCTGCTTTGTTGTGTTTTTAATAGTTATTGCCTGTTGTAATAAACTTGTATCTTAGATTTCTTTTTTCACCTGTCAGTGGGTGTTTTGCCTAAATTGAAAAGACAGAAGATTTTAACTACATATGAAGTACTATTTTAAGTCATTGAAGATTTTTCCCTCCTCCAGAATTTTTTAATCTTGTCATACTTGGTGGGAAATAATGTATACATCAAAGTCAAGCATACTTAATTGTATAGTTTAAACATCAGTGCATCATTAATTGAATGAACAAATTAGTTAAAACTCTGTATTTGCTGCAGGTTTCAAAAATTACCTGGGCAGTAATTAGAGTTACAAGGAGTTGTAAAACAAAAGTTGATGAGAATAATGAAGTTGAACTACAAAGCCCTGATTGTATAAATAGGGCAAGAAGAAAGAACACCAAGAAGGGGGGAAAAAAGTGTTTTGGCCAGACACGAGAACTTAGCTGGATCATGTGGTATCAGCCAAGATAATATGTGATAGAGAATGGCAGATACAAATACCATGGCACTCTGTACATGGGAATAGAGAAATCAGAGATAAAAAATACAGGTCATGTAGATCACAGCTCTCCCTGTAGCCAGGCTCAAGTTAAGGTAGTTTAGTTATATAATCAACTTTTATGGTATTGCTAGGACCTTAGTAAAGGAGGGGCAAAGCTGAGGGGAGATCACATTATGTTACCTCGCTGGAATAGTTTCTCCAATCTTTCCATGCAGTTAAAAAATTAGATCTGTCTATTTCAAACCATTTAGTTCTACCCATGCTCATGAGCCTTTGGTTTTAGCTACTGATGTGTTTTTTCCATAAAGATATCAGTCACTTGTGGCATATACCATGCCCTGCCAGTTCCTTTTGGAATCAATTTAAATGAGAAAAATAAAGGACTTTGGGAAAAACTATTTCAGTGTGTCTGTTAAATTGTTTTACTATTTGAGAATAGTTCTGGACTCTGAAATACATTTTCCATTTAATAGTATTTGGCTTTTTTTTTTTCCTGAGCCATAACATTCGTGGAAATATGTTGAAATCTTAAGTGGAGAGAATATGACTTACTGCTTTTGGTATGACTTGCTGTCTAGAATGTTACAGTCTTCACTACAGTATGTTCTAGTCAGCAGCATTAGAAACAAGGATAACTTCAGACTACAAAGAAATGTGCATATTGTGATTCATAACTTTCTTCCTATTTTAAAATCCTCATTTTTTTTTCTTTCCTTTCATTTTCCTTCTTCTTTCCTTTCCTAGGCTCTCTCTCTGTCACCCAGGCTGAGATGCAGTCGCATGATCATAGCCCACTGCAGCCTCAAACACTGCATCTCAAGCGATCCTCCTACCTCAGCCTCCTGAATAGCTAGGACCACAGGCATGTGCCACCATGGCTGGCTAATTAATTTTTTTTTTTTTTGTAAAGAAGGTCTTGCTATGTTGCCCAGGCTGGTTTTGACCTCCTGGCCTCAAATGATCCTCTTGCCTTGGCCTGCCAATGTACTGGGATTACACACATGAGCTACCGCCCCCAGCCTATTCTGAATTCTTCAGATTGTAGAGCCAACTATACTACAAATCTGTGCTTTTTTTTTTTTTTTTTTTTTTGTGACAGGGTCTTGCTCTGTTGCCCAGGCTGGAGTGCAGTGGCGTGATCTCGGCTCACTGCAGCCTCCAACTCGGGTTCAAGCAATTCTCCTGCCTCAGCCTCCCAAGTAGCTGGGACTACAGGTGCGTGCCACCATGCCCAGCTAATTTTTTTTTTTGGTATTTTTAGTAGAGACAGGGTTTCACAGTGTTAGCCAGGATGGTCTCGATCTCCTGACCTCGTGATCTGCCTGCCTTGGCCTCCCAAAGTGCTGGGATTACAGGCATGAGCCACCACATGGCCTAAATCTGTGCTTTCTTATAGGACATTTCATCAAATACATATTCTTTGTCACTTGAGTGGCAACTCTTCCTGGATATTAATACTGTTTACAAAAAGTTAGGCCTAGAAAATGACATTATTGTGAGACAAGTAACACATTTCTGTATATCCAAAATATATTTCATTAAATTTGACTCTTTTCCTAAATTTCCAATGTTGTTGTAGTGCTCGTTTCGTAATATTGTCCTTGTGTGTGCACATGTGCACTTTCATAGAGGTTAAATGTGTAAAATAGAGTGTTATTCTCTTTGCTGGTCTCACTGCTTTAGCTGTTGTTCCCTTACAATTCGTTCTCTGCACAGCAGCTGGGTGAAGTTTTTGTTAAAACCCCCATGTTTTCCTTTCGAACTTAGCATACAATGCAAACTCTACCGTGGCTGCTGCCTGATGCTGCAACGTCACCTTCTTCCAGCCCTGCTCCAGTTCTCTGTGCCCTTGCCACACAGCTTACTTTCTCCAGTTCTCTAACATGTGGGGTCTGTCCTGCCCTAGTGCCTTTGACCTCTCTGTTCTCTCTCTTGGAAAGTTCTTTTATACTTTGTATAGTAGAATCCTTCCCATCCTTCCTGGCATAGCCCAAATGCTTCAGGATCAGAGAGACCTTCTTAGACTACTTCATCACATCACCCTTCTTTACATACTCTTCATGACACCCACCACGAGCTGACCCTGTTGTATTTGTTTGTATACATCGTCTATATTCTCCTGCAAGAGTTCACCCTTGACTGTATTGGAAACAGATTGGAGTTGGCAGAAGATAACATGCAGAGCTCACTCAAGGGGACTTCCAGACATCTTTTATAGATAATATGAATTGCTAAATTTGCTTTTCATTTAAAACATTTCGTTTTATAAGACTTGGGTTAAAATACAGAATTCCATTGCAGTTGGAAAGAGTTACCAAATAGTTTATTATGCATGCTTGAATGCCAGTATTGCACAGCATGTAGTGCAGTCGGTATGAAACACTTTTTTTGAGGAACTGAAATGCCGGGTAAGAATTCTATGCTAAGCCTATTTCAGCCCCACAAATGAAGGCCTTTCCTATAAATGTAGTCTTGTATTTCCTTCCGGCCAGATAAATGCAATAAACTGTCATCATTGCTCTCTCCATTTTTGTTTAGTAAGAATGAGCCTCTTTAGGTGTTTGCAGAGTTATTTTGGCAGTCTAGTATTATTTCCACTATCATTAGCTTTTACCCTTAGGTAGAACCTGGACTTTGTGTTTTCACCTATCCAATTTTCATTACATTTCATGTAATTCATAGAAATTAAAGTTTCACTCAGATACTCTTGACTGCATAGCAACAAACCTATTTTGGAGTATTAAAACAAGGTTTTAATATAGAAACTGTTTCAGCCTTTTGTTTTAAACTATTGATTTCCTACATAGTTTGGAGATTTTTTTAGATACCAGCTCTCTTCAGTAGTTCTGATTCTCTTAGGACTTTTATAAAAACATCTGTAAAAAATGGTATAATAACTTTTATATTATTCAGCACCTTTTTTTTTTTATTCGGAATGGTTTGTGTGCTCTTATTCTGATGAAAAAGAAGATGAAAACATTCTTTTCTAATTGTTGGGAAATGTTGTGGAACCTGACTTTTTGATCACTTTCTGCCAGTGCTAGGGCCTGTTTACCTACTCATTCCCACTTAGCTCTGCCAGCTGGGGCTGCCTTAACTGGTTTCCATGTTCCTATGAGGGAGTTCTTAGGTAAACGTCAAGTCTGCGTCAGAAATAAACGTGGAGAGCCATCTCTTTCCAAATGTTCAGTGCAAGACAGAGCAACAGGTTCTGCTTCGAGAATTATTACTGGAGACACCATCCACGCATGCAAGCATTCTGTGCCAGGTAGTACACTGACAATTTGGAACAAAGATAGACACTGCCATCTTGGTTCAGAAGGCCTCCTAATAATGGCATTCTAAGAGAAAACCTGGATTATGTAGCCTAAGATATGGTCTTGTTCTGGTAGAACACGTGTGAATAGGAAACGCATCGTAGCCCTTGCTGATACTGTCACTAGGGTCTAGATTCCCATTGGGCTTAAGCAGAGATGGGTAATTTTGGCTTTTTCTTAAAATATCCCAGCAGTCTGAACTAAAAATATGGAGATATTATAAACCTGTATTTGCCTGAAAACAAGATTGTCACCAATCTCAAAATTCAGAAAGAAATCATTCTTTCTCATACTCTGTATAATAGCTATAAGAGGGAGGGGAATGGAAAGGTATTTTGGAGTTTAAAAGTAGTAAAACACAGAACCATGAATCCTGCTTGCAACTTTAATAAAATTTGGGTATTTTCTTAGTAGAACACCTTTTCTATTCCTGAGTTAGGCTACAAGGACTGCCCATTATGAAACCAAGCTAGAAACTACCTTAAGGTTAAATACCTTAAGGAGAAGTAACTAACCTTTGCAGCAGTGGGGAACAGTCACAGCTCTGAGACCCCATCTCTGGTCAGTGACCAGAGATATCTGAGAGCTGATGGGCTGCAGTGGGGAGAAGGACTGGCTGCTACAGGAAATAAACCTTATTTCAGACCCAACTGGAAATGATCTCTTATTTAATATGTTGTTTTTTTACATGTTTTTAGGGAATTTTTAGATTCACATTTCAGGAGACTATTCTGTATTTGAGCCTTTGGGTTTTGCTGAAGAGCATAGAACCCTAAAAACCTAATGTGATCTTGGAACTTCCTTAATTTCTTTCTTTCCACTCTTAGTCTCTTTTCTCATTTCCTTTCACTGCTCTGAAAATTAACACCTGCTAGGGAAATCAACTTTAGGCTGCTTTCATTGGTAGCCAGTGTCTAAAATCAATCCTGGCAACTAATGCAAAATGAAATTTGGAAGACGTCTTGATTCTCATGGACTTGTGCAAGCTGAAGTTATTAAAGAGGATTAGGAACCACAGCTGGTGAGCAGATGGAATGCTTATAATTTCACAATGTTAGGTAGCTGTAAACTCAAATCTGCACAAAACTTCTTTGCATTTTCTCTAGTTTATTTAACTTTGTTTTCCTGGACTGTAACTCTGGGCAAGTACGATCGTTTAATTGTTGGAGATGATGAGCCTTAATAGGTTCCTCATTTAGATGGCATCATTTAAATTCTGGTCGTACAATTTCATACTCAGAATTTCATTTTAGAAACCAACTATTTAATAATGGACTTATTAACGGCACAATAAGTAGGAAATGGTTTTACCTTTTGTTCAAAATGTAGAAATGCATTTTAAATTTGAGCAATGAAGACTGGTTCACAGTAATTGCAACTAGACAATATAACTACTTGTTTCTTAAAGAAATGCTTGACTCCATCAGTTCCTTCAGCTTTTTCTGTGTTCATTTTTACTAGAAATTCCTGTGTCATAGAAAAAAGTCTCCTAAAGCCACCTTCTTCAATGGCTCTGCTATCTAATCACAGGCTGCCTGCTCGCTATGTATTCCCTGCACCCATGACTACTTCTCTGTTCGTTCTGCCTTATCATAATATAGGGGCCTTATACATGCACAGAGCAACTGTTTGCCCTCTCAGAAACATAAGCCTAGACCATATTTTCTGGGCTGGTAGGTTAGTGTTTTCTCCACAAAGGAAAGTGTTTGTGAGACTTTCATCCAGTGACTGCTAGGAAGGTCAAATTAGGAACTTTATTCTACAAATACAAAGACATTAACTTATACTTTACATTAGTGGTTGTTGCTTTATTTAAGAATGGAATTAGTGTCCACTCTACAGTTTAACACCTCTTTATCCTCACTGAAAGTCTTTAGAGAAATGGCTGCTAAGGTGGAGTTTCTTCAAATACAGAAAAACAGCTGGAGCCGTAAATAAGTTGAGCAGCCTGGATGCACTCTGTAGTAGCTGGTTGGGAAGAAAACAACACATGGATATTTCAGGTGGTGCCACACAACAAACAGCTGTACTTTATGGTCTGAGATAGTCTCTGTTCTTTTGGAACTGGTGTGTGCTGCTTTTGCAGTCAGCTGCAAAAAAATACTATAGTATGTCTTTTGGAAGCAATTACTGCATGATCCTCAGTGTTCCAGCTTCAAAACATCCTGAGTGTTCCATTTCTATACGTGCGGGAGAAGAGGATATATTACCAATGCTTTGGCATGAAGTAATCTGGAGAATTATTATGGGATTGGTCTTTCTTGACCAGCTTTTGAAATGACTTTCAGTTGCTTCTCTTTGGATTTCCAAACTGACCTTCTGTAATTGGATGTGGCCTCTTACAGAAGCAGTAGTATAAACATGTTTAAACTTCGAATGTAATTATTTTGTCCTGAACCAAGTAGTCTAGCAGTCTCTTCCAGTGGATAGATTTGTTTATCTTAAGTAAAGTTAATCTCCCCGCCTTACCCTTGTTACCTTTGGGCACAAGAGATGGCAGGAGAAGAGGTTTTGGATGGCTCCCAAGAAGAAATAGACTTGGACCAAAAATCAGAAGACCTGAAGATTTGATACTAGGTTCTTTTAGATTTTCCTGTGCAATCTTGACCAGATTCATGAAATCTCTGATTTGCTGAATCTATAGTAAATGTGTATAATAATATCTAATATGTATTTGCATATGTTTGGTATATGTATTGTTATGCGATGACTGACAGAACAAAGTAGCACAGACTAGGTAGCTTACACAACACAATTTTATCTTCTCACAGCTCTAGATGCTAGAAGTCAGACTGCAGTGTTCGCAGGGTTGGTCCTTCAGGGCCATGAGGGAAGGATCTATTCTAGGCCTCTCTCTTTGACTTGTAGCTGGCCATTGTCTCCCTCTGTCTTCACATCCTCTTCCCTGTGTGTGCGTCTGTGTCCGAATTTCCTCCTCTTCTAAGGACACCTGTCATGTTAAGTTAGAGCCCACCCTAATGAGCTCTTATTAACTTAATTACGTCTTTAAAGGCCCTATCTCCAAATATAGTCAAATTCTGAGGCACTAGGGGGCCAATCCAGATTTTTTTGGTCATTCATTTTTTTTTCTTTTGTGTTGTCTTATCTATTATATTTTCCTCTTGTGCGTTTTTATTTCTCACCCAGTTTAGTCCATGACCTTAATGGCCGCTTTTGCTCACAACTGCCCCTCGGGCTCAATAAGCTCACTGTTGTCCAGGGTTTATACACCTCAGCTGTTAGGAGATGGAGATCAGATGAATATGGTTTATCATCTGTAGAGTGAAATGTGGCTACTAAGTGGTGCCATTACAGAGCCAATTTGGGGTGTAAATCTAGTATTTCGGCTCTTGGACTTTTTAAACTGAATCTTTAAATAGAACACTAGTTTCATTCTGGGGGGGGAATATACATGCAAAAGACATTAAAGCCTATGATGAATGTCATGTTTTGAACAACAAGGGCAGCTCATTTGGACAACGGAAATCCATCTGCAGGGCTTAAGAGAATCCTGTATTTTATACAGAAACTGAATATGTTCCAAATACTATAAATGTTATTAAAGGCTTAGAATGAGAGAGCAATAGCGCATAGCTTTGGCCTAGAGTAGGTGGGCTTGAAAACAATTCGACTTCTTTTACATTGACCCTGGATTTGTGGATGTCTGTTCTATCATAATATGTTTTAGAGAATAAAATGGAAAAATAATATTAAGTATTCTAATTTTCTAATTTCTAATTTAAGCTCTCTTGTAATACCAGAGAGCTTCTATTCCTCAGAATGGTCTCAATTCTGGAGAACAGCCTCTTGCAAGTAGCATTTTCTGTATAGACATTTCTTGCCTGCTGGCCCAATCTTAACTTTTCATTTTAGTTCATTTCTCAGTTCAATGCATTTAGAAGACAGTGCATTTTTCTTTTCTGGACTAGGGCAGATGGTGCTGTCACTTTTGATTATCTGGTGTTTTTTTTTTAAAGGGAAATGTTGATTAGGAAGAGCAAGAAATGAAATACCAGATTAAATTGAGAGCAGAAATTATACAATCCAAAAAGAGGCAAATCTGTTCTATGTTTTTCTGCTTAGTTTACTATAGTTTATGTTTGACTTTCTAGATTTCAAGTTTGATATATTTTAAGAGATCATTTTAAGATAGCTTTTGGGTTATGAGTTTGCTTTGTTTCTGCTTTCTAGAAGATACGGAAGATAGAAATGTTTAGATGGTTTTCTTTTTCTAGTCACATTTAAGTAAGAAGATCCTCGGGTAAGAGTAGCTTTTAGCAAATCCAAAATGTTTGGATAATTTCTGCTTTATGCCACTGAAATCTCTCACTTGCAGTCTAGTGGCACTTTGTATTTTCTTACTGTTTGGCGATCTAATCTTAAATTAGAATACTTAACAGGTGTTCCAAAACAGAAGTCACAAGGAAGTGGACAAAGGGGCCCAGAAGACAGCTTGAAGAGCCTCCTGCTGGCTACATTTAGGGCAAATTTAGTGTCCAAAAAATAATGATGGTGGTGAAGTGTAGCAGATTTTAACACATTGAGTTAAAAAAAAAAAAGAATCTGGGTTCAAGATACTTTAAAAGTGGGAGAGAGAACTAATAAACATAGAAGGAATGACAGAATTAGAAAAATCGCCATCTGGAAACTACCAATATAATGATACATGCTAGAGATCATCGGTGTTTACTGTAACCATCAGCTGAAAGGGGAGAACGTGTTTTGACAATGGAGACAGGTTTTACACAATACCTTAAGCAAGTGACCAAACTGAGCATCACCTAATAGTTCAAACAGAACTGTGCATGTTCTCATGTCATAGGATGGGAAGTATATCTGTAAACAGTTCTTCCCCAAAATTCTTAGCCTGTATCTAATTATGAGGAAATAGCATCACACTACAGATAGTGATATATATTATATGAAAACTGGCGTGACCACTCCAAAAATGTCGACTTTATGAAGACAAAGTATAAGGGATTACTGTTCCAGATTAAGAAAGATTAGTAAAAACCTGACAACTAATGCATGCTTGGTCCTCGATTCGATCCTGAATTAGGAGAAAAAAAATTAAAGACCTCGTTGGAACAGTTGAGAAAATTTAAACATGGATTTTAATTTCAAATTTATTCGATTAATGTTAAATCTGATTGTAGTAATGTGTTTGTGTTTATGTAGGAGAAGCTCCCTGTTCTCAGGAAAGAATTGCTGAAGTTTTGAGGGTGAAGTGTCATGAGATCAATAACTTTCTTTCAAATGGTTGTGAAAAAATGTGTGTGTGTATATATATATATATATATATATATAAGTAGAGATCAAATGTGAGCATGCAAGTATAGCAAAATGTTAATAAGTTAACCAATCTATGTGTTTTTCTTAGCTCAGGCTGCTATAACTATACCATAAATTGGGTGGCTTAAGCAACAAACATTTATCTCTTACAGTTCTGAAGGCTGGGAAGTCCAAATCAGGGTGCCAGCATGTTTGGTGTCTGGTGAGGTCTGTCTTGCTGTTTTATATAGATGGCACGTTTGTGCTGTGTCCTTGTGTGGCTGAGAGAAGAAAGCGAGCTCTCTCAGTACCCTTATAAGGACATCAGTCCCATTTATGAGGGCTTTATCCTCATGACCTCATCTCATTCTAATTACCTTCTAGTGCCATCACTTTAGCGCGTAGGGTTTTAAGATACACGAATTTTGGGAGGGCACAAGCATTTAGTCCCTAACAGTGTTCATAGTACTGCTCCAGCTTTTCTATAGATTAAAAATGTTTTAAAAATGTATTTTTACAAATGGAGCAATTTCACATAAAACTTTGCATTTCTAGATTCCCTAGAAAAATGGGAATGTCTGCCTCAGACCCACAATACCCCAAGAATAACTGATTGGGTGCATGGCAGCTGCCCCCTCAGATAGGGTGAGGTTTTTCCATTTTCCATAGTCCTTACCCTTCCCTTTTGTTTTATATACCCACCTTCTCCACTCACTGATACTACCTGCCTAGTGGCGATAGGCATTTTAGTATGTACCCACACATGTAACTCTTGCTGATTCCTTGGGGTGGTGGTAGGTTGTGTCATGGATGGTAATGACTTTTTTGTATGCTGAAACTCTTGAGCCCTCCGGATTTGGTACCCGTATCAGCTGATGAGCTTCACTTGGCTCCTTGGCCACAGGCTGAGTATCTAGCCTTATTCCCAAATAATTCAGTCATCTGAGACATAATTAAGGAAGTGTAGATGTAAACACTGTTCAAAACTTGCTGGATAGGAGGTATACATACTAAAATTATCTTTCAGATGCAACATATTAGAAATTGTGCTCTGGATTCCACCTGTCAGTTGGCACAGTCTTGCAAAAAGTATTGAATAAGTTGCCTGAAAAAAATTTAATATGGCATGCCAAGTCTTAATGAAAAAACATTTTGTGGAAACGTTTGTAGACTCCCATGCAAAAAGTAGTGTATGAACTTTAATTACCTTTGTTAAGTTGTTCTATCCTGTATTTAAGCGACTACTTTCCTGTTACATACCCAGGGAGGGTACCAGCTCTTGCTGGATAATCATGGTCTTGAGCCTTCACCCAGAATACAAGAGCTGTATCTGGCAGAGGTTAGGGCTCAGCTAGCAGTGAACAGTTCAAACATACAGGGAAGAAGAGGAAAGGACTGGTTCTAGAGTTAATCTTGCCAAGCAAACATATCTACCTCATACTTCATCTATTTTTGTGGGTTTGCATCCCTGTATAATTTGATGTTCTTAAAAACACTAGCAGCTTTTGGCCGGGTGTGGTGGCTCACGCCTGTAATCCCAGCACTTTGGGAGGCCGAGATGGGTGGATCACTTGAGGTCAGGAGTTTGAGACTGGACTGGCCAACATGGTCAAACCCCGTCTCTACTAAGATACAAAAATTAGCCAGGCATAGTGGCACACACCTGTAATCCCAACTACTCAGTGAGCTGAGGCAGAAGAATCGCTTGAACCCGGGAGACGGAGGTTGCAGAAAACCGAGATCGTGCCACTGCACTCCGGCCTGGGCAACAGAGTGAGACTCTGTCTCAAAAACAAAACAAAAGAAAACAAACACTAGCAGCTTTTGTCCAGTTCCATGCATATACATGATTTTTACATTGTGAAATGAACACAAAGATTTTTCTTAGGGAATCTGACAGAAATGAACACAGAATCTTACTAGTATTTCAGTTCATTAAAGACCTAGACCTGGCACTCCGTGTTGCCCCTCTTATTACCCAAGGTGTTACATAGCATTTGCCTGAAGGAGCCCATTTCCCTGTGAGTGGGTTAATGCAAATGTTCCCGGTAAGACTTGACTCAAATCGTAGTCTCAGGGAGGGCAACGGGGGAATCATCCTGTCCAATGAATTCCAGAAATAGCAACAAAAGCTCAGAGGAAATTAGCCCCTGTTGTCCCATTGACATTCTCTGGCCATCGCTCCCGTCCAGCTGGGCACACTGCTTGGAAAAGAAATTCATTTGTGTTTCTCTCCTTTCTCTTAAGGTTCCAGAACCTGATTGGAACCTAGGCTGCTCTTGAAAATAGTTTCCTGGAATGGAAAGCAACTGCATACAACATACGTTTACCTGCCTGCTGCTTTCTTTTTTGGTGTTGAGAGTCTGATATTCCCTTGGCTACCTTTCAGGATTTCAAACAGAGTAACTACTTCATGGGCAAAATGGCTAGCAAGATATTTATCTTTGTATTTTTAGCATCAGGATGATTGATATCTCAAGATATTTCTGGAATATTTGTTTTTTGAGATTAACCGCATTGTCCTTATATTATGCAAGTTTATTCTTCGTCTTGTGATTTTCGACATCTTTAATATTTGTATTTAAAACCACTGTGGATCGTAGTCACTACATGGAGAGTCTTAGATAATTAATTCTTCTTTTGAATGCACTTATTGATTCCTTTTTTTTCCCCAGCATAAGTAATATTTCAAAATTGAAGATGGCCAATATTCTTTTTCTGAGTAGAAAAGCAATTCAACACATATTCATTGTTGCTGTTGTTTGTTTGGAGACAGGGTCTCACTCTGTTGCACAGGCTGGAGTGTAGTGGCGCCATCTCAGCTCACTGCAGGCTTCAACTCTCGGGTTCCAGCGATCCTCCCACCTCAGCCTCCCAAGTAGCTGGGACTACAGGCATGTGCCACCAAGCCCAGCTAATTTTTGTATTTTTTGTAGAGATAGGGTCTTACTATGTTGCCTAGGCTGGTCTTGAACTTCTGGGCTCAAGCTTTCTGCCCACCTTGGCCTCCCAAAGTGCTGGGATTACAGGCATGAGCCACCACATCCAGCCATCGACACACATGTTTAGTACTGTTTTCTTTTGTCCTCATTCATGCTTATCAGCATTAGTAGGCATTGACTGGGTATCTAGTTTGTCCTTATTATTGAGTAGTCACATTTCTCTTTTTCAGCTAAAATTATTTATTTGTTTCTTTTTTGTTTGTTTTTATATTGATTGTTTACTATTGGCTTTAGACTTCTTACCTCCAAAATGAACATGATCAGAAGCCACACATTTTCCATGCCCCTAGTTCGTTATACATGATTTGTTAAAGAGAGTAGCTATGTCAGCTCCTTGGCAGATCTGAGAAAGCATATGATGTTATGACAGGCATATCTACAAATGAGCCTTGTGGATAAGAACTAGACAGAAGATTTAGAGAGAAATAATGTTGATGTCATCCCATTGGAATGATAGAGCTGTTACAACCAGAAATACATTCTATAGCTAGTAGCTAAGCGTGTAGCTGTATTTCTTTTCTAAGAAGGAAAAAATGTGAAATAAACCAAAGAAGTAAATTATGTATATAAAGGAGGATATTTTAATTAGTTTAGGTCTTAACAGTTATTCAAACAGTCTGAACTTGGGTTTCTTTTTGGAGCAAACATGACAACCATTATTATGGAAAGTTTAAATTTCACATGACACATCTTCCCTCTATGTGTGTGGGTTTCTTTCTCTCTCTCTTTCTTTCTTTCTTTCTTTCTTTCTTTCTTTCTTTCTTTCTTTCTTTCTTTCTTTCTTTCTTTGCCTTCTTTCCTTCTTTCCTTCTTTCATTCTTTCCCTTCTTTCCTTCTTTCTCTCTTTCTTTCTTTCTTTCTTTCTTTCTTTCTTTCTTTCTCTTTCTTTCTTTCTTTCTTTCTTTCTTTCTTTCTTTCTGTCTCTCTTTTTCTTTTCTTTTAAAAAAAACATTTACTTTGCTTGTGTGTTTTCATTTCAACCTTCCCTTTACTAAAAATTGCTTTATCTCCTTGGTGTAGAGATTTGTAGGGAAAGGAGAAGACTTGTCAAGCTGGAGCCCCACTTTCCTTTTTAGCATTTCAGATAAGACTAGTTCTCAATGACTGTGTGGACATGTTTGGTCATCCCCATCTGCTCCTTTTCAAAAACTTTCCTATCATTAAATGTGCCTATATCTGCAAAACAAAATGTCCCTTCTCGGTTTGAAACACTATCCAAGAGTGCCTTATTATTATTATTATTATTATTATTATTATTAATTAATTTATTTATTTATATATATTTTGGGACAGAATCTCACTCTGTCGCCCAGGCCGGAGTGCAATGGTGCAGTCTCAGCTCACTGCAACCTCTGCCTCCCGGGTTCAAGCGATTCTCCTGCCTCAGCCTTCTGAGTAGTTGGGATTACAGATGTGCGCCACCTTGCCCAGCTAATGCCATTCAACTACTAAGAAGGCAGCAATGTAGAAAATGGTTTTCATGTTCATCCACCGCAGCTGTGATCACCAGCAAGGTTGAATCAGGTGGAAAATGGTTTCGATCTGTTTATTTAGCTGCTTCAGTGTGAGGAATAAGAAATATAAAGTTTGCTTACATGATTTGTGTCTGAGTTCACTTACTTACTGCACACCAGAAGGTGAAAAATAGCCCCTGAGAATGAAGAATAAGAAACTTGTCCTCTGACCTCGCACCAGAACCTTGCGTTTCTGCACTTCTGGGGCAATCTCTTGTTTAGTTGGCACACACCAATTACCAAATTCTTAAGAGGGGAAGAAATAAAAACAAGACAGAGTTGTCAGCTTGAATAAAAAAGATATCCTAAAGGCAAATCAGCAGAATTCTTTTTTGTTTTGTTTGCTTATTTTTGTGAGGAGATTAGCTATTCTTCTTTCCTTCACAATATGGGAGGTGTGTGTATGAGAGAGACAAGAGAAAAAAAACAAAAAAGGAAAAAAAGAAAGCATGCCACCAAACAATGGCTTCATCCAAACTCTGACGTACACTCTTCCTACAGCTGGGCTCTGAAACTGTTTTATGGAAACAGTGGTCATTCAGTTGACTTCGAGGCACACTTAAATCATGCTTAGGGAGAGATAGGCCAAGGGCTTAGTTAACTCACTTATTTAGGTCGTAGAGTTGTGAATTTTGACATTTTCATACTACACTGTTAACTTTTGTACAAGAGTTTATTGTTTATGTGGGAAGTAACTGTCACTTTAAAACAGATTTTATTTTTACTCTTGTTTGGTGCAAATTGTGTGCCCGGGTTTTATTTACCTTTTCTTTCTTAGTCTGTGGCAGCACAAATGGAAAAGTGTTAAATAAATGTGGTGTAAGTGTATTTTTCTCTCTTTTTACCCATATTTACAATTAGAAGCTTGAAAGAAGACAGAATTCTATCTGGCCTTGGTACCACGTTTCTCCTAATATGAGGAGCTAGTGACCAGACACGATAGGGCAGTGATTGCATTGTCACTACCTTCCCTCCCCATGCCCTGCCATTTTTATTTTTTATCTTCTCAGAATCCTTTGTTTATTTGGCCCCATTCAAGGCCCACTTTTTAAATTCTTCCTTTTCTCATATACATTCCCTGCAGATAGGTGGCCTTTGCTCTGTTCATTTGACAACCTTTTCTAAGTTAAAAGCAAACAAGAAAACCAACATAAACCTTCCCATAGGACTGAGCAGGTCTCCTCTGCTGCCTTCTCTTTCTCCCATCTACCTCAAGGCCAACACCCCACCAGTGTCAACCCCGTGTTTTCTTTCTCAATGTCCTCTCCCTCAGGATCCCCAGATCTCTTTTAACTCTTCATGATACAGTCAACAGAAAGGTTCTACTTGCTTTGGGACCATGTATTAGACTTGCGGCCCTGGAGAAATCACATCTACTCTCTGAGCCTCAGTTTCCTCATTTGTTCCTTATCTTCCTTCCTCAGTCAACAAAGACACCTACGAATGGTGTGCCCAGCACCGGAGATGAGAACCGTGATGAGCTAAGTAGGCATAAGTTCCTGTCCACCACTGTGAAATGGAGCAGAGAGTGTCCATCTTGCAGGGGACATTGTAAAAATTAGCAAGGTGGTGATGCATAGACCAGCATGTATGTAGGTGCTCAGGAAATGTCAGTTTTTGTGATTATAATGAAAGGCAAACAGACGAGGCAGGTCCTGACCTCTCTTTGGAAGTTGTTTTTATCTTTGAAGGACCTTTCCCTTGTATTTCTGGCTTTTACCTGAAATTCAATCTTTTTGATTTCAGACAGATTTCTTTTTTTTTAAATTCCTTTTAATCTAGCCTCTTTCTCTATTTTTTCTTTTTTTCTGTTGAAAGCATAGCCATTTCTTCTGTCATGTGTGTTTGAAAGCAAGGTGGGAGGGGCTTTCCAGTTTGTGTGGGACAAAGCATCCTGTTTTAACTCCATTCTTTTATAGTGTATTTCTAGTGCATAGTCCTGAGGATGTTTTATTTTCTGATCCCTTTAATTCTTCCCTTCTTTCTGTGTTGAGTTGGTGATTGTCCCTTTTCTACACTTTTATTACTCCAAGGATAGGGTCTGACTTGCTGCCTTTGTAAGATAATCTAAATGCCTTCTTCATAGCAGGAGGAAACAGTTACCTCCTTCAACTGGCTGTTTGAACATAGCTGTGTGAGTGTTTGAAACCATAGGGTCCTTCAAATTCTAGAATAACCAGAAATTGAGAACACGTTGTCTTTAACAACTGAACCAGTTCATTTATTGTGACTATGCTTATGTTTTGTTTTGATTTTTTTTTAACCGACAGTTAACTTTTGAGATTATATAATATTTACAGTTTACTTAGCAGAGACTTCCAGAAAATGTGAGGGTATGTCCACTTTTGGTTTATGGACACAATTTATATCTTAATATGAATACATAGTTATAAATGAGCTTATGACATTTGGTCTCTTGAATGTGGGTTTTCTTTTAAAAGGTTGCAGTTTTCAAAACCATGATATTGCCACCAGCCCATTTGTTTTTCTCACCAGACTAAAGGTAGCATGTCCTACTAAACAGAACACAATAGGATAAAAAATAAGGAACAAATCCTTTTTAAGTTTGGAGTGGTGCCAACTACAAGTTTTTGGAATTTTTAATATAGACTTTGTTCATTTATTCAGTCAAGAAATGTCTATTGAGCACTGCACGTGTATGGCCTATGCTGGGTGCTGCGGGTAATGGTGATTGTGTCCTAGGGCAGGGATCACTGAACTATATAGTCTCCCTGTAACCTGTTTTTGTATGGCCCACAAACTAAGAGGTTGTTAACATTTTAATGCATTATGAAAAAAAACAAAAAACAGAATATGCAGGAGACCTATATGTGGCCCACAGAGTTTAAAATATTTATTTGATCCTTTAGGAAAAAATTTGCCTACTCTAGACCCTGTGGTGTCTCTGACTTCCTCAATCTTGTGTTTATTGGTAAGAAAGACCAGAAATAAGCGAACAAATAAGCAAGATAATTCTTTTCAGATTTTGATAATTGATAAGGAAATAGGATATAAGAGTGACAGAAATGAGGCTGGGGTCAGGTGTAGCAGTTTAGGTGGGATTTTTTGAAAAGATGACTTTAAGATTAGACCTGAACAATAAGGACAAACAGGTCTGTGCAGAGCTGGGCGTATTAGCCCATCTCTCACTCCTTAGGTCCACATCCCCCTTCCCCTCCAAGTGCCTGTTTATTATACACAGGGCTCAGCTAAATGCTGGTTCCTGGAAAACCGTTTCAGATGCCCTCTTTTGGGTTATCTTTACTATAGCACCCATTACAAGGCACTGTAATTGCCTATTTGGTTTCATTCTTTCCACCTCCCCTCCACTAGACTTGAAATATCTTGGGGGCAGGGACATATGTCTTAGTGATCATATCCCTCTAGCATTTAGCTCATGAACTAGGTTAAATGGAGTCTGCTATAAACTCAAAATTAGATTCCATCAAGCCCACTGTGAAAATCAAGAAGACCCTCTAACAAATTGCAGATTCTTAAGTTTAAGTTCTATTACTTGTCTTTTTTTGTACACATGCTTCCCACCTCATACTCTCTTCTCCAAGCACTATTCTTTCATTTCTAAAACCTAATTATTGCCCCACCCCAAAAACATGCCCATTTACCTCATCTGATTAAAAGGCACCATCATCCATCCAGTTGAGCAAGCCAAAAACTAGGAATTATCCTTGGTGTGTCGCATTTCCTCACTCTTACCCATCACATCCAGTCCTTCAGCACCCATACCTCCTCAACTAGTCCTGTCTCACCGTCTTTACTCTCAGTTCTATCCCAGGCCAGGTCTATGCTATCCTTTGCCTGGGCCACTGCAGCAATCCCTGACTGGTCTTTCTGCTCCCTTGCTTACCTTCCTTATATTCATTGTTCACACAGAAGACAAACACATCTTTTCAAGCTCAAAAGATCGTATCTTTCCCTTTTCTTAAACACTCCAGTGACTGCCCATCAAATGTAAACATTTTAACTTAAGTAAACAAGTAAAAACAAGTAAATAAACAAGTAAAAATACAACTCAAAAATTTGAGCTCACAGCCCCGACTGGAGTAACCATTGTCTCTTCAACCACATCTTACTCTCAGTTTCCAGGTACCTTGGTCCCTCCACTTGCCCTTCTTAGGACCTATTCTCTGTTGCCTGTTAGATTATTACATGTTAAAATGGAACCCTATGTTAATCTCGTTAACATCGTGAACACTTAAAACTATACAGTGGCAAGTCAGTGAACCACAGTGAAACTCCATTCCCCAAAGACACCTTCATTCCTGATTTTCCTGGTAACATTTGTAATACCAACAATACGTGATAACAGGCAACGGATTTAATGATAACTCTAGCTAAAAGGCCTTGGGGAAGGAACTTGACAACCTTACTGCCTTCTAATGGTATTGTTTTTCCTTTTTTCTTTTTCGCAATGCAGAATATGAGTTGGAAGTAAAGAGGGTGCAAGACATTCTTTCGGGAATAGAGAAACCACAGGTATGTCTTCTGGATTTCTCAGCATAAATGACACTTTTTAAAGTATTTCAAATGTGCTTTTTTCCCCCCCACCACACAGTAGGTAAGCAAAAGGGCTCCTTCCCTTTGCAGATGACTCATCAACTATGAAATAGTGTTCAGTTCAGTTATTAATGGAGCATGAGACATAGAACAGCGGCCTTCTGTGTGTAGTCATAATCCACTGAAATGTCTTCTTTATTTAGGTGTTCTGGATGCAGTTAGATATTCTTTCCAAAGATTCTTTCCTTTTTGTCTCTCTCTCTTTTTAGTCTGCAGTTTTCTTTTGGTAGTTTTTTTTTTTTTTTTAACCTGTATAAATGTAGTAATAATAATTTTTGAAAACCTCAGTAATCCCAAGTATTTTTCCAAGTAAACTTCAAAAAGATATTTCAATATTAGCTGTGAAAAATAAGTCCAGAACATTGGGTGCAATGGCAGGAAAGAAAATGGTCGGAGTGGTGAGGTTTTGATTTTGCCAGGTGCTTTGAAATTCAAGTGAAAAATTCAGAATGTTGATTCAGCCTTTCATCTCAGATTAGAGCCAGAGTTCTTTGGAGTATTTTCTAGCTGAATTGGAAAACCTTGATTCTGCATATGTTTCAAATACTGAGGCTTTTTAACAGAAGAGTCCAAACATGCTTCAGGGTACATAGTTGAGTTTGACAACCTGAAAGCTGGAGGTGTGTTGACAAACAGGCATAATAAGGCACTTGTAGAGGGGTGGGGTGTTGCTGTTTGGGGGCGGGGTGCGGGGAGTCTGTACTTACTCTAGTGAGGAGCAGGCTGCCACTGGGGGTTTTTGATCAAAGAACTTATGTAATCAGGGCTGCATTTTCAGAATGATCGAACAGTTGGCAGATGAGTTGGAGTGAGAAGAAGGGAGACGCAGGGAAGAGCAGTGTTAGAATCTACTACTGTAGTCCTGGTAAAGGCTATGGGAGTCAGAATTAGGTGGTAACATCTATGTGGCAGGAAGCAGGGGACAGATACTAGAGCCGTTCTAGTGATAGAATATGGCACTATAACCTGTTAGAATTGATATCAAATGTCAAGGATAACTGGGCTAGATTGTCTGAGTCACTGGGCAGGGACCCGGACCTGGCGAATTCACTCAGGTAAATGCCACAAGGTAACATCCTGTCTGCAGAGCCAGCCAGCTTACCTGGACTCCATTCTACCTCGTTACCTTCCTCCAAACCTTTGAAGTGGCTTCTGGGTGAGAAATTCAGTCAAAAGATAACATTTCCATATCAGCATGGCTTAGATGGGCACAGACATAGTCAATACAGCTGAAGAGTCTCCTTAGTCCTGTAAAGCTGGAGTTGTTAATTCTGCAGCATAAGCAGCACATTATCTTTCTAGGTTTGGAAAAGGCGGGTTGAGAAACTTTCTGGAGGTGAATAGAAACAAAGCCTCAGGTAGTTACACACTCCAGAGTCATTAAAGATCTGTAGATCAGCATTTATATCTCATGCCCTTTTAACAGTGAGGCTTGAACTTGCCAAAATACTACACCCTACCTTTTAAGCAGTTGGATGAAAATCACCTGATAGGAAGTGGGCGTCTCTGGACACAGTTGCTTTGCCAGCGTGTGGGTGGTGGTTGGTGCTAACCACCCTGCATGTCTGATTCTCTGGATGGCAGTGTAAATATATCCGGGTTACCTGGGCTGAAGGCATAGCAGACAAGGGGAGTTTGTATGAAGAGTGCCATGCTTGTTCGTGCCTCCTGCTTTTGCACATGACTAAAACAACTTCTCTTTCTCTCCACCTGTATGTTTCCTATTGCTGCTGTAATGATTTACCACAAATTGAATGACTTAAAACAGTACAAATTTATTGTCATAAAGGTTTAGAGACCAGAAAGTCCAAAATGTCTCTGGCTAGGATATAATCAAAGTGTTGGCAGAGCTGTATTCTAGAGGCTTTGGGACATAATCTGTTTTCTTGCCTTTTCCCCTCTTGGCTCTGTCTGCAAAGTCAGCAGCCATATTCCCCCAGCTTCCACTTCCCTTATCACATGCCTGTCTCCTACTGTCTTGACTCCTTCTTTCACTTATAAGGACCCCTGTGATTATACTGGGCCCATCCAGATAATCCAGGTTAAGTCTCCCCTTCACAAGAGCCTTAACTTAGTCACATCTTCAAAGTTCCTTTTGCCGTGTGATGTAATATATATTCATAGGTTCCAAGGACTAGGATTTGGACACCTTTGAGGGCCTACCACAGTCCTCTCTTGATCTTTAATTTAGTCACATCTTCAAAGTCCCTTTTGCCATATAAGGTAATATATTCATGGGTTCCAAGGACTAGGATGTGGACCTCTTTGGGGACCTACCACACTCCCCTCCCGATCCTCAGAAGCGTTCTTGCCTGAGACAGTCCACTGTTTCTTCCCAACCCAGTTAGTTGTTTATGCAGTTTCTCTCTCTCCTCTTCGTACGCCTTTTCTTCTGAAGTTTTTGTTTGTGATTGTGTGTTATTTAACTTTTTGCTCCGAATACCTAGCACTGTTCTTGACACATAGTGAACCCTTAACAGATGTTTGCCGAATAACTGTGTGACCGTAGCTGGGTTCTGGCAGGTGGGACAAACGCCTGAAGCCTGACCAGCCTCAGGATGCGCCTCCGCCAGTGTATAAGGCAGCAGCCACTAGAGGGAAGGCCTGTGCTTTGCAATCTGGCACTCTGGGTTGGGACTTGCATTGGCTATTACCTGTCTTTGTGACCTTGGGTAAGTTACGTAGTTTCCTTGTGCCTCAGTTTCCTCATCTTTGAAAGGTAGGATAAGAAATACTACCTATAGCGACTATCTGAGAAGTCAATTATGTACTTAGAATGCAGTATTTATAGTCTGTAGCATATCGCTAAGCAAAAGTGAAACTTCTGTGCTCTGACATGGGAAGGAGAGGTATCGGGCCATCTGACAGGGAAAGAAGCAGAGCCATGGAAAGTTGGGCACACAGTTGTAAAAAGGATTATTTAATTTTTTGTTCCTTTCAGCCACAACTGGTAGCACCTCTAAATAAAAGGCATATATTTTGCTTTGAGGTTTTGCAGATGATTTTATTTAGGTGCAGAACAATACGTAGTACTTGTGGATTCCAGTTATCTTTCTAGAACTTTGGGCACCCTGAATTGAGCAAGCCTCCACTGTGACAGAGCAATAAGCCAGGTATTATTCTGAGTGGCTTAGGAATTAGCCAGCCATCTCAAGCCTAATGTGGTCTGACCTTCTCTGGTGGTGGTGCTAGATGTAGTCTCCCATAGACTGGTGGGCTGTTTATTTTCAGGATATAAATAATGTAACCTGGAATTGTGGTTCTGCATTGTTTCTATCCGCGAATGTTTAGCTTGTTGGAACAATTGATTTGTCGGTTCCAGAAGCGAGTAAACTGACGTGTGAGGAACACTTCCCCTGTAAGAAGCAGTCCCTTGAAAGATAAACAGTAGTGCATCTGGGAGCACATAGGCAGCTCTTAGCACTTAAGGAATCATAAAAACAGATGACTGTGAAATTCTTAGATTTGAGTATCCTTTTTCTTTAACCTTTTCCTTTTTCATTTATTTTCCTTTGTGGTGGTGTTTCTCATGATGATACTTTAGAAGTGAAGCCAGTATTTGTGTGGTAATATTTCCTTAGTGTACTCTTTAATTAGATCAGTAGGCCTCCCACATAGTTAAATCCAAAGGCCAGAGCAAATTTAGAAGCTATCAATGTACAAGGAAATATTTTTGAACGTAAAAGAAACAATTTAGTAGCTGCGAGAATAAATGGTGTTTCTGATCCAAGTACTATCATTTGCATAATAATAAAATCTCAGAAAAAAATAGAAAATTTTACAGAATAGTATTAAAATACTGGGATGAACAGGAGAGAAGGTGCAAGGAGAAAGGAAGCTATGGATTACATATCGAATAGCTACAGGACAATGCAGTTTTATAATTTCCTTATATACACATATACAGAACAACTGCTTTCAAGTTGGAGTCTACATTTAATAAACAGACAAGAATGATTTCTAATCAGTATGTGACCATTTAGAAGTAGGAAGTAATTTTATGAGTGCTTCAAGGTGCTCAAAAGCAGTTTAGTTTAAATAATTCATATGCAGACTTACACTAATAACCTATACAACAGACCCTTTTATAGCAGTTATTGAACTGCTTTCAAATTGGAATCTACATTTAATAAATAGACAAGAATGATTTCTAATCAGTATGTGACCACTTAGTAGTAGGAAGTAATTTCATGAGTCCTTCAAGGTGCTCAGAAGCAGTTTAGTTTCAATAATTCATATGCAGATGTATACTAGTAACCTATACAACAGACCCCTTTATATTACTATTGCAGAAACAAATGTCAGATTGCACCTTGTCCAATAGTTTTATAACTAGAAGTTACCACGTTTATCACCATCAAAGGAGACTGACTTTCTAGTTATGGTAGGTTAATTAAATATCAGGAAGTCAGTTAGCTTTATGGCTTCTAAACTTTTTTGAGGGGTGAGGGGAACAACAGCCATGGTGATCACTGTGATGATCAGATTAGCCATGCCCTAGTTAAGCTTGGTGGTCACTGCTGGCAAGAAAGTTTCAGCACACACAGACTTGCAATGTGAAGGTCGTATATGAGTGTTGTTGCTCTGAAATAGGCATGAACCCAGATAGAGTTCCTAGAGTTCCAGATCTCTCATTAAAGCATTACCTCCCAGGACACTTGGAGTAAATATGTCTAGTGCTGAGAATTCACCTTCAAGTAACATTCTCTTGAAAGACAGCATGTCAGTTTCTGGAAACAGCCTTAAGTGGAAACAAGTTCCAAGTCCTAATGCAGACCAAGTGATCTTTTTCTCCCGATTCCATTGCCTAAACAAGGGCACCCTCAGTCCAAGAGTCAGTGAAAGAGAGAGAGCAGGAGGACAAGAGGGATTTGGCCCCAGAACATCATCATGATCTGGGTGTCTGGCTCCTTAGCTCAAGGAAAGAATTCACAGAAACCACTATCTTTTGAGAGTGATGCTGAGTTGTCAAACTGCATTTCTGATAGGCTAGCATATTGGAAAAATGTATTTCCACAAACATCTGCATTGCATGCCAATGACAGTGTACATCCTGAAGGCTTGCTTAGGGACTCTAAGGAAAAAGTGAATGTTATTTTAGTTGATGATTCAAGTGTTGTATTTCTAAGTCCTAAGGGAAAAAAGTAAAGTTGTCATAGCTGACATAAAAGGTAGAGTTTAAAAGGACGTGACTTTATGGATATTTGTTTGGTATCTAGAATGTTGGCATTCGACTGAGCTATTTTGAGACATGGTGTTACTTCACACCACCATTCATAGAATCAGTGCTACTGTCTTCTGTGTTCTTGGGTGCAAAGCAGCCACTTACCACCTTGGCTGAGTGTTTTCCGGTACCTTATGAGCCTCCTTTTTTCCCAAGAAACTAAACTCTTTGTAACAAATTATCTCCCACATTAAAAATCAAATATAACACCAAATACCTCAGGATTACTCATTAATGGTATGTGAAGAAATTGAGCAGATATACTGTTGTATGTTAGAAATGCTGTCTTAAAATCTAGGTAGAGAAACAACACACAAATAACTAAGTAATGCTCTAATGTAACATGCACCAAATGCGGGGATGGAAAATACGGCAAAAGTACAAAGAAGAGTAATTGAATCTGACAGTGCAGACAGTACAGAAATCTGTCCAGAATCAGTCTCAGGAAACCTAAGAGTCCCTCTGTGTTCAGTATATCTACTGTGAGTCCCCTCATGTGCCTGTCCGTCTTCAACAGGTTGGGGCTCCTTGAGGCCAAAGATCATACCTTCATCATCTTTGTGTCCACACAGCCCCTCACAGGGTGAAGTATGACCATTAAATGAATAAACAAAGCATTTGAACTGGGTCCAAGAGAAGTTGGTTAAAGCCAAGAAAGTAGGAGAGTTAAAAGCTAAGTCACAGGGGCGTGAGAGAGGGCATAAGAGAGGCCAGCATCCTGGAGGGGCGGTAACAGCATTGTGGTGCAGATGGATTGGAGGGGTGGAGAAGAGAGCTGCTAGTCTGGAGCCATAGCAATCTTCCTCAGATGTTTTCCAGAGATGTGTAATACAAGCCTACCATCTTCTGTGTTGCCTGTGGCAGAAACTTAGACTATCTTATTTCCTTTTATTTTTTTATTCAACAAACATTTACTAACCAAGCGCTGATCACAGTTGAATATGACTTGGATTCTGTCCTTAGGGAGTCTCAAAGCCCAAGGGAGGTAGACAAAGGCTATAACATGATTAGCAATTCTAGCAATATCCACAAGGTTCTGTAGAACACGGAGGAGTGACGCTGCGTGAGATAATGTAGAGAAGGCTACTGGGAGGTGGTGAGGCTGGGCTGGGGTCTTTAAGGATGAGCAGGAGTTTGACTAAGTAATTGGCTAAATATATCATGATATTCTATTTATATGGAATAAACAGTGTGACGTGATCTCCACTAAAAATGTAGTGAAGGACGGACTGAAGAGAGACTCTATCTTCATTTTCCATATTTATTATTTGTATTTCAAGTATTTAATAATTCTAATAATCTTTATATAGATCAGATGTGACAAAAATGGAAGAAGGGGAAAAAAAAGGGACTGAACAGTTTACCTGTCTCCATCTACAGCCTAATAATCTACAGCTATAAAGTCTTTGTGAACGTTAAGCTTTAGCATCTGTATTAAGTCCTGTTTGTTTTTAATATGCTATCCAGACCAATATCCAGATAGCAATAGAATAGCCTTTAGAAAGTTACAGCATTAAAGTTTTGTCCTTAGATTTATTTTAAATAATTAGATCATATTTTAAGTTGAGTTTCTCCAGAAAAGGACTCTAAAAAAATGTTTGAGTGCAAATAGTTTCTGTGGGGATATGGCCCAGGAAGTCCTGGTTGGAGACAAGGGAACTGAGACAGAGAAGGGAAGTGTATTAGTCTGTTCTCGCATTGCTATAAAGAACTACCTGACACTGGGTAATTTATAAAGAAAAGAGGTTTAATTGACTCATGCTTCTGCAGGATGTACAGGAAGCATGGCTGGGAAGGCCTCAGGAAACTTATAATCATAGTGGAAGAAAAGGGGAAGCAGGCATGTCTTACGTTGCCCAAGAAGGAGGAAGAGGGAGAGAAGGGAGAAGTGCCACACACTTTTAAACAACCAGATCTTGTGAGAACTCACATCAGGAGAACAGCAAGGGGGAAGTCTGCCGCAATGATCCAGTCACCTGCCACCAGGCCCTCCTCCAAGACTAGGGTTTACAGTTTGACCTGAGATTTGGGTGGGGACACAAATCCAAACCATATCAGGAAGGAAGCCCATGCAGGGTCTATCAATAAACAGGTTATAGCTGTGGTCAGCCAGAGCTTAGTCCTCATAAACACCTCTGAAAGATAGAGTAGATTTTGTAAAACATGCTTCAGAGTAGTATTTTAAGAAGGTTCTGGGTATTTTAAGTCTCAGAGTCTTCAGTTCAACTGAAGTTTGAAGCAGAGGCTAAACCAGAAGTATAAAAACAGAGCTTAGAATGGTGAAGCATTTCCACTTCTATAATGATATTAATCCCATATCAGCCTG
This sequence comes from Papio anubis, assembly GCF_008728515.1. NCBI lineage: Eukaryota > Metazoa > Chordata > Mammalia > Primates > Cercopithecidae > Papio > Papio anubis. The sequence goes on along the minus strand of NC_044977.1, from coordinate 118,737,516 downwards.
GTCCTTGGTTCCAGTTCTCCACCCATTGGGTTGTCCTGGGAATCTGCAGGACTTCAAGGGGTATTATTGGAAAGGTATTAGCTTTGAAGAATGATTTGACACCATGCAAGGCTTGAAACCAGATCGGAGTACCTGTGGGTATGGCTTCTTCCACATAACGTAGAAATCTTCCATTCAGGTTTTTACTTATGTTAAAAAAAATTCCCTCACATGACATTATTTTACTTTATGGAGGACAGAATGCAAATTGCACTGGATTTGGATGAAGGTTAGCATTGCAAGAACCATATTTTGGACACCAGGACTTTGAAAGAGAGCGCCATATAAGATGTCTTTCAATATAATTAAACTAGTTTACTTTGGATTAACTTTGAGCCAGTTTTATGCCACTACCAATAATTCTGAAAATGTAAAATGGATTTGAATACTTTTGTCGCACATTTTTCTTCCACAGGTTTCTAATATTCAGGCGAGAGCAGTTGTGTTGTCCTGGGCTCCCCCTGTTGGACTTTCCTGTGGACCCCACAGTGGTCTTTCCTTCCCCTACAGTTACGAGGTTGCCTTATCAGACAAAGGACGAGATGGAAAATACAAGATAATTTACAGGTTGTGTATGTTTCTATTGTTTTTCTTTGCTGCTAAACTATAAAATTGGAGTTGTGAAGGAAAATGGAAAACAAAGGAAAACTTTATAGGCTTGCTAAATTTTCCTTTAGTTTATTTTAAGATTTAGTAATAATTTTAATGCTAAGAAATCATTGTGTCCAGAGTAATTCTTATTTGGAAATGAGTAGCATAGAGCTATTAGGTATGGGTAAAATACATCACTTGGTTATATTTGCTGTCAGTAGAGTATTAAAGAAAACTTTCTGTTAATGTCTGTCGGCAAAAGGCGATTATGACTTTTAGTTTTTCTATACATTGAGCGATTATAAGGTGACTTCTCTATTTTCAGATCCAGACCTTTTTGTAGCCCTGTTTTTTAAAATTCTGCAATATGTTTCCTTCTGTTTTACCCTATTTCTTACCTTCCACAATAGTTTCCAGCCTGTAATAAAGATACTTTAAAACATTTCATTTCAAGGCCTTAAATGGTCAAAAGTTTAGCTCACAGAGAAGGGATTAGCCCCTTCTGCTCTGTGGACTCCCAGGTATTGACCATTCAAAAGATTGATAACTGTGTTCTAAATGTGAGAACAATTTTAGGGCCATGTCTTTCTTCTTTGTAATTACTGGGCACTACTCAGATTTGCAGAGCAGGAAATGAGAAAGTCAGTTTTGTTTTAACTGCTTGTTTGGCCTTCCTGTGAGAGGACCCTCCTGTGACTGCCCATGCCCAGGGTAATAATGTGGTCACACAATCCTCACTTTTTCTGCCAGAGATGTTTGTATTCTCTCCTATTTCCCTACTGCATCAGTGCCGCAGAGCCGTATCTTCCCCTTTCCTGTTCCTAATTCTTGCTCCACAGTCTTCCTGACGAGCAAAGAGGGACAGAGGTTAAGGATGCAAGCCCTGTGGCTGCTGTGTCCTCCTCTTGCTACCCAGGCTACCTCCACTGGCCTGGATGCCCTCAGGAGTCTCTTGAGGGTCTTCCACCCCCTTCTCTTGCTCTTCTACAACCTTGCCAACTCACTGCAGAAACAAAATCAGGCCAGATCACTGCCCTTCTGATAACACTCCAGGGATTCCCCACTGTATTTAGGATATTCCTAACTCTGGCTCACCACCATTTTATTCTAGCCTGAAAAATCAGAATTAGTATCAACTTTAAAGAAATACAGAGTGCCGCCAGGCGCGGTGGCTCACGCCTGTAATCCCAGCACTTTGGGAGGCTGAGGTGGGTGGATCATGAGGTCAGGAGATGGAGACCATCCTGGCTAACACGGCAAAACCCCGTCTCTACTAAAAATACAAAAAATTAGCCGGGTGTGGTGGCGGGCACCTGTAGTCCCAGCTAGGAGGGAGGCTGAGGCAGGAGAATGGCGTGAACCCGGGAGGCGGAGGTTGCAGTGAGCTGAGATCGCGCCACTGCACTTCAGCCTGGGTGACAGAGACTCCCTCTCAAAAAAAAAAAAAAAAAAAAAAAGAAATACAGAGTGCCATCTCCCCCATGCCTGGCAAGGAGCAGATATAGTTGACCCTTGAACAACACAGGTCTCAACTGCACGGATTCTTGTCAACCACATGTAGACCAGAACAATATTCACAGGATGTGAGACCTGCGGATATGCAGGGTCAACTGGGGACTCGTGTATGTGTATATGCTGTGTGGGGGTGGGGTCGTGGTACTGATTTCCTTGTATGTACTGAGGGACAACTGTGGATAGAGCCTTTTCATGCAAGATGAACATTGGTGGCAGGAGCTAGAGCCTCAAATGCCCAGAGAGGTTCGGCCGGTAACATACGTAAGCAAGTGGAAAGGCTGAAAATGAGGTGAACAGGAGAGCTCCTGTTGCCATCGAAAAACAGTCGCCACTCAGCCTTAAGTCGATTGTTGCTAAAATTTGCGATTCTTTGAATTTTTTTTTCAAAAGATGCTGAAAATCTGAATTATTGTACAAATTTCCCTGTTACTAAACTAATGGAGCAAATGCAAGATATTTTAAAAGATACAATGTAGGCTAAACAATAGAGCTTCAGGCAAGGTCTGGACACAACTTCCAGTTCACAACTTAAAAAAACTCAGCCTTTTATTTGGAATAATTTCAAACTTAAAAGATGTCCCAAAAATAGAGAAATCAAGGAATACATGTATACTCCATACCCACATTCAGTTGTTATTAACTTTATACACTGTTTTATCATTTGACCTCCTTCCTCTTTTCCTCTTTCTGTCCTCAATCCATATTTTTTTCATAAGTTTTATATGTAATGGTCCCTTACTGCAAAATCCTTCAGGATATTTTCTATAAATAAGATTTTTTTTTAAAAGAACCACAGTGTAATTATCAACTTCATAAACTTACATTGATATAATACTTTATCTGTTGTCTATATTCCAGCTTTGTCGCTTGGTCCATAAATAATACCTGTTATTTTGAAAAATTGAGCAGTTTTCCACCCCCTCCTCCTCAGGAGCTAGTCTAGGGTCAGACAGTGCCTTTAGTTGTCATGTCTCTTTAGCCTTCTTTAATTTGGAACACTTCCACGGTATTTCTTACACTTTTATGACACTGATATTTTTGAAGAACACAAAATAAGTCACATGCCCACACACCTTTCACCTTTTTAAAAATTTTCAATGAAACATTCCTTATTTTGTGTTGGTTACTTCCTCATGATTTAAGTTGAAGTTCAGTTGCAATTTTTGAGTATATAAATGGTTTGATTTTATTTAAGAGAGCTATTTGTTGGGTGCATTGGTAAGTGAGGAAGTGAGATTGTGATTTTTGTTAAAGACAGTCCAGAGTTGAGATAATTGAGGTTCCTGCCAAGGTAAGTATGGAAAGTGCCTTCTGTTAACAGTTGGCGTGATCATTTTTATTCATTAGTTTGTTCATTCATTCATTTGCTTACTTAGTTACTTTTATGTATTTACTTGTAAGAAGTGATAAGATCTTTTAGAATTTTATTAGTAAGTTAACCATGCCATTTTCAAGATCTAAGATGGCATCATTAAAAGGAACCTGATTTTCTAGTCCCAAACAGATAATAATATCAAATAAGAAAGTTTATTTCTGGTTTATGGTGGAATCTGACATAATAGTTCATGAATTATTGTCAGTACATTACTGGACACCCAAATCTCAAATCTCGTTTGCTTTTGAAACTGGTATTAGCAACTAATGAATGCTTTTTCTTTACAGTGGAGAAGAATTAGAATGTAACCTGAAAGATCTTAGACCAGCAACAGATTATCATGTGAGGTGAGTTAGGATATAAGAGCCAAACTGTATTGGAGAATCCAGGTGGCTAAAGCAAAAACCTGTGCCCCCTTTTAAGTTTTTGGTGAATGTTGCTTACCTTGCTGTAAGTTTCAGTACCATGGCTCATGGGCCATTCATTGACTCTCAAGACCATAGTAACTGGGAAGACACAGAAGTGCTTCTGTGAACAGAAAATTAGGTGTTAAACACTGAAAATCACTTTAAAAGTAATTTTACATGGTCTTCTAAGATCTGTTGGACTATGGTTTAACAGTTTGTTTCTATAAAACAGTTGAAATTTTTTTTTTTTTTTTTTAACCTTGGGCATATCAGTGTTTCTTACAGACCATCATATAAACTGTATATTCAAATGACTAAAGAAGCCCTTTCCTTATTGCAAGCACACCATTAAACCTTAAAAGCCAGTAGATTTTGAAAAAGGCAAGTAATACAAGCATCAGATTATCTCTGACGAGAATGAACTCAATTTGGCAAAACAGTTAACCCATGTGGTATGATGTGTAGCCTGAAATCTCTACTGTGATTTTCTGGAATCTCTACTGTGACTACTCTGGAAGGTAGGGCTAGCTTATTTTAGGAAGAAACCCAGCCAACCACAGATCTGTAAGGAGGAAAGTGTTATCTGAATTTTTAGAGAGACCATCTGATTGTTTAAAGATCCATCCATCCATTCATTTGCCAATAAGCAGGTCTGAATATGACCCATAACACTTAAAAAACTTTTTTTAATCTTTATTTTATCTAATATTTAAGTTCCCCAGAAAGTAGTTTTGTTTAACTGGATGTACAACAACACACTTTCCCTTTTTTTTCAATTATATATGCATACGTAAAGATTGCAGAATAAAATTGTAAGCATGAAATATACATCTGTTGGCCGGGTGCGGTGGCTCACGTCTGTAATCCCAGCACTTTGGGAGGCCGAGGCGGGCAGATCATGGGGTCAGGAGATCAAGACCATCCTGGCTAACATGGTGAAACCCCGTCTCTACTAAAAGTACAAGAAATTAGCCGGGCTTGGTTGCAGGCACCTGTAGTCTCACCTAGGCAGGAGGCTGAGGCAGGAGAATGGCGTGAACCCGGGAGGTGGAGCTTGCAGTGAGCAGAGATTGCGCCACTGCACTCTGACGTTGGGTGACAGAGCGAGACTCAGTCTCAAAAAGAAAGAAAAGAAATATGCATCGATTATTATACTTTCCAAAAGTTAATTCACATCATTAGTTTCTTTATTTCAGCATGAGGTTGGAGGCAAGGTAGTCTAGTAGGAAGAGCATATGTGAATTATCAGGAGGCTTGAGTACGAGTCTGGTTCTGCCCTGAACTGGCTGTTTCAACTTTGGTCAAGTCACATAGAATGCTCTGCCATGATTTTCTCAGTAAAAAAAAGGTAGTAAAGCAAGGATGTGTGTTGAGGATGTAATATCTTATTAAATGCATGAGTTCTTAAAAATAAGGTTAAAGCAATGTGTATCAGAGCAAATTGTTTTGCATTAAGACTTAAAGCATACATCTGCTTAGCTATCATATTGTTTAGATGAACTCTATTGCAACCATCTCCTCCTGTTTAAATCAAAACTGGATTTTGAGTCAATTAGCTTCCACCCAAACATATTGAACTTTTCACACGCTTTGTACAAGAAGATCTGTGTAATTTGTGAAGCTAAGATGATAATAGAAATGGTTTAACCATTCTTCAAAATGGTCAGTGTAACAACAAACCAGAAAATGTAAAAGTCATGTAAATGTTATCTATTATTCATTGTTAACGTATGTTTCTTTCTGCTCCGTGCTTTAACAGTTTATTGTTCCTGTGGTTAGTAAAGGTTTACTTTATTAATTTCCTGCTCATTGATGAGCTTACAATATCCTTTTTAAGAAACTTAAATGTCATGAAGAGCCTTCCCTTTATTTACCATCCTGTCTGTTGTTCCATCTATTTTTTTTTTAAACACTTATTACAAAGGGTAAATTTGAGAACACTTGCTCATCAGCTATTTTTCCCAACAAAACCTGTGAACATCTTGACCTCCTGAGCAGATAGAATAGTTAATGGATTCCCCAAAAGGAACAGGATGGGAGTATGAGGGGGTTACCATCTAGGGGCCTTGGGTTTAGACTTTCTCCTGACACATTTGGGACTCCTTGTATTTGTCATTTGACACACGTGTGACACCAAACACGTACAACCTAGGGTGCCACCAGCTGTTGTTTGTTCTACCTCTCTGCTTTCCAGGAAGATAGGAAGTTCTCTCTCCTTGGTGATGGTCAATTTTCATATTTTTTTAACGTCCTTTCTCTCCTAATAAAAATGTCTCTAGTCCAGATTTAGTCTTCGTGCACTGCCTGATGCACAGTCCATGTAGATCATACGTTCTTTTTCCTTTTACAGTCTTTTCTTTTTTAAGCTAGAGAAGAATCTTAACACATGCAACTCTTACTTAGACGTAACTTCCTCTGCCTTGAATTGCTTCCGTGAGGCAGCATGATGCATAGTGGACATGGCTTGCAACTTGGGAGTTAATGACTGTCATTTACTAAGGGTGTGTGCTTAAGCGAGCCATTGAAACTTCTTTGGTCTTGTTTTGTCATTTATAAAATGAGAATGACAATAATACCAGCCTCAGGAAAATAGGATGAGAGCAAATATATGTGCAAATCTATTTTAGACCTGTAAAATCATGTATAAGTACTACCTTTTGGTTTTCCCAAGCTTGTTGCAGTTTTTTCACGCTCTGAAAATAAAAAGGACTTAATGATACAAGTTGAGGCTGTAGTGAGCCCTGATTGCAGCTGCTGCACTCCAGCCTGGGCAACAGCGAGAGACCTTGTCTCTAAATAAGTAAATAAATAAATTCATTGCCATTTTTGTTTGTGCATTACCAATGTAGAAAGTGGTGGAAGTCTGTAGAGCCAGTTTTGAAAACTGAGATATTTGTTTTAGCAGCACAAGAGAAGGTAAATTTTTTTCTTCCAATTCTTAATATTGCACATTTTAAGAGTGTAAGATTTCTTTCTTAAATCATGTACTGAAGTCTCACCTAGACTTCTGTTCTTATATTCCTTGTTACTTTTTGTTTTGCTACACTGAGTCTATCTTATTCACATTGATTGCTTGATATCTTCATGTAATGCTTTTTCTCATTTTCAACTCCCCCCACCCACCCCCCCCCCCCCATTTTTTTTTTTTTATGTGTTTACCCCCCAGACACACAAACCTTCTTTTTCAATAGCAGTCTCAGTCATGAAGCCCGGTCATTTAACTGCCTGGTACTTGCCTTCAGTTACTAGGCCAGAACAGCTCTTGCCACCAACTCACTGTTACTGGGAATTTATTTATTGAGTGCCATCCTTTAGACAGTGCTGTAGCTCACATGCCTGTGGCTGCTTCAGTTGGCATCTGTCATGCCATTTGAGCCAGATTCCACATGGAAAATTATATTCCAAGACATTTCAGGTTTACAAAATGTTTCTTCTTTTCCACTTTTCCTATGAGTTTTTGTGTATCATTCTTCCACATCTGTTCAGTCACTATTCTTTTCTTCTCCTAATCTCCTGGTGGTGATTAAGGAAGATAATACCCCTCTCTGATGCACACATTGATTAGCAAAATTTAGGGAGACCTTTATTAAAGGATCTTTATTAAAATCACTTTCATATTTGTTACCCTATTCTTTTTTTTTTTTTTTTTTTTTTTTGAGACGGAGTCTTGCTCTGTCACCCAGGCTGGAGTGCAGTGGCCGGATCTCAGCTCACTGCAAGCTCCTCCTCTCGGGTTCACGCCATTCTCCTGCCTCAGCCTCCCGAGTAGCTGGGACTACAGGCACCCGCCACTTCGCCCGGCTAGTTTTTTGTATTTTTTAGTAGAGACGGGGTTTCACCGTATTAGCCAGGATGGTCTCGATCTCCTGACCTCATGATCCGCCCGTCTCGGCCTCCCAAAGTGCTGGGATTACAGGCTTGAGCCACCGCGCCCGGCCTGTTACCCTATTCTTAACACAAATAATTTTTTTGGTTTAGTGTTCATACAATATTTCAAAGGAATCCATTTGTAATCGTCAAGGTTATTCAGTGCTTCTTTAAAGGGCATTGTGTTATGTATTGTATAAAGCCACTAATAGAAAATCTCCTGTCTCTGTGTGTGTATGTGAGAGAGAGAGAGAGAGAGAGCGTGAGAGAGAGAGACAGAGACAGAGATGAGAGATTGTGTGGAGAAATGAGAAAAATCCAAAATGTAAATAAATTACATTATATTTTAAATACTTATATATAAATATGTAATTTCACAAACATGAACATTTATACATATATACACTTATTATACAAATAAATATTTATACATACACAAATGTATGCTGTATATGCATTTGCCAGAAAAAGATATTTGTCTTTTAATTGGTAGTTCTATAATTAATAATGACATTACAATGACCATTTTACTGTGGCAGTCAACAGTTTATATTTTTATCAGTGATAGGATAATCAGGAATTTGAGTGAAGGAATGGATAGCAATTTCATGAAAATTTTGAAGCAGTTTTCTAGTCATCCTCCTTAACAATTTGGCAAATAAGTTGCCCAGAGATGATATCATATAATGACACTTCCCAGAAAAATTGTGCAGTGAAACATTTCCAAAAATATGGTTGACAAGCACAGTGAAGGATTATAAAATACATGTTATTGACCAGAAACTGTGGCTCCTAGTATGTTACATCGTGCTAGAAAAAGTTGGAGGCATATTTCTGAAATTCTTGGAGCACCTGTTTCCTAAGCATTTCGCCAGGATTTAAGCTGAAACAAATATGAAAACAAGATTAATTATATTGTCAGAAAAATGTTTTCTTTTCTTGAGATAAATGCAACAAAAACTGAACTGTTTGCTGACTTACTTAATCCAAGAAACTGACTGTACTCTACAGATTGTCCTTTCACATGATGATATTTATGGAAAACTCATTGCCATTATGTGAAAAAAATATATTGCAGTATTCTTTAAAATGTAGCATCATTAGCAGAGATTTTTCTTTTCTATAAAAGTTACTGGCAAAAATGTTGCTAGTCACCATTACAGTAAGTTGCTGTCCCTTTACTGAACTATAATTGACAGATGTAATCAAGGGATACTTAAGTATGGTGCCAACTTTTGTACTATGTGCAGCATACTTATATTGCCATACAAAATAGATCTTTTTTCCTTTGCTGACAAAATATTATGTATGAAAAGCATTGAGCCCTTACCATAACATTGTTTAAGATTAAAGGCAAGAAAAATAACTAACTCCTTCTGGCCCATACAACTATCTGTTTTCAACTACCTCAAATTTCTAACCTGCATCAGGTTCTTTTACTTTTATCCCCACTGTCATCCTCCCAGCCTGGCCACCAGGAGTCTCCATCACTCATGACTCCCCAGCCTAGGAGGTATGGATTGCTGACTCCGAGAATCCCAAAGAACTTGACTAAGACCAAATTTACCTCTCCCCAGACAACTGACTGCATCCTGCTAGTACTTTGTAGGCTATTTCCTTGCTTCCCTCCCTCTGCTCTATTTTCTAGATGGATTTTTGGTGGCAGCTGTTTTTGTGAATATCTAGGACCTGACCTGCCTGGGTATAACTCTGCATTTGTAGGCAAATGCCCAGTCATTGCAAACTGACATACTTACTGGGTGGAGGCAGAGTACCTAAACAGCTAAAGTGGGTTGGGTAAGGGTCAGCTGAAAAACAGTGTCAGTGCTGAGGAGACAGTAGGAATGGTGGGGACTCTAGCAAACTCTTCAGCACCTGCTCCATCTAAAGCAGGGAGCTGCCCACAGATTTAGCTCATTACTACAGTGCAGGAAAGAGGGCCGAGTGAGACCAGGCGCAGTGGCTTACGCCTGTAATCCCAGCACTTCGGGAGGCCGAGGCGGGTGGATTGCCTGAGGTCAGTAGTTCAAGACCAGCCTGGCCAATGTGGTGAAACCCCATCTCTACAAAAATACAAAAATTAGTTGGGCATGATGGCGGGTGCCTGTAATCCCAGCTACTTGGGAGACTGAGGCAGGAGACTCACTTGAACCCTGGAGGCGGAGGTTGCAGTGAGCCGAGATCGTGCCATTGCACCCCAGCCTGGGTGACAGAGCAAGACTCCATCTCAAAAAAAAAAAAAAAAAAAAAAAAAAAAGGTGGGGGGGGCCAAGTGTTGCTAAAACCTCTAGTTTTTAAGAGAAGCCAGAAGTTTGGTTTTAAAAACGAGAGAGCTCCAGATAGTTTTCAGTGAAGGCTTATTTCTTACTTTTTTATTTCAGAAAATGTTAGATGTAATCAGAAGTAGATAATAGTTGAATGAACTCTCATCTCTCAACTTCTTATTACCTCAGTGTCCTCACTTACCCTTCCCCTGCCCTGATGATTTTGAAGTAAGGTTCAGACACCATATTATTTCACCTATAAATTATATTACCATCATCACACACACCGGAAATGTCTTCACAATCCAGGGACTATTCCCATTTCCTCAGTTCTAAGAATGAAAATTTTGTTTCTTTAGTTTGTTGTAATTGGAATTCAAACGTGTGAATATGTGGTTTGGTTGATATGTCTTAAATTTTATTTTAATCCATTCATTTTTCCCTTTATCTTTTGCTCTTTCTTGCAACTTATTTGTTAGATTAATTGGTTTGTCCTGTAGAGTCTTCCACAAGTATGAATTTGGCTGATTGCATCTGTGTTATGTTGCTTAATACTGTTCTCCTGTCCTCTATATTTCCTATAAAGCGATGAAGAGGTTTAATCAGATACAGGTTCAGTTTTTCTGCCAAGACAGTTTTATAGTTAGTGACATAGTCCTTTATTAGGAATGCATAGTGTCTGGTTGTCTCTTTTTGTGATGGTCATTGCCTGTATCCCTTAATTCATAAGTGGCTCTAACACTTCAAAACATCATGTTTTTGCACACTGCCACCACACACACACACACACACACACACACACACACGTGTCTTGGGTCAGATGCAATCCATGAGTCACCTGTTGGAGAATTCTGTGTATCAAAGTTCAGGCTTGAGCCCTGCCCATGTCTGGAACATGTTGTGATTCATTTAAAGTAACTTACTCCCAGTGAGCCCATCCTAACACAGGGAAATGATCTTGCCAGATCTACCATTTAGTTTTATATTATCACATGCTTACTTGCAGTGTGTGCAAAAAGGACCATTTCCTTCATCGGAGGTTGGGTGGAGAGGATCCTAATGATAAGAATTATTTGTTTGGATCAAATCTCATGCTGTCCTCCCATAGGGCAAATAGATCAAATATGTAATATGCATGTATTTGTATCTTTTGAGGTAGAAAGTAGACGTATCTATTGGTGCCTTTGATGTGTATGGCCTCTACGAATTTTTCATGATGGACTTTGTGGAGAAATGACTTTGCAAATCACACACACAATTGGGACCTATCTTCCATAATGTTGTTATCTTTACCTGTTGTTTGTGTTCACTGGGTAGAGCTAAGGGAAGTGGATTGTGGTGTTTAGAGAAACAGGATTGCAGGATGAACAAGGGGAGTAGGCAATACCGTATACTGGTTAGACTTCCAGGGATGAATACCATCGATCCAAATTTCTAGCTGTGTGGCCTTGGGAAATTTACTTCATCTCTGTGTTTCCTTCTGTCTGCAGTGGGTAGTAAGATTTCCCTACCTCAGAGAGGGTGGCTGTAAGAATTAAGGGCTCAATATCTATTTGCCAACTCTGTGAATAGTTTAATCCTTGCATCTGTTTTAGGCAGCAAAGGCTTCGTTGTTGTTGTTGTTGTTGTTGTGTTGTTGTTGTTGTTGAAGAGTACATATTCAATTTTGAAAAAATAAATTCCCAATATAAAAAATGGAATATAGGAAGTTGATAAAAATCAACATAGCCCTATTTTATGCTATTTGAAGAGTGTGGCATTGTAATAGCATGTTCTATGCTTTTTCTTCATGGCTTCTCTGGAGAAATCAGGCACATACGTTGCAGTGTTGAGCCAAACATTTCAGTGTACGGAACGAACATCTTTAGTCTTGGCTTCATGTATAAGAGTTAAATATTTACATGGATTAAACTGTACCTGAACATTGTTTTTGTTGAATTAGAGAAGGTTAGCATACATGCTTCTGTGTGAAACATCCATAGTTTTACATAAATGTGTACAGTATTAAATGTAGTTCAAAGATGTTATCTACCCTGTTTGTACTTCTGTGCTCTCTCTCCAGTCTGTGGACTCTTATTACTGCTTCTTTTGCCTTTTTATCCACCTCTTAACTCTTAGCCTTTTTCCACATAAAGTCAACCAGAAAGTAGTAGCTCATTGGTTTTTAGAACGTGTATTTGGAGATCGTTCTGGGTTTTAAGGTTTATTTTCTTATTTAGAATAATCTCTTCTAGTCAGTAGATCCTGCATATTTTGAAATGGAGATGGGTGGCACACACTGAGACAAATACCTGTTGGGATGACTGTCCCCTGTTAATGCTAACCATAGGTCAGGACAAGACCAATAGATAAGAGCAAGAGCATGGTACTCACTCTGTAAGAAATTCTGTTCATCTACAGAAAGCCTTAGGGTGAAACAAAGATAAGAATCCTGGTCTTCTATGATGAGTCACTGCCACTGACTGTGTCCGTTTTGTTTTCAGGGTGTATGCCATGTACAATTCCGTAAAGGGATCCTGCTCCGAGCCCGTTAGCTTCACCACCCACAGCTGTGCACCCGAGTGTCCCTTCCCGCCTAAGCTGGCACACAGGAGCAAAAGTTCACTAACCCTGCAGTGGAAGGTGGGTAGCTCAAAGCATTAAGAATTGTCTCACTTTAAAAATTACCAGGTATGGTGGCACGTGTTTCTAGTCCCAGCTACCTGGGAGGCTGAGGGTGGGGGATCACCTGAACCCAGGAGTTTCAAGGCTGCAGTGAGCCATGATCACACTACTGCGCTCCAGCCTGGGCAACAGAGAAAGAGTCTCGAGTTAATATAATGTCAGTCTATTGCCATTTGAAATATTTTTTAGCACGATTCCAGTTTTGTGATATGTTTTCTGCATAGTAAGTATGTGCAACCAATTGTTAAAAAGTTGTCGTTTCTGTAAGAGTTGGGCAAAGGGGTAGGAGGAGGGAACTGCAAAATCCAGCTTTAGTTTTTTTTTTTTTTTTTTTTGCAGCAGTATTTTCTGAATGTCTTAGGGTCATAAGCAATACGTATAAGTGATATAGGTACTTAAAATACCTACATCTTATAACTTTCTAATAGTTTAGTTCATTTCAACAAACATTTGAGGACTTTAGCCAAAAGCTTTTATCAAGAAAGATTCAGAGATAAAGTAGTTTTATGACCCTTTTGACTTCTTTCAGTGGTGATACTGAAATGTTTAATATTTAAAACAACCTAGAACATTTAGTGATCTGAAGTATGTTAGTACTTCATTAAGTTCCACTAATTGGGCCATACATCGGTCAGGATTACTAATTATCTAAGAAAAAAAGACTGAATTATATATTTTCATGAAATACAATTCACTGGCTAAAAATAGCTCTTACCAAAGAGAGATCATATTGCCCCTTCCTCAAGGGACATCACTGGCTTGTTAATCATAGTTGTGTGTTTGTAAGAAAACCGTAGATTGTTACCAATCTTTGTAGCACTTATTTCTCTACATTAATATTTTAGAATATAATTTAAAATGTAAAATAGATGGCGGTAAGAGGTAAAGATTTATGGTTTGCGGGGAGAATACTAATGTGTGAAAGAAAGAAAATGGCTAGGAAGATCCATTATTAGTGAAGAAATATTTTATCTTTTCATTTCTGGCCCGGAGAGTCAGGTTGATCCAGGGAGGTGATGAAAGCAATTCAGAGTCATGGTTAGCAGCAAAGCATGGGCCTCTGTGGATCCCTCTCAGGTGGGCAGCTGCATTCTCATAGCCAGTGGCCAGCATTGAGTGTGTTACTTGGACAAAAGCAAAGTTTAAACTGGCTTAGTGTCTGAACTATTTTATTTTCCTTCCTGGCTTCCAGGGATAATCCAGGTCAGTGATTCCCCACCTTTTCAGAGTTTTAACACCCAACTGGCATCATCATTTAATTCCTTGGAGTATACATATCCATTTAAAAAATGTGCTCTATATTTACACATACATATGTAAATATATCTTTGTAAGGAAAGAATTAAAATCCATTTTGTTTGGAAAATATAAGAACTTGTCTTTAGATTACCTGAGGGACCCCGGGGTCTTATAAACCTAAAGTTGGGAATCACTGATGCATACTCTGCTTAAAACCTGGATGAATTTCAGGTCTCAGGCAGACCAGCAACTTCAAGAAAGAATTTTCTTATTAGGAGGAAAATGTTTCACATTTTCCTTCTCCCTTTCCTCAATTGTAAATCAGAAACATACTCTTGTTACATTCAGTCATGTACAAACTTGAAAGTTCTGGACTCAGTTCAGTTTTCATTTAAATGTCCTTAGAACAGATTCCCTCATCAAAGTGCTCCAGGTAGGGGCACAAGGACAGGGAAACATTCTCTGGCTGCCAGTCTGTCCTTGAATCCACAAAGATGCTGAAAGCACTAAAATCTGACATCTTTTTGTTCGTCAGCAGCAGTTATTACTTGCACAGGAGATAAGGCGAAACAAAAACCTAAGTCAGTGTACCCACCCTCAAGGAATTGAGGGACTAGTAATGGGGTAGGATATCATCAAAGAAACTACCAAAGAACAGTTTGTTTTATTGTTTTGGAGTTCTCATCTTAGAGATGGGTTCTCATCTAAAACTTCGATTTTGTCTGTTATTTATAACTTTAAATGCATCATTCTCCTCTCCTCCAAATTGAGCCCGCAAAAGCCTAAAACAACAGTTTAGGACTTAGAGCACTCACCTGAGATCTGAGTTTTGGGACTCAGAGATTGTGTGACTCAAAAGAGAGAAGGAAGGGAAGGAGCGGGACTGGCCCCCTGATGTTTTATTACTAACCATAATAGAGCAATAACAACTGTTTACTGAGTGTTTCCTATAAAACTGGGTAGTTTAGTAGGTGATTCACATATTCTCCCAATTATTTATCATACCTATCCTTGGAACATGAAATTAGTTGTTGATATTGATATTAAATAGCTAGCGCCAGACCACATGCAACAAACAGCCGAGGCAGGATTCAGATACATCTCAGGGGAAGCTGAGCTGCCTTTTGCCAGGGGCAAGGTACCATGCTGTTTGCTGGGCTCTTGCTCTTTCCTAGGGAAGAGTCGGCCCTGGCATGTTTTTGAAGTGGGAGACATGATCCAACTCCTCTTCCTGGTTGCTTCCCCCAACTTGTAGTTCCACTGTCTCTCTAGATCTCTCTACCCTAATGCTCCAAGAGACCCCACTGCGGCATCACTTGTAGCTCTTGGAATCCTGAAAAGCATTCTTTTCTCCAGAGTTCTTTACTTCCCTTCCCATTGTTAAAAACCCACTTTCTCAGTGAAGCAGATCTCAGCATGCTTTTTAAGAGGAAAGCAAATGATGAAACTTCTCTTTGTTAACATACGAAGGGCTAATAGCCTCTAGTCATCTCTCCAGAGGATCACATTTTTTCCCCATTTTTAAAAAAGAGGAACCTTAATGTCACTGATGACTTTCTAATCTTAAGTACTTTAAAAAAATTAAAAACCTGTGTGTGGGATGTTACAAAAAGAAAGGCTTGACTGTGCTCCACCAGACATCCAGCAGCACCTGAGTTTCTCAGCTGCCTTGTTCTCACTGTACGCTTGAATTCAAAGTCCCTCTTCAAAGTTCTATCCCCAGAGGAAGTAAGGTACCATGAGGGTGTAAAAAGGGAGAGGTGGTGGTGGTGGTAGACAGGTTTGGCTATTTGTGGAGTATGATTTATTCATAGTGGGGACTCTCTACAGTTGAGGTATGTCAAAGTTAGTGTATGATGATGGTTGACCAAGGAATGCAGGGACCATCAGCTTTATCCGCCTGCGGGGAGAGCACCGGACTGTCGTAGACACTGTATGTGAGGCAAGTGGGGAGCTCGTAAGTTTTGTCTCTGAACAACTTTCTCTAATCTCATGTTCCTATTTTTTTTAGGCACCGATTGACAATGGTTCAAAAATCACCAACTACCTTTTAGAGTGGGATGAGGTAAGCTTATTTCATATTCACCCATCTAAAACACCATTTCAGAAACAAAATTGCTGAACAAATACCATTTTATTCTTTTATAAGACATGCTAAACACAGAAGAAAGGCATGCTAGTAGAGAAATTTAAATCAATAGTTATTGACTATGGAAAACGAAGTTAGATTGAAGTAGTATTATGAATTGTGTATTGAAATATATGTACCTGGCTTATTTGCAAGCACTGCTGCTAAAAGAAAAAAAAAATGGGGTCTTATCTATTTTGGATCTCCAGTGTCTAGCCAGCCAATAATTTGTATTAAAAATTGACTGCTTTGTCATCTTGACTGCTTAGATGCTTTTGATAAGGTAAAACACACTGCTGCTCAGAAAGCATAATTTGCTTTTCGTTTTTGAATGCCATGTGTGTACCTTGGTGTTGCACTGTTGAGTGGCCGCTGTGAGAGCAGAGCAGTGCATAGAAGTCACACTCTACCCACGTGCGAGTGCCCTGTGGGTTAGAACGTCCTGTATCAGGTGCCCTCCTTGCTGTTCATGTCCCCAGAGGCCCTTGGAAGGTATCTACGGTGGAGTGTCCTTATTCTCAAAGCCACTGTGTGCCGACTGGTGGACCCAGTGCATTTCTGGCTACACACAGAATCTCAGACAGGAAACACTTGACCTAGAAGGTTTTCATTTCTGAAAAGCAACTGTTGGCTGGGCGTGATGGCTCACACCTGTAATCCCAGCACTTTGGGAGGCCGAGGCGGGCAGATCACGAGATCAAGACCATCCTGGCTAACACGGTGAAACTCCATCCCTACTAAAGATACGAAAAAAAAAAAAAAAAAATAGGCGGTGGAGGGTGGTGGGCGCCGCCTGTACCACCACTCGGGGGGGCTGGGGCAGGAAATGGCATGAAACCCGGGGGGAAAGCTTTCAAGGAGCCGAGAACACCCCGGGGGGGAGACCCAACCTCAAAAAAAAAAAAAAAAAAGCAACTGTACTTTTTGTTCCTGTAGATCTTAATTGTATTTATTCATTTGCCCCCACTTTATTCTTTCTCTGGTTGAGAAATTGGCTAAGGATTTTAAGAATAAGAAATGTGGAATATGGGGAGAAATGCAAGTTAGCCTTTGTGACTTAAATTTGGAGGGATTGAAAGATTTAGAACTTAGACTTAGGCAAAAAGTGACTTGGCAAGTGTGGAAAAATATTTTAACCAAATGTAAAATGAAAACTGGATGGAATTCCCATGGTGAAATTTTGATGCGAAAGAGGTCCGTCATCACTTTCTGCAGAAGCATATTTTCCCATCTGGGTTGCATCTGATCAGCTAGAGTTCCAAGTTACCAAGAACAACCATCTATTGTTCTTAGGATCCTTTCGAATAGCTTGTACATGCAGGTTGGTGAAATCTCAGCCTTAACCCATGCATTCTACAGATTAGGTGGATTTCATTTTAAGGTGGTTTAATTAGAAAGTGAAAGCACCTCTCCAGCCCTTAGAGGTTTTTATAGTCAGTCAGGAATGTTGGAAAGGAACTCGGATGACCTGTGAGCATATAGTAATGTCTTCCCATCTCTCCCTCTTTGTAAGGACAGGTGACCGTTTAATGAAAGTCCCTTTTTATATGTGGATTTCTTGCACTCATCTTATGTGTTTTCTCATGTCTTGAGGTTTTATATCGAGATGGAGTTCACCAGTACAGAAAAGGCATTTTTTTTTTTTTCAGATATCTTCTTAGGGCACTGTGTGTGTATGTGCATGCACACACTCATGCGTGCCTATGAATCCTGTGTTTTTTGCTGCTTCTCTGCCCAGGACCATGAGTTCCTAAGTAAGGAAGGCTAAAAAAGTTGAATACATAGCTCAGTGAGAAACCTCCAAAGAAAACTTGGGTGCTGCAGGAATTGGTAATGGTGGCTCGGTTGCTGGTCTCTTCCCTTAGAATTTGAGAGTGTCCTGGCTGATGATGCTGAGAGGAAGGATGCCACAGCCTCCGCTGAAGTGGGACAGGCCACGTCTGATGATCGTTTATGTTCAGCATGATCCATTGCAGGCTAGCAGTCAAAAAATGTCAGATGACTGGGTTTTGCCCTCTACCTTTCTCCTACTTGATCTCCTTCCAACTTTTCCTCTCACTTTTCTTAATTCTCTGCCTTCTTTCCACTTTTTCTCTCCCACCTTCAAATTCCTGCTGGTATCACAGCTCTGTTGAGCTTTGCTGAAGATTCCAGGTTAATTGACTCTCATCCACCATGGATCTTTTGCCAACACAGAAATCCTTTTACATTCTGTGGTTTAAGGTCCACTTTCCAGACATCTCCTGCCCCCTCAATTCTAAGGAACTCCCTTGCCTTTGGGTGCAATGAGCTTCCTGGCAGGAGAGGATAATTGAAAGAACACCAAGATTAGGAAATATGGGTTCTGTTCTGAGTTTTATGCTGGGCAGCTTGACCTCTCTGGTCCTTAGTTTTTTCCATCTGTGAAATGGCGAATAGGTTAGTTCACCAGCTTGTATGCATTTACATTATTTATGCTCTCACAAGACAGATTATTTAGGATTGTCTCTTCTGACAAGAGAATATTTGGAATCATTTTCACTGTTGTTTGGCCTGTTCATTAATTATTTCAGCATTTATGGAGCATGTTCCTCAGTAGTCTGCATTGCACATTGTCCTATGAGGGATCTGTGACATAGTAAAGATAACTGTGATAGCTGAAAAAGCAAACGTACGCCTATCCTCTTGTTGTGCTTTTAAACAGACACAAATAAAGCACACGTTGCCATATGCTTCTCAAATTGTTCGGTCCAGTAGCTCCTTTGCTTTGTATTATACCCCTCTCATTTCCCATCCCCTTATAAAGATGAAAAAACGGTGCTATCAGGTTTCCTGGCAGTGAGAATTCAAGCAGTAGTAACAAGTTCATTCCTGCCCATCCTGTCATTTCAGAAGTGAAGTTTCTGACAGAACAGTCTGGCAGTCTGTGTTTCTAAATGTAGAGCTGAGTTGAGGATCAGCAGCACTCTTGAGAGTGGCTCACTTGGGTTGGGTTTTGGGTCCCACATTCCTATGCTATACAGGCCTTAGCTTCAAGAAGGAAAAGCAAATATACAAACAAGACAGCAGCATCTGGTCTGCAGGACGTGTGAACACAAGAGGCTCTGGCCATCCCTGTGAATCCTTCTGCTGGTAGTTTCTACAGCCAGGTGCATCTCTCTGGTACCAGGACTGTTTCTAGACTCCACCTTAATAGAAGGCAGTGAGGCAGGAGAATGGGAAGTGGATGTTTTGCTGGAATCACCCTTTCCCCACCCTTCCCCTCTCTAAGGGCCACAGCTCTCCCCTCCTCTCCTCTTCAAGGATATCTGCTCCAGCCACACACCCAAAAACCTGTCTGCCATCCAGGGGGCTGAAGAAACAAACTAAGATTGCAGAAAGTTTTTGAGGTGCACAGAGACACAAATCACTGCCTGAGAGCGACACCGTGCTGCTCCGAGTCCTGAAGAAGGTTGTGCTCAGGCATAGCACTCGGTCCTATCTCTGTGCTGGCCCAGTGCTGCTCCGAGTCCTGAAGAAGGTTGTGTTCAGGCATAGCACTCGGCCCTGTCTCTGCGCTGGCACCTGGTCTGAGGATCATGACTTTGAGGTGAGGTGGCCTCATCTCCATACACGCAACCACTAATGTTCAGGTATCCCCTGCAGCCCCATATTTTTATTACCGTCTAACAGCATGGATTAGAGTTCCAGAATACTTCAGTCTTTTGTGTTTGTAATCACCTTTGCAATAAAATGATTAGAGTAAAATTTTGAAAGTGTTGGTAAAACGAGAAGACAGAGCATCAAGCCCAGCTTTCAAGCCTCTTAAAAAAAGACTTTCCTGGAAAAAGAGCAGCAGCCTTTATTTCTGCTGAGATTAGGAATGCTGTGCTGAGTTGACCTTCTTGGGAAGATCTACCTTCATCAGCAGCTAACTATATGCTGGGCTCTGAAGTACAATGGCACGTGGAGCCCTAATGGGGAGCAGAAAACAGAAACGCATTACAGTACAGGGGAAATCTGATACACCTTCTATCCTCTCTTAAATTCACTGACATTAATTTTACATGACTGTAGCATAGAATTCACTTGGAAATTACTCATGAATTGTTCTGTACTAGGGTTAACTGCCTGTTATTTCTCCATTAATAACTAACTAGATAACGTCTTAATTTTTAAATCAATACAAGAAGTTACTATGACTATGAAATGGTAATTAGCAACTAAAAATGGAATTTACAGCCAGGCGCAGTGACTCACGCCTGTAATCCTAGCACTTCGGGAGGCCAAGGTGGGTGGATTGCCTGAGCTCAGGAGTTCGAGACCAGCCTCGGCAACACGGTGAAACCCCATCTCTACTAAAATAAAAAAAATTAGCCGGGCATGGTGGTGAGTGCCTGTAGTCCCAGCTACTCAGGAGGTTGAGGCAGGAGACTTGCTAGAACCCGTGAAGCAGAGGATGCAGTGAGCTGAGATTGCACCACTGCACTCCAGCCTGGGCGACAGAGCGAGACTCCTCTGTCTCTGGGGAAAAAAGAAAAAAGGAATTTACAGTTGTCACTGGCTTTTCAGCTGTGGCCTTCAGTTTCGGTTTTCACCTGAAACAGGTCAGTTTTTATTACTTGAGAAGGTGTGGCCATTCCTGGCCAAGTTCCCTTGTGGTGACTCATGAGTTTTCGTGTTTAGAGCCATGGGGTTTAATAACTGACCCCACATTTTTGTAGCTTTTTAGCCACTTTCCTTCTTCAGGAGACACCCCATTATGAGCAGAAACACAGAAGGTCATTGTCAAGTTTTTTTCACTTGAACATTAGATGAGTCACATCACATTGTCATTTCACAGTGTTCCCGTCCCCCGTGTTTACACTTTAATCTACAAGCACTTGTCATTCTGATGGGTAGCAGAAAGCAGATCAGAAGGTCCTAAAAAGGAGCTTGTTTAACAGCAGAACAATGGCTAGATGTTAGAATTTTCAAGGTATAGGTTCTTTTCACAATGGAGAGTCAGTGAGATGGGGAAGGCGGACATCATACTTGAGATACTATGCCCACTGGCCACGCCCACGCTAATCCGTTTGACTGCCCGTCTTTATGGCACCCTTCCAAGCTACATTGACTCTGTATTGCTTCTCTTCTTTTTTTTTGAAATGGAGTTTTACTCTTGTTGCCCAGGCTGTGCAACGGCACAGTCCCAGCTCACTGCAACCTCTGTCTCCCAGGTTCGAGTGATTCTCCTGCCTCAACTGCTGAGATTACAGGCGCCTGCCACCACACCCGGCTAATTTTTTATTTTTGGTAGAGATGGGGTTTCACCATGTTGTCCAGGCTGGTCTTGAACTCCTGGACCACATGTGATCTACCCAGCTTGGTCTCCCAAATTGCTGGGAGTACAGGTATGAACCACCACACCCAGCCCTGCTTCTCTTCTTGATGACATATCACTATCTGGTGGAGGTGGGAGTTTTTCTCTAGAAGGAGCTGTGGGAGAAGGATTGAGGATATTGAGGGCTCTAGGGTAGGGAAGGGCTTTTAGGAAAAGAAAAAACTAGGAACCTCTGGGTTGCGTCATTCATAAATGTCTGCCCAGTCTGTTTTAAGGTTCCTAAACAGATCGTGATCTGGCCTTATTTTTGAAAACTTGAGTAAAGGGGTGAATTTAATGGGCAAATAAGAACTGTTTATTTTAGAAAAAATTAGTTCCTTCAAGAAAGTATTTATGCAAACTTGGCTTGTTTTAAGTTCTGCCTTAAGATATTGTTTTAATTTGAGCCATACAGAATGCTAACTGGTGCTGCTGCAACTATCAGAACAAATACAAGTCTCCTAAGATCTTGCTATGAATATGTGGCATGGATTCATATTGATGATACATATCAATAATATGATGTTTATCTAAAGAAAACTGAATTAATCATCTCAGCTTTGTCTCTCTCTTCATCCATTTTGTGCTGCTGTAACAGAATACCTGAGACTGGTTACTTTATAAAGAACAGAGATTTATTTCTTACAGTTCTGGAGGCTGGGAAGTTCAAGGTCAAGGACTTGTATCTGGCAAGGGCCTTCCTGCTGTGTCCTCCCACAGTAGAAGACAGGAGGGCAAGACAGCACAAGCATGAGAGAGGGAAGGGGACCAAACTTGCCCTTTTATCAGGAACCCACTCCTGTGATAACAAACTCACCCCGTCATAATGGCATTCGTGAGGATAGACCCCTTGCGACCTAAATACCTTTTCAAGGAAAAAAAAAAAACCACCTCTCAATGTGCTGCACTGGGGATTAATTTTCTTTCTTTCTTTCTTTCTTTCTTTCTTTCTTTCTTTCTTTCTTTCTTTCTTTCTTTCTTTCTTTCTTTCTCTCTTTCTCTCTTTCTCTCTTTCTCTCTTTCTCTCTTTCTCTCTTTCTTTCTTTCTTTTTTGAGGTGGAGTCTCGCCGTGCCACCCAGGCTGGAGTGCAGTGGCGCGATCTTGGCTCGTTGCAAACTCTGCCTCCCAGGTTCATGCCATTCCAGCCTCCCGAGTAGCTGGGACTATAGGTGCCCGCCACCACGCCTGGTTAATTTTTTGTGTTTTTAGTAGAGACGGGGTTTCACCGTGTTAGCCAGGATGGTCTCGATCTCTTGACCTCATGATCCACCCGCCTTGGCCTCCCAAAAGTGCTGGGATTACAGGTGTGAGCCATGGCGCCCGGCCGGGGATTAATTTTCTAACACATGAACATGGGGGACACATTCAAACCATAACAGTTTCTAGTTCCTCATGGTACCCCAAGCAGGTAATTTAACACCTTAGCCTCGGCCTTTCCACTGGAAAAACAGGGTCAGTTATCTCACAGGTGTGTTAAGATTGAATGAGATAAGTTGGGCAATAGCCGAGTCAGTGTAACGATTGTTCCATATTGTTGGTGTAAGTTTACCTAAGCAGATGCTAAGATCTGAGGTAGGGAAAGTCAACAGTTAGAACGATCATGTATAAGAAATATGACATTCTTCTGTCAGGAACTTAAACAAGAGCCCTGAGGTTTATGTCACTTGTTTGAACTAAATAAAAAGTGATGTTAGTGCTATCATGGATGTTAATTTGCTATTAGCCTAACTTCTGGACATGACATGCAGGGCACAGAATAACCAGAAAAGCGCTTTGTGGGAATGTGACTACTGGAGTTCCCAAAAACCTTTCTCACTTGTGACCCAGCTAGCCCAAAAGGAAGTTCACATCTGGATATACAGAATAACCAGAAAAAGAGCTTTGTGGGAATGTGACTACTGGAGTTCCCAAAAAACCTTCCTTACTCATGACTCAGCCCAAAAGGAAGTTCACATCTGGTTTCCCTGGTGACTAATGAGCCAACACAGCTGTAAAACACAGTGGACTAAGAATGAAACAAATGCCACAGAAATCAGGGGAAGCATAATTAAAAGTTGAGAGAGGAGAAAAGGCCAGCAGCAGGTAGAGCCCATGCCCCTGGGGAGCCATTAGCAGGTCAAGTCAGGCCAGGCCAGGCAGGCCCAGCAGTCCTGTCACAGAAACCTCCTGAAGCAGGTGACCAGCCCCAGATTGCAGCTTCTTGGACATCTGTATCATTCAGGAGGAGCCTTGTTTAGGGATTGAGTTGGCCCTGTAGAAGATACTCAGTAAGAGATTAATTAATCAGACTCCTGCTTAGCTCACGTGTTGAATAGTTCATATGGATGATCGCTCATAATCCTTCTGAGTAAACTTGCACCTCTTCTGGTTCGATAACAACTGTTCTGAGAATGAAGGAAATGGAGCAGCCACAAGCACAGTAATTTACTGGGTCCCGCAGCATGGATGAAGAGAGCTCCCTGAGAGTTTGCTTGACTCCAGCTCTCTAAGGTGCCACGCTGCCTTTGGGTGCATGGTGTGTTGGTTGGTTCCGTAACAAAAAGCAGGAAGGTCAGCTTTCACTCCCCTGCCCAGGCCCACATGCACTTTGGTCATTCTTGGCAACTGTGGGGATTGGAAAGTGGTGTTCTAGGTTCATTTTGGCTCTGTCCATCAAAGACCATCTTTCACATGAGTGCCCACTGCCACGTCTTACGGTTGTTTCAGAAAGCCAAGAGAATTGCTGCCCTACTATAGCTGCTATTGAAGGAAACTAAGCCAGGAAGGATTGAATAACTCAGAGGCATCTTTAGGTGCCACTTCGTGGTCAAAAGGAGCCCCCTCTTTTAGGGACCTCAGTCTCAGACATCCACACACCTGCAGCAGATTCTCTGCCTTCTCTCTTTTACCCTTTCTCGCATGTGTACATGATGAGGTTGTGTGTTTGGGAAGCAAACGATGTGGAGCTTCTTGCTGAGGCTAAATTATAAATCTCATCTTGTTTCCTGACGCCTGGTTTGTCAACTCACCTTTGTTGTGGCTCCTCATGGCCAGCTGGAAGAAGACTGCCTTGGGCCTTCGCTAGGTGAATGGACCAACCCCATCCATCCCTCGGTTCATTTGTAAATCGCACTGACAGCCTGTTCTGAAATTAAGCCCTCGGCTCCCTTCTTCCCCCTTCCCTGTGACAGTCTTAACACATCAATCCTCTCAAAGCATTTGACAACAGATGAACCTCAATATTTGGAGAAATATATAGGAAAATTTTCTCTGTGTGTTTGTTTAAACCAGAAGACTTAGTGATCATCCTTGGCTATTTCAGGCAGCCAAGCCTCCCCTCTTACAGAAAAACTAGTATGCTGAGGGATAAAATGCCTCCCTGTTTATTTGGTAACACGGAACCACAAATCATCCCACCCACTTTTCTTACCTTTGAAACATCCTCTGTGCCAGAGTGTGCAATAAAATGAAAGAGGCATCCCTGGGGGAAGAGTGGGGTTTGGCACGAGAAACTTCTGAGTCCACCCAAATGTGGAGTGTCCCTCCCTCCCTGTTAGGAGCCTCTTATATATGGTTATGCTGAACACATACGTGCTCTTTTATTTCTGAAGCCAACATTTATCTTTGATGTTGCCTAGGATCAGCCGGTGCTGGAACAACTTCTAAATATAGACACTCTAGCAGACTAAATCTTAGAGCCTGGCCGTAGTTCAGTTGGCCAGTGCAACTTTATTTTTCATGTATTGTTGCCATTTCTGACAGGTTGAACCATACTATTAACAGAGAATGGCCAGCCCAGAATCCTTCAGCCCATGTCTGGATTCAGAAGCCATGGGCCACAAGCACATGACAACTGATAACCAAATTCATGGAACTTACTTAGCAGACAGTTACCAAACCTGGTAAGAGCAGCTCAGGAAGGCAGCAGGCATGGCTGTGGAAGAATCTGAAAGAGACCGGGCGCAGTAGTTCACGCCTGTAATCCCAACACTTTGGGAGGCCGAGGCGGGAGTTTGAGACCAGCCCGACCAACATGGTGAAACCCTGTCTCTACTAAAAATACAAAAATTAATCAGGCATGGTGGCGCATACCTGTAATTCCAGCTGCTTGGGAGGCTGAGGCAGGAGAATCACTTGAACCTGGGAGGTGGAGGTTGCAGTGAGCTGAGATCGTGCCTCTGCACTCCAGCCTGGGGGACAGAGTGAGACTCTGACTCAAAAAAATAAATAAATAAATAAATCTGGAAGAGAAGGAGTACAGTAGCAAGATACCACATGTCAAGAAAACATCAGGAGGAGTAAGTCACAAGACCAAAGGGAGAAAGTTCACTGTGAATTCCATCATCCTTGTGTTGGCCATTCTTAATCTTGTGCCAGGAATGAAGTAGTTATGAAGAGGAACAGGAAGTATCGTTTCCAATCTATTAATTTAAAAGCAGTTGAAAATATCAGCCAACTTCATCTGTTAGTGCCAGTAGTGTTGGAAATACCCACTTCTAGTGTTGTTTGTGCCAGGGTAATTAGAAATGTTAGCCAGAGCAGCCACAGCCCCCACAGTCTCCAAAATTACACTGACAGGAAAACACTGTAGCCTGAATTAATTGGGATGTGTGTGAGTTACATGTATAGAATAGGCCATGGCTTGTGTTCCTTAATGGGAAACCAGCCCATTTCAAGGATTCGTCTTCCCGAGTACTGAGAAAAACTTTATAAGGATACTAAGTTAGTGAAGAAGAAAAATTAACTTGAAAAAGTTCTTTTGTTGTTGCTTTCAGTCTTTCAACTACACACTTTTACAAATTAACACAACAAATATATTTTTAAACATACTTTAAAAATTAGTTGCATTTTACGAACTTAATCAAATATCTTTTATATACTTAGCTGCCAGTTTTCAAGTAGGTAGACCATCTGTAAATTTGTTTCTTCACTGGAACTCTTATATGTTTGTAAACAGATACCCAGAGAGAGAGGTGGAAAGCTGGTTACATGAGGAAGTACTTTGAAATGTTATTTTATTTGTTGAGTCCTGTGGTTTTAGGCTATGTCATACCTAAACTGTCCCCAAAAGACCATTGCATGTCTGAATTTAAAAATCTCAGCCGGACACATTGGCTCACACCAGTAATCCCAGCACTTTGGGAGGCGGAGGCGGGTGGATCACGAGGTCAGGAGATCGAGACCATCCTGGCTAACACAGTGAAACCCCGTCTCTACTAAAACTACAAAAAATTAGCCGGGTGTGGTGGTGGGCACCTGTAGTCCCAGCTACTCGGGAGACTGAGGCAGGAGAATGGTGTGAACCTGGGAGGCGGAGCTTACAGTGAGCAGAGATCGCACCACTGCATTCCAGCCTGGGCAACAGAGCGAGACTCCATCTCAAGAAAAGAAAAATCTCCCAAGAGTTCTCTACATTTGGGATAGCATTATTAAAAGTCTTATTTCAATCTAAAATGTGATTCTGTAAGATGAAGTAACTGCGTAGCCGTTGATTGGCAATTTTGTTTGATCTTTATCATCTAGGAGTCTGATTCTATTTTTAGCTTATACAAAAATAACTTTTAAAATTATTCAGAGAGGTCCTTACTTTGGTGGATGGCTTTGAAAGTAAAAGCATGTACTAAGTGCATGTAGAAAACAGGACCCATTATGTGTTACACATTTATTTTGTTTTGTTTTGTTTTTGTTTCGTTTTGAGGCAGGGTCTTGCTCTGTTGCCCAGACTGGAATGCAGTGGCACAGTCTCTGCCTCCCGGGTGCAAGCAATTCTCTTGTCTCAACCTCCCAAGTAGCTGGGATTACAGGCATGTGCAACCACACCCAGCTAATTTTTATATTTTTATTTTATTTATTTATATTTATTTATTTATTTATAGAGACGGGATTTCACTGTGTTGGCCAGGCTGGTCTCAAACTCCTGACCTCAGGTGATCTGCCCACCTCGGCCTCCCAAAGTGCCAGGATTACAGGCGTGAGCCACCGTGCCCAGCCAGACATTTATTTTGTATGCTAGCATGCACATTACATTCTCCCACCTCCTGGCTGTTTACAGTGTAGGAGGAATTTATAAAAGTTTGCAGAAATTCAGAGGGGTAAAACTTCATGCTATAAACATATATAGACATCAAAATAGATGAGTGTAATATTGCATAACAAATTACCCCAAAAGTTAGAGGCTTCAAACAATCACTTTCTTATGCTTGTGGATTCTGGGTTAGGGATTTGGACAGGGCTCTGGGGAGTGGCATCTCATGCTCTGTCATATCTGGAGTTTCAACAGGGGGTGCTCATTGGCTGGGAACTGGAATCTTCTGGCAGTGTCTTCACTCACAAGTCTAGCATCAGTGCTCACTTTGGACTGGACCTATCTGGGGCTCTTCACATGGCCTGGGGCTCCCACACAGTGTGGCAGCATCAGGGTAGTCAGAATCCAAAATCGGGTGTCCCAGCAAAAGTCAGAAGCTGTTAACACCTTTCCAGACCCAGCCTTGGCTTCATTTCCACTCCAGCCTTTTGGTTACAAGAGAGTCACAAGACCACCCACATTCAAGGGAAAGGGACGTAGACTTTGTTTCTCAATGGATGGGGAATCGGAGAATTTTTAGACAGGTTTAAAGTAACCACTTGTGATATAAGGCTTCTTGTCTCCTTTTGGTCCTGAGAAACCATTAACAAATATTTTTTTTCTTTATCTTTGCATAGCACATACAGTGTTTTAGGTACCATACCCTAAGACTGTTAGATATAAGGTCATATACTTTTAAAGTACTCTTTTTTCCTATCCCTGATTCTTTACTGAGTCTTCTGGAGATGGGTAGAGGAGGGAAAAATGTGCACCCAGAAATGCAGTGACAGTCTGGGCCTCATACCTCATAACCAGTGCTACTCAGCCAGCCGGTGAGACGTGCCTCAGTGGCTCTCAAATACCAATCTTCTCAGTTAGCAAATGGAAGAGATCATTCTGTCCGCCGCCTTAGTGATAAGGGCAGGGAACCCAAACAGACTGTTTATCTCCAGTTAATGTCTCTGCCTCAGTTGTACTTGAAAAGCAGGATCGTGTGTTCTGTTCCCTCAGGTGACTCACGATAGTGCAGCAAAGTGTTTTAGTTTTAGTTTTTTTTTTTTTCAGGGAATATAAATGTATTTAAAATCTTTAACAGTTTTCATCTTTTAACTACAAATTTGAAAGAAATGGAAAAATATTAAAGTAGGTAGTAAGGAGGTAAAAGAAAAAATAAAGATGTTCCTTAAAATATTTAAACTACTTTCTATTTAAAATTTATCCCCAAATTTCATTTTAGAGAATGGCAGAGCTGGACATGGTAACTCACACCTATGATCCCAGCACTTTGGGAAAGCCTAGGTTGGGTGGAAGGACAGCTTGAGGCCAGGGGTTCGAGATCAGCTTGGGCAACATAGACCCCATCTGTACCAAAAAGAAAAAAATGGAAAATTTATCCAGGTGTGGTGGTGTATGCCGGTAATCCTAGCTACTCAGGAGGCTGAGAGAGGAGAATCCCTTGAACCCAGCAGTTTGAGGCTACAGTGAGCTATGGTCTGTTTGCACCACTGCGCTCTAGCCTGAACAACAGAGTAAGATACCTTGTCTCTCAAAAAAAAAAAAAAAAAAAAAAAAAAAAAAGAATATTTGGGAACAATATTTCTCCCTTGTGGGGGAAAAAGAAAAAGTCTTTGTCTCTGAGATTATGATCGTATCTTGGAAATGTTTTCAGGGGTTGATCATTCTCTGCTGTGTAGCCACATAGTGCTTTTTATATACTCTCCAAGCTCCCTTCTCTTGCCCCTGTTTTTCTGTGATTGGGGCCTTTCATAGTCTGGCAAAAAGTTGGAGGTTATTCCCATTCTTCAGAATTTAGCAGGACCCTGTAGGAACAAGAACAACATCTAGACTCCCATTATTATTAGGACTTGAAACCAAAAATGCGTGACCCTTCTAAAAAGTGAGTGAGGATGAGGATGAATCAAAGCGGAGGCAGATGCTGATAGAGTATGTAGTATTCTAATGGTTATTAGGCTGGGTCTTCCCCCAAAAGGTGATGACTTCCTTTAGTATGTCAATCTCAGAATGAAAGAGGCACTTGCCCAGGTTCAGATAAATAAGGTGTCCAGTTTAGGGCAGGTGAACTCTGTGGTAAGAGTATGGTATCAGGGCACAGGGCTGCACAAGGCACACTGGACGGAACAGAGTAAGACGATCCAGTGGTGTCTAGAATGTGAATAATACACAATGTATTTTTGTTCGATGATTAGAAAGGAGAAAGAGGCAAAGCTGCGATCCCAGGCTTGGGAAAGGCTGATCTGATGCATGCTGTGAATATGAGTCGACTTACTGGCGAGCCAAGTCTTTCCTGGAGAGCATTTTTGACCAGAAGTGGTAGACAAACACCCTGGTCCCTGGTTGGAAAACATTACCCCGGGTTGATGAATTGGTGCTCTTAGGCTAGGTCTGGGTGTGGAATGAAGATAGATAAGCAACAACTGTGAATTAGGTTGAGTGTGAAGAGGAACACTCAGCTTGGGAAAGGAAACAACCCACGTTTGCAATGCGTCCTCCTGCGCCAGATTGAGCACCTCGAGGTTTACCTGCACACAGTTGGTTTGTACTCCAAGATTTCTTCACATTCTAGTAAAGATTAACCTTGCCCTTGAATGAACTTGGGCTGAGCTGCAGAAACAAGCATTTGGGCATGCCCAGGATTGCAAAATGGAAACAAGCCAGTGAACCCTGAAAATCTGCCCTTTTTTGGCTCATAGACACTGACAGTAGAAAGTTAGGCTGGAACTGGCTGGGGTTATATTGGTTCGTGTCCAGTGAGGTCAGTAGCCCAGTGGCTAGGTCTGTTCCAGAATGACCAATGGTGTTCGCTCTGACCAGTTTCTCTAATTCAGGCGAAGTATCTTTTCTATCCCCCACCAAGAACAAGAACCCCAGTCTCACCTTGGAGGTTCTGATTCTGACCGCTTACATGCTGCGAACCTGACCCACCAACGCGCAGACAAGTGGAGTGCAGCTAGGAATCTCTTCCCTCAGCCCTCTCCTGCAGACCAGCTGACTTGCAGGCCCTGGCAGCCCCACTGAAAGCTCTTACTCTCTTCTGTGTGACATACCACAAGTGGCCTAGGTCATGGCTGTCCCTGCTGCCTGTGTTTGACCAGCTCATTGATGACAACAGATCTGAAAAGTGTCAGGATGTTACCCATTTCTATTACAGCCATGTTTTAGTAGGGAACTTTGAACAAGGCTGAATTTAAAGTATTAAAAACTAAGTTTCCAAAGTCAAGTCAGTGTATCTCAGTAATCCTGTGTAGTCTAAATTAGATTTTTTAAAGGAGGGAAGGTGCCATAGGTTATAATCTCTGAAAATCTCTGGGAGCTAAACAGCCTATAAAATATGAAAGTTGTCATTTACTATCTCTAAAACTCCACTGGCAGTAATGGTTTGGATGTATTTAACTTCTGATAAACAATGATAAACATTCACTTTATCACTCCTGTCAGTTCATGTGAATCTTTCAGTCCTCTAAAGCATTAGCTCTTTTCTTTTTTAACTCCATTTCTGTCAACAAGAACAGGAAAATATTTTGTTTATAAATGCTATTTGCAACCTGGGACCCGTCTTGTTTTATGAACAGATTCTCCAAATCTTCTATCCCTTTGAACACGGACTTACTCTACTCTCATGCTTAAGCTCCAGAGCCATCCGAGAGCCTGGTGCAGTAGACAGACCAGCATGCTGGCATCGGATCACTGGAGCCAGTGGCCTTCTCCGGTTCACTTGTTAACTTCTCAGCTGCAGATCACTTTTGTACTGCAGTGACTTGTGAACATTAATTTTTTTCTTTCCAGATAATGCATTTTACTGTATTTTATTTTATTTTAGAGACAGAATCTTGCTGTTGCCCAGACTGGAGTGCAGTGGCGTGATCTCGACTCATTGCAACCTCTGCCTCCTGGGTTCAAGTGATTCTCCTGCCTCAGCCTCCCAAGTAGCTGGAATTATAGGTGTCTACCACCACGCCCGGCTAATGTCTTTAGTAGAGACGGGGTTTTTAGTAGAGATGGAGTTTCACCATGTTGGCCAGGCTGGTTTCAAACTCCTGACCTCAAGTGATCCACCCACCTCGGCCTCCCAAATTGCGGGATTATAGGCGTGAGCCACCGCACCTGGCTGAGATATGCCTCTTATATTAAACTTCATGTTATACATGAATATGTTCTTTTATTCAAAACTTCTCTCATGTCTGAAATATTTTAACCTGCTTTCCCTTGTTTTTGTTTTATTCTCAATGACTTCTAAAAATTCATCAATAAGCCTTAATTCTTTAACTGTCAAATATTTCTATTCTTACCTCTACAGACTCTACAGACGATGCTTCCAAAACTTAATTCCAAGGTTTTAACAACTCTGGATCTTTCTAGGTGTCCCTAAGTTTATGCACATAGTAGTACATCCTGGAAGTTGTTATGATAGAAAATTTGGCATGCTTTGTCTCTATGGGTTGGAGTTTATTTAGCGGTTGTTCCTGATTCTAACAATTGTTCCTGACTCCAAGATTTCTTTTTTGTTTGTTTGTTTTTGAGATGGAGTCTTGCCGTGTCGCCCAGGCTATAGTGCACTGGCGCCATCTCAGCTCACTGCAACCTCTGCCTCCTGGGTTCCAACGATTCTCCTGCCTCAGCCTCCCAAGTAGCTGGGATTACGGGTGCACATCACCATGCCTGGCTAATTTTTGTGTTTTTAGTAGAGATGGGGTTTCACCATGTTGGCCAGGCTGGTCTCGAACTCCTGACCTCGTGATATGCCCACCTCAGCCTCCCAAAGTGTTGGGATTACAGGCGTGAGCCACTGCACCTGGCCAGATTTCTTCAGCTTATTACTCCTACTTCACATTTACTTATATTACTCCCTCACATTTTTACTTTTTTCACAAGTAGAATTTTTAAAAATGTTAGCAATATAGGAAAATGTCCTGAAGGTCACACAGTGCCCCTTCTCCTAATTCTTTAGTGAGCCTGAGTGCTCTGGCTCTCTTAAAATTCATTTCTGCCCTTTGAAGTCCCCCAACTCTTTTTCTCATTTGAGCCACAGTCTGGTTTCTACTGTATTAAAGCAAATTAACCTAGTAAGAAACAGACTGACTTGTTTTACTGGCTACAGTTCTAAGCACAAGTAAAGGGGAAAGGAGACCAAATAAAGAAATAGGAAAAATGAGGCATTGAAGGGGAGCCAACACGGGGTTTGGAAGAGACGAGAGCTTCCGCCATGGCAGGATGTGCCTTTCTTGCACTGTTTACTCTGAGTTCAGAAATAGAGGAGGAGAGAAGGTAGATCATGCCACAGCCTGAAATGGATACGACACATACCAGGGCTCCCATAGAGTGTAATCGGATGCTGAGTTTAATTATGCAAGTGTGTGCATATGAATAAATCATCTTCCTCAACCTCAACACTCAAGGTTGAAGTAAGCATAAGGGCGTGACATGCCAGCCACATAGTGAGTTCACTCAAGAAGCACCTGAGAAATGTCAGGTTTTACTCACTGCACTCCCCCAACTCGGCCGCCAAGCTGCATCTGAATGCACCTTGAACCCTTGATAAAATGAACTTTCAATCTTAAAGACTGTTAGATCTTCCACTCTTTTCCATGGGGAAAGGTGCTACCTGGCTCGAGGAGGTGGGTGGGACAGGGGTTCATTTGAGGAGGATGAATGTGGTGTGTTTGTTTTTATTGTGTTCACCGTAGTGACTTTCAAGCTAGTGGTGTGTTCATTTTATTTTTAATTAAAGCATCACCTGGAATGTGTTTTAGTGGTATTTGAAGGCCTGCTGAACAAATGTAACAAAATTACATAAATTTGTTTATGTAAAACATGTGGTTGCTTTGTTTTTTTGTAAAATAAATAGAGAACTTCCAACAGATTGTTCAAGGCCCTGGGCCTATCCAGTTAGAATGTTAAGATCCATTCAATGTTAGCATATGGTTTTCTTTTGCATGAACATGGATAAGATAGTAAGATAATGGGGGTTATGTGTAGGAAGTGTTCTAACAAACTGCTGATAAGAGTGTTACATGCCTCTGAGTATGGCATAGGGCAGTTAGGCTTTTTTCTTACTTGTTGGGCCTGTTATGAGACCCTACTAAAGTGTTTTATTTGTACTTCAAGGAATTTGAAGTATCATGTAAGGCTAGGAAGGCATTCAAAATACATTTTTAGCCTGACAAGAAACTTAGAGTGACTGTAATATACATAGATTAATTCAACCAGTGTTCCAAGTACTTACCATTCACTTCCACTCTGCAAGCATTGATTGAGCTCTCAGTTTGTCCAAAGCACTGTTACGAGCAAAGTAGACATGGACAAAATGATTCAAAGGTTCGTGACCAGTATCAGCGATCAGTGAAGAAACAACTCACCATCACTAGAATGTACTCGTGAAGGTATTGGAGGCCACTGCATGGCAGGAGAGATACAGCTGGAGAGGGCCTTGTATGGCACACTCAGCTGCAGAGATG
The DNA here is from genome assembly GCF_008728515.1 of Papio anubis. Taxonomy (NCBI): domain Eukaryota; kingdom Metazoa; phylum Chordata; class Mammalia; order Primates; family Cercopithecidae; genus Papio; species Papio anubis. The sequence goes on along the minus strand of NC_044977.1, from coordinate 118,703,590 downwards.
GGTCTTTAGGCGCTCAGAAGTTACTGGGAAAGGCTGTGTATTTTCAGAGCCTGTGACCCCTCTGTGGATGCAGTCAGATTCTTGGTTGATCAGGCTGGGCATTTTCGGCCAATCCAAGTAAGGAAGAGGATCTTGGAAATTGTGATCGTTAACTGGAGCATCGTCTTATGCCTGAAAGGACCTTTTTTAATCTTGTTAACCAAAAAAAATCACTTTAGATATACCACAGGTGTAGTAAATTACCTGTCTCAATTACAGAATTTTCTGTAGTGCCTTTATGTTAAAGATGAGATTTCATCCTAGAGTGCTTTATGTGCTACATGGGCACTTCCCTATAAGGTTCTATTGTTTTTGTTCATTCAAACTAGGAAATTAAACATTTATTCAAGATGTTCAAGATGCTCTTTCATTTATTTAGGATTATCTGTTTTTTTTTTTTTTTTGAAGTATATGCATTGTTTCGTTGTTTATTTTTAGGGAAAAAGAAACAGTGGTTTCAGACAGTGCTTCTTCGGGAGCCAGAAGCACTGCAAGTTGACAAAGCTTTGTCCGGCAATGGGGTACACATTCAGGCTGGCCGCTCGAAACGACATTGGCACCAGGTATGATATTTCTTTGTCCTCTTGCCCTTCAGCCTTTGGATGGTGATCTTGAGCCTTCTTTTGCATCACTGGAAGGCATGAGGAATCCTGCTGCCTCCACACTAAATCAACTGGAGGTTTTCCAAGATGGAATCCTAATCAGAGGAGAGAAGGCCTCCTTCAAGCTGGTGAATGCCACTATGGCCTCTGCAGTCTTGCAAGCTGTATGGCGAAGGCCCCACTAGGGGTCTCTAAGAACCAAGGTGAAGGTAGCAGTACAGATTTTGAAAGGAATTCCTCTTGGAGCTTTATTTTTTTAGATAACATGCCTTTTTCTTTTATCACTTTAGCGAGCTCTTGATTCAATTGCCCTTTTTCAATTACGTGAGTGTCTCCTGGTACAAAGAAAGAGATGCTGGGCTGGCCATTGTTGTCAAGCCCAGGGCAGATATAGAATTGGAGAAAACCTGGACTTTCTTGGAGGCCCCTGCAGGCCTGTAGCCTGTATGAGAAAGGCAAGAATGGGTGTACTGTAAGGTATCAATTGATTAAAGAGGCTTTGAAAAGGCTACATTTCAATTGCACTTGCGGGGAAACTCTTGATTAAGGGAAAAATCTTTTTCTTTCATTCACTGCTTGTTGAAATCTTTTTAAAGGCTTTGCACATCAGTGGTCCCCAACCTTCTTTCCAGCGTAAAGAACCTCTTTTTAACATCACAAAGTTTTACAGACCTGCCTCCTCCACCATGGTAGCCATTATAGTTTTAGAGTTCCCTGGTTGCAAGTCATACCGATAAAAAGCCTATATGGTTCAAGAATTTTTAAATGAATTGGAAGCATCCACCAACTTTCAAAAAACAGCACTGTATATATTGGTAAAACATTATTTCATCAACAAATATTTGTTGCTCATATTGATTTGAAGGCTTCTTGACCTATACCTTGATAGACATTGCACTGTGCTATGCCTTCTGTCCAGTGCTTTTGAGGGGGAAAATGAATTCTTAAGTACCATTGTCCTTCAGTTTCCACAGGGGATTGGTTTCAGGACTTTCCCCACCTCCCTGCCATGGATACCAAAATCTATGGATGCCCCAGTCCCTGATATAAAATGGCTTAGTCTTTGCATATAACCTCCACACATCCTTCCCTCCTTAAATCTTCTTTAACTTGCTTGTAATATCCAATATAATGCCCACACATCACTTCATTCATGTGGACTCAAGATGCGGAACCCAAGGATACAGAAGGCCAGCTGTATATTGTCTTGTGACTTGATGTGTGTGTCTAGTAGAAGATCATGGGGTGGGGGGATGGGGAAGCTGAAGGTGGTTATAGGGAATATCACACACAGCATCCTTGCCTGGCTTTGCTTACTCTACCTGCTAGGCTGAGTTGGGTAGTATGCAGGCTGAGCCTTCCTCTTTTAAAGTGCCAAGCCTGTTCACATGCTTCTAACTGCGTGCCTCACTTTCTTTCTCTACAGTGGTTACAGCCAAGAGGTGGTATGCTACACATTAGGAAATATCCCTCAGATGCCTTCTGCACCAAGGCTGGTTCGAGCTGGTATCACATGGGTCACGTTGCAGTGGAGTAAGCCAGAAGGCTGTTCACCTGAGGAAGTGATCACCTATACCTTGGAAATTCAGGAGGATGAAAATGTGAGTTTTACAGATTTTATACCTCTCTGTATTTTGTACAAGTCAGTATTGTTATAACTACAGGGCACCATGAAATGAGATTAACTGCATAAGTTCAAAACTAAACTCTTTTGTTTTTTTTGAGACGGAGTCTCGCTCTGTCGCCTAGGCTGGAGTACAGTGGCCCAATCTTGGCTCACTGCAATCTCCACCTCCCAGGTTCACACCATTCTCCTGCCTCAGCCTCCAGAGTAGCTGGGACTACAGGCGTCCACCACCATGCCCAGCTAATTTTTTGTATTTTTAGTAGAGACAGGGTTTCGCTGTGTTAGCCAGGATGGTCTCGATCTCCTGACCTCGTAATCTGCCCTCCTCGGCCTCCCAAAGTGCTGGGATTACAGGCATGAGCCACCACGCCCAGCCCAAAACCAAACTCTTAATTTCTACCTCTGTCACCACCACTACCAACAGCAGCCTGTTCTTTCCCATCTCTGTAAATGACATTTCCATTCTTGTAGCTGGGGAAACAAAAACTCTTGGAGTCATCCTTGACCCATATATAATCAGACAGAAGATCCTTTTGAATCTTCCTTAGAAATTAACCATTTTTTTTAATCATCTCCACAGCTACTACCCTTTTATGAGGCGCTCATCTCACCCCTGGATTGTTGCAGTAACAAGATATTGTTATTGGATTATAGCCTCTTAATATTCCTAACTTCATCTTTACTAGGCTACAGCCTGTTCTCCATGCAAAGCCTGGGTGGAGAACATGATCTTGTAAAATACAAATAGATCATGTCAGCGCCCTGCTCAGAATCCTTCCTGTCTCAGTGCCTTCCCCTCTTTTTCACAGTAAAATCCCTAGAGCTCTTACAGTGCCCACCGGGTCCTGTGTGATTGGGTTCTCCATTACTTTCCTCGTTCCTTCCACTGTAGTCTTATCAGCCTTTAGTCTGTTCTTTTTTTTGAGATGAAGTCTTGCTGTGTCACCCAGGCTGGAGTGCAGTGGCGCAATCTTGGCTCACTGCAAGCTCCACCTCCCAGGTTCACGCCATTCTCCTCAGCTTCCCGAGTGGCTAGGACTACAGGCACCTGCCACCATGCCTGGCTAATTTTTTTTTTTTTTTTTTGTATTTTTAGTAGAGACGGGATTTCACTGTGTTAGCCAGGATGGTCTTGATCTCCTGGCCTCGTGATCTCCTTAGCCTCCCAAAGTGTTGGGATTACACCACGCCCAGCCAGCCTCTAGTCTGTTCTTTAAACACACCAGGTGTGCTCTGGCCTCAAGGCCTTTGCAGTTCTGCCTTCTGGCCAGAATGTCCTTCCAGATGTCTTTGACTCCCTTCCCTCATTTTCTTCAGGTCTATTCTCATATGTCATTTCTTTGGACAGTCCTTCCCTGATCACCCTGTAGAACAGCACCACCCAATAGAACTTTCTGCAATGATGGAAATATTTTATAATTTGTGCCATCCAGTATGGTGGCACTTACACACATGCAACTCTCGAGCACCTGACATAAGGCTTGTTGGCCTATAGTATGGAGGGTTTGTTTGCTTGTTTGTTTTGAGATGGAGTTTCGCTCTTGTTGCCCAGGCTGGAGTGCAGTGGTGCAATCTCGGCTCTCCACAACCTCTGCCTCCCAGGTTCAAGTGATTCTCCTGCCTCAGCCTCCTGAGTAGCTGGGATTGCAGGCACGCGCCACCACGCCTGGCTAATTTTGTATTTTTAGTAGAGACAGGGTTTCTCCATGTTGGTCGGACTGGTCTCGTACTCCCAACCTCAGATGATCTGCCCACCTTGGCCTCCCAAAGCGCTGGGATTACAGTTGTGAGCCACCACGCCCAGTCAGTACTGAGTTTTTAATTGTAATAAACTTAAATTCAAAGAGCCACATATGGCTGCCATATTTACCTCCAGCAGCTGTAGAAAGCCCTCACTAGTTCCACCATTGTATTCTCCTACCTAGCTTTAGTTTTTGTCATAGCACTTAACACTACGTGACATATGTAGTAGTTTTTCTGTATTGTCTTCTCCCACTGGAATGTGAACTTCTTGTGGCAAGGCCTTTTCTGTTCTTGAGCAGTGCTGAATCCTTAGAGCCTAGAGGACAACCAGACACAGAGAAGGTGCTAAGTAGCATTTTAATGAGTGAATGATAGAATGATAGAGACAGAACTATTGAATGAGTTCCCTGAATTCAACTTTTAGTGGGATGTTTGCCCTCCTAAAGGATTATGCCCTTTCCCATCTAAGCTGTCCTTTCTCCCTTGGCCAGAAGAGGGCACTGTGTGGTCAGGAAGCTCAGCCACACGTTACTGCATAGCACATTGTAGCTTGATAGTGAGGACCTCAGTACAAAGGACTTTTTTCATGACAACATTAAAAATGTTAAATGTATTTTCAAAAAGTACTTAACTCATTTGTCACAATAAATTTGACCAGACCCAGGAAAAATTACAGCGTGATGGAGATAAATTTTTATTTAAAACTCAAGTGCTATCCACAATACTCTGGGCTTCTGATTTTTCTCTTTTGCAAAAGTACCAGACCTCTGGCCAGTTGCTGCTGATGGTAGGGAAAGGCAGTATAAAAATCCTATATTCAAAGGTATTTAATGCCCAGAATTTTTGATACTGATGTTTCTTCCTGGCTTTGCCTTTTCAGGATAACCTTTTCCACCCAAAATACACTGGAGAGGATTTAACCTGTACTGTGAAAAATCTCAAAAGAAGCACACAGTATAAATTCAGGGTGAGTCAGTCATTTTGCTGCCTGAACTGCTTAAAAATGAAACTGTTTTCTATTTCACCATTTACCATGTCAGATTGTCTCTACAGGTTAAAAACTGAAGTTGACAGCACTTTACATTTTGAAAGTAACATTTATAAAGTGCACACCATGCTTTATTTATTTATTTATTTATTTATTTATTTATTTATTTGAGATGGAGTCTTTCTCTGTCACTCAGGCTAGAGTGCAGTGGCACGATCTCAGCTCCCTGCAACCTCTGCCTCCCGGGTTTAAGCAATTCTCCTGCCTCAGCCTCCGAGTACCTGGGACTATAGGCATGCGCCACTAGGCCCGGCTAATTTTTTTTTTTTTTTTTTTTTTGTATTTTTAGTTGAGACAGGGGTTTCACCATGTTGGCCAGGCTGGTCTCAATCTCCTGACCTCATGATCTGCCCGCCTCGACCTCCCAAAGTGCTGGGATTACAGGCGTGAGCCACTGCGCCTGGCCCATGCTTTAATTTTAAAACCAGTTTGTGAGCATAAAAATTGTCATCATGTGCTGTAATAAATTGCGTTTGCAGCATGGCCAGGTGCCCTTGCCTGGGAAGAGGCATACCAGATGCTGGAGTGTACCTGTCACTCACCTGCACTCCATACCTTTTTCTTTTCAATCAGCCTTCTCTTTGCTCTTCAGCCCATTTATTTTTCCTCACTTGTTTTTAATTTTCTCTTCCATGACCCACCCCCTCCCGACCTGGGCTGTCTTTGGTCATTAACAGCCACCATTAACATTACTATAGGACTATGTGTAGTAGCCAAAAAAGTGAATACGACTTTATAATCACTAAGAGATCAAAACAATGTTCTGCAGCACCATATTTTCTAGTATGACAAGTGTGTATTTTGGAAGATAGGATTGTCTTCTGATTCCACACATTCTTCTCTAAGTGGTGGACCAAATGCTGTTATTTGGCACGTAGCAATCACTCAATAAATAGTTGCCAAATTATCAAGTGCAGTATGTGACTATTTGAAGGAAATGATAATTTTTAACATTTTTAAAAACCCTTATTATTGATGCTGGCTATGAGAACATAGCTATACTGCTAACATTTCTCCACAAGGTGGCATTGCCCTACTCTTTAAAAAGTGGGTCTATTTTTATGTCCCCACTCACCCCACATTTTCCTTTCACGAAACAATACAAATCAGGTGATGACATACTTGTTTTATTATGTCTTTTTGAAAGGGTAAAAATATCTTTAAAACCCACCTTATGGTTTTATTTTATTTTTATTTTTTTATTTTTTGAGACAGGGTTTCGCTGTTGTTGCCTGGGCTGGAGTGCAATGGCATGATCTTGGCTCACCGCAACCTCTGCCTCCCAGGTTCAAGGGATTCTCCTGCCTCAGCCTCCTGAGTAGCTGGGATTACAGGCATGCACCACCATGCCCGGCTAATTTTGTATTTTTAGTAGAGACGAGGTTTCTCCATGTTGGTCAGGCTGGTCTCGAATTCCTGACCTCAGGTGATCCACCCACTTCAGCCTCCCAAAGTGCTGGGATTACAGGCATGAGCCACCATGCCCAGCTGGTTTTATTTTTAATTGTTAATAACCAACTATACAGTAAATGATTTATAATATAAATACTGTTAAATCGATACTTGAGTTTAAAAGAGAAAAAAATGTGTGTCTGTCTGAGTTTATGGGTGCCTTCATCTCACCATGTTAAAAAGTGACCATTAATTTAGTGATCCCTGATAACTAAAGCATGTTAACGTTTCCTTGGTTGTGTTCTAGCTGACTGCTTCTAATACGGAAGGAAAAAGCTGTCCAAGCGAAGTTCTTGTTTGTACGACGAGTCCTGACAGGCCTGGACCTCCTACCAGACCACTTGTCAAAGGCCCAGTTACATCTCATGGCTTTAGTGTCAAATGGGGTATGTTTTACTGCTGCTGCTGCTGCTGCTGTATTTTTTTTTCTTTGGATATATTTTTTTAAAATGATTAATTTTAGTAGTGACAAGCCAAAAAAATTATGGATAATATTATTTGCAGAAGTTTTCTACATTCGGAATATATGTGTGAGAAACATCCTGAGAAGTCTACAAATTGGAATGGACAGTTTCGTTAAAATGTAATCATAAAGGACAATTAAATTTTAGTGGAAATTAAAATGGATGATTTTTTTTTTTTTTTTTTTGGTTGATTCTTTCTCTTTATTACTGGTTTTCAGAATACACAGTTGGTGGTCTAGCATTCTCCAAAGATTACCAATTTTTTTTTTTTTTTTTTTTTTTAATTTATTTATTATTATTATACTGTAAGTTGTAGGGTACATGTGCATAACGTGCAGGTTTGTTACATATGTATACTTGTGCCTTGTTGGTGTGCTGCACCCATCAACTCGTCATTTACATCAGGTATAACTCCCAATGCAATCCCTCCCCCCTCCCCCCTCCCCATGATAGGCCCCGGTGTGTGATGTTCCCCTTCCCGAGTCCAAGTGATCTCATTGTTCAGTTCCCACCTATGAGTGAGAACATGCGGTGTTTGGTTTTCTGTTCTTGTGATAGTTTGCTAAGAATGATGGATTCCAGCTGCATCCATGTCCCTACAAAGGACACAAACTCATCCTTTTTTATGGCTGCATAGTATTCCATGGTGTATATGTGCCACATTTTCTTAATCCAATCTGTCACTGATGGACATTTGGGTTGATTCCAAGTCTTTGCTATTGTGAATAGTGCTGCAAAAACATACGTGTGCATGTGTCTTTATAGCAGCATAATTTATAATCCTTTGGGTATATCCCCAGTAATGGGATGGCTGGGTCATATGGTACATCTAGTTCTAGATCCTTGAGGAATCGCCATACTGTTTTCCATAATGGTTGAACTAGTTTACAATCCCACCAACAGTGTAAAAGTGTTCCTATTTCTCCACATCCTCTCCAGCATCTGTTGTTTCCTGACTTTTTAATGATCGCCATTCTAACTGGTGTGAGATGGTATCTCATTGTGGTTTTGATTTGCATTTCTCTGATGGCCAGTGATGATGAGCACTTTTTCATGTGTTTGTTGGCTGTATGAATGTCTTCTTTTGAGAAATGTCTATTCATATCCTTTGCCCACTTTTTGATGGGGTTGTTTGTTTTTTTCTTGTAAATTTGTTTGAGTTCTTTGTAGGTTCTGGATATTAGCCCTTTGTCAGATGAGTAGATTGCAAAAATTTTCTCCCATTCTGTAGGTTGCCTGTTCACTCTGATGGTAGTTTCTTTTGCTGTGCAGAAGCTCTTTAGTTTAATTAGATCCCATTTGTCAATTTTAGCTTTTGCTGCCGTTGCTTTTGGTGTTTTAGACATGAAGTCTTTGCCCATGCCTATGTCCTGAATGGTACTACCTAGGTTTTCCTCTAGGATTTTTATGGTATTAGGTCTAACATTTAAGTCTCTAATCCATCTTGAATTAATTTTCGTATAAGGAGTAAGGAAAGGATCCAGTTTCAGCTTTCTACTTATGGCTAGCCAATTTTCCCAGCACCATTTATTAAATAGGGAATCCTTTCCCCATTTCTTGTTTCTCTCAGGTTTGTCAAAGATCAGATGGCTGTAGATGTGTGGTATTATTTCTGAGGACTCTGTTCTGTTCCATTGGTCTATATCTCTGTTTTGGTACCAGTACCATGCTGTTTTGGTTACTGTAGCCTTGTAGTATAGTTTGAAGTCAGGTAGCGTGATGCCTCCAGCTTTGTTCTTTTGACTTAGGATTGTCTTGGAGATGCGGGCTCTTTTTTGGTTCCATATGAACTTTAAAGCAGTTTTTTCCAATTCTGTGAAGAAACTCATTGGTAGCTTGATGGGGATGGCATTGAATCTATAAATTACCTTGGGCAGTATGGCCAAAATGGATGATTTTTAAGAGTATCTCATTTACTTTATGATTTTCCTGTATTACATACCTTTTCTCCTGTATTTTTGAGGCATTGATTTGAATGTAGTAATCTCTGCATGCATCGTTCATTCTTCAATAGTTCATCCTTAAAAAATTAGCAATACTTAAGAGAAAAATTTGGTTTATAAAGTTAATATTGAAAATAAATTTCAAAATTTAGGTTTATTAAGTAAACTTTGGCATACAGAATGTTTAAGTTGCAATGAATTAGGGATAGTTTTGTTTTCATTGGTGTTTGGGAAATTTTAGTATTAAAGTTCATAAGGAGTTTGAGGTTGTCTGGTAAAAGGATACTGTGCCTCACCTCTGCTGTGTGGATTATTTCAATAAAATGAATACAGTTAGAAGGTTGATAATTAATATGTAAAAGTGTTATGCATATCATTTTTACTAATGTCATAAAAATATTAACTAATAGGCAAAAAAAAGTTGAAATCTTCAATAAAATTTTACCTTGCAGCCAAGTAATATAAGGAGAATTTAAAACATTATTACACCAACCACTGAGACATATTAACTGTTTCAAGTTACCTAATAATTGTGAGATAGAATTATTAGGATTTCTGTTTCCCCGAAAGATGGATAGAATTCAGAGAAATGATAAAAATTTAGATGTGCTTTTAGCCAGACCATAGAGCTTTTCTCTCAAAGAACCTCAGAAAGTTCTGTCAACACAACAGCTATATGCTATAATATTTACCTTTATAATTATTATTGTAAATATCTACTAAAATATATATACATTAATGGAAATCAGGTGAAGGAGAGGGGAAGTGAATATTCTACATTTATATATAAGTAAAACTTAAGGTTTTTTAGAAAAATCTCCGTTATGTCTAAGAATATCGAGACGGCAGACAGACAATATAAAGGTACATTCTTTATAGTTTTGCAAAATTAGGCTGCAAAGAAAGTGTTTTTCTGCTCAGAAAGTAAAATTCCTGCAGGCACAGAGTTATGGGTAGTCTATATACCCAAGGCACCTAGGGCTCTAGTAATAAGCCAGAACCTTCTTTCTCAGGCTATCTGCTGGTGCACTGGCACTCATTGATCCACACCTCTGGTTTCATACCACATTCACCTGGGATGTAAAGTTTGCTTGGTAGGAAACTGTGCTAGAATGGACGTATTCCATTTGGATATTTTATTTATTTTGTCAATAAATTTTGTACTTCTCTTTCCGTTCCTTTCCATCACTCAAAAGAATCTGGTCGGCTGGGCGCGGTGGCTCATGCCTGTAATCCCAGCACTTTGGGAGGCCGAGGCGAGTGGATCACCTGAGGTCTGGAGTTCAAGACCATCCTAACGTGGTGAAACCCTGACTCTACTCAAAATACAAAAAAAAATTAGCCAGGCATAGTGGTGGGTGCCTGTAATCCCAGCTACTCGGGAGGCTGAGGCAGGATACTCACTTGAACCCAGGAAGGGTTGCCGTGAGCCGAGATGGAGCCATTGCACTCCAGCCTAGGCAACAGAGCAAGACTCATCTCAGAGGGGGAAAAAAAAAAAATCTGATCACTGATAAAATAAGTGAAATAAAAAGAATAAAATAAGAAATATGAACATATCATCTGATATAAAAATCATCAAATATATTAAAGAGCACCTTCAAGTAAATTCAACAACTTGATCAGTTTGTACCGAGTTTTTGGTTCATATTTCACTACATGAATGCTCTTTGACATTTCTAGATTTAAGAACTTTGAATAATCTGATAGTATTCAGAGATTCCTGGTTTTTTGTTTTTTGTTTTTTTTCTTTTTTTTTTAAACAGTGGAGTTGGTGAAATAAATTATTTTGCCTTTTGGTCAAGTCTAGCATTAAGATAATATAATGGTATGTGATTTTATGAGTCCTGATGATGTTTACCGATAAAAATCAATATCCTTTTATTGCTAATAAGACATTTGGTTATTTTCCAGATCCTCCTAAGGACAATGGTGGTTCAGAAATCCTCAAGTACTTGCTAGAGATTACTGATGGAAATTCTGAAGGTGAACTTTTTGGCAATTGTTTTATTCAAAGCCAGTAGCAAGCTCTATTTTCTGATATAGTAAACATCTTTATAGTAATAGCAAGCAACCATTAATTCTAAAGATAGAACTATTATTACAGTAAACAAACTTTAATCACATATTGGCCGTTTTTCTATTTCAAACACAGCACCAGAGATCAGAGTCTGCTTGAAACTTACATTTGTGTTATTTAAAATTTTTTCTGTATCTTTTTCATTGGTGTTTTGTTTGGTTGATCTTTTGCTTTTGTTTCTTTGGTTTGGTTTGTTTTTGTTTTGTTTTTTGAGACATGGTCTCACTCTGTCACCCAGGCTGGAGGGCAGTGGCACAAACATGGCCCACTGCAGTCTCAAACTCCTGGGCTTAAGTGATTCTTCCGCCTCAGAAGATGAGGAAGAATACATTTTTCATAGTGATGGGGTCTCACTATGTTATCTAGGCTGGTCTCAAACTCCTGGCCTTAAGCAATCCTCCCACCTCTGCCTCCCAAAGTGCTGGGATTATAGGCATGAATCACCACACTCAGCTTCTATGTCTTTTTTTCAACTAGAATTCCTAATTAATTGGATAAATTTAGTGTTTTCATCTCCTAACTTGCCATATGTTTTCTGGAAATTCTTATAAGCAGCCGGGAGCGGTGGCTCACATTCTAATCCCAGCATCTTAGGAGGCCGAGGTGGATGGATCATGACGTCAAGAGATCGAGACTATCCTGGCCAATGTGGTGAAACCCCTGTCTCTACTAAAAATACAAAAATTAGCTGGGTGTGGTGGCGTGCGCCTGTAGTCCCAGCTACTTGGGAGGCTGAGGCAGGAGAATTGCTTGAACCCCGGAGGCGGAAGTTGCAGTTAGCCGAGATTGCACCACTGCACTCCAGCCTGGTGACAGAGTGAGACTCCATCTTAAAAAAAAAAAAAAAAAATCTTATAAGCAAAGGAAGTATCAGAGGCAATCAGCAGGAATAGTGAGGTGGAGATAGTGAAGGAGTGGGTTGAGTAATCTACAAATTCCCGTGCATGAAATATGTAGTGTTGTGGGCTAGTGACAAGAGTCTCACTTTTATAACAAGTTTAGAAAATTTCTTTCCTACCTCATTGTCATTTTACTTCAGATTATTTATTTATTACTATTTATACTGGGTGGATTAACATGGGACAAATGTTAGAAATAAAATTCCTTAGTGCCTTTTTAAAAATTCTGAGGTTTTCTTTCGTTCATTAGACTTTAATAGAGAAAAGTATAGTCTTTAAAACTTTTTAAATGACATATCATCTCACCACTGTAATAATTCCTCTAACCATTAGTTTTTTTTAAAAAAATGGCACTGCTTATGCCTAAAACAGACAGGATTGATATAACTTTTACAGCAGTGCTGATGTGTGGCTAGCTTTTTATTCTGTACCATGAGAACCACCTGGAATTTTTTTTGTTTTTAAATCTATTGGGTCCTATTTTAAGCTGAAAACATGAGAATTCTTTTGAGATGAGCACAGCTGTTCTAAACATAAAATCATATTTTGTGCTAAAAACCTGGTTTAGAACTGCCTGGCGTGGTGGCTCATACCTGTAATCCCAGCACTTTGGGAGGCTGAGGTGGGTGGATCACGAGGTCAGGAGTTCGAGACCAACCTGGCCGACATGGGGAAACCCTGTCTCTACTAGAAAAAATGCAAAAATTAGCTGGGTGTGGTGGCATGCGCCTGTAATTCCAGTTCCTCGAGAGGCAGAGGCAGGAGAATCGTTGGAATCCAGAAGGCAGAGGTTGCAGTGAGCTGAGATCACACCACTGCACTTAAGCCTGGGCAACAGAGCAAGACCCTGTCTTGGAAGAAGAAAAAAAGAAGAAGAAGAAAAACCTGGTTTAGCTTTTCTTCATTAGAAAAACCCACCTAGGATAGAAGTCATGTGTATGCCAATGGCTCCTTATGAATATTTAAGTATGTTTTGAATTCTCATGGCTCCCTTTAGCTACTGATGACAAATCAAATCAAAAGTAGGGGCCATTCTAGACTTACAGTTAACAACTTTGCCACTGCATGACTGAGTGAGTGAGTGAATCTTTTCAGTAATCTTTGCTCCCAGTCACCTTTTCAGTACAGGTTTTTTCGACCTGTAATATCAGGATAGTTGCCTTTACTATTCCCTTTTTTCATCTGGCCTTAGTGCATGTGACTCTATCATGAATCTAAACTAATAAACTGCTGGGGGAATTTGTGGAAGTTACTCTACTTAAAATACCAGGGAATAGTGTAAAAGCATTTCTCCTAAAACAACTTCATGTAGTAAAAGGCTTTTGTAAAGTGGTCAGCTGGAAACACAGCATGAAAGGGAATAAAGCAGAGGAGTGAAGAGCCTCCTGGTGGCCCAGATTTGTGAGTCAGGCAGGCGGCCGAGGCAGCCCTGGGTGGTCTTGCTTCCAACGGCATCAGCCTCAGGGGGCACCCAGACTCCTGGTGACTGTTTCTCTCTTCAGTTCTGCAGAGTGGTCAGATCACTTGGGTCATGCCACGTTTGGTCTTTGTCACCCTGCTAGGCATTTTTGCCTTTTTTTTTTTTTTTTTTTTTTGAGACGCAGTCTTGCTCTGTCGCTCAGGTTGGAGTGCAGTGGCGCGATCTTGGCTCACTGCAAGCTCCGCCTCCTGAGTTCAAGTGATTTTCTTGCCTCAGCCTCCCGAGTAGCTGGGATTACAGGTGCCCGCCACCACACCTGGCTGATTTTTGTATTTTTAGTAAGACGGGGTTTTGCCAGGTTAGCCAGGCTGGTCTCGAACTCCTGACCTCAGGTGATCCACCTGCCTTGGCCTCCCAAAGTGCTGGGATTACAGGCGTGAGCCACCGCCTGTAATTTTTGTCTTTTAAGTGGGGCTCCATGAAGGCAGTCAGAAGACCCAGTTTTTAAAAGAGGATTTCAGTATGTTTGACCTCCAGGCAGATAAGAACAGGGAGAAATTCTTGCATGCTGCCCCAGACTTGCCAGAAGCCTCGTGGCCAAGAAGTAGCCCCGTGCCTGGCTGCCCCTGAGGCCTCCTCACACCAGGAGCATTTCATAGCTTGCCCACCCCTGTTCTGTGTCTCCTACCACTCCTTCCATGCCAACTGCACGTTTCATTATGGTTTCCCACATCCAAACCTCATAGCCAATGTAATCGTGGTGATAATAGGTAGTCTAGCCAGCAACACTAAGTGTTAAAAATGACTCCATGTTATTTTGGTATTTAACTTTGTAAAATAAAAAGGAAGAGCTTTCTGGCTATTTAAAAAGAAAAAGAAGATATTGGTTTTCCTGAAAACAGAGCTTTTTCTTGTCAGCAATGGCTGATATACTACATTTTTTACAAGAGGCATAAAGTCATGCATAAGTCTTGTTTTACAGCGAATCAGTGGGAAGTGGCCTACAGCGGGTCGGCTACCGAATACACCTTCACCCACTTGAAACCAGGCACTTTGTACAAACTCCGAGCATGCTGCATCAGTACTGGTGGACACAGCCAGGTTGGTTTTGTTTCCATATAAAAGTAAACCTCTTTGATCAAATTCAGACCAGCTGTCTGTAACATCAGAATCAAATTGCAGTTTAAACAATGTATCTTGGTAATGCAACCTGATAGTATCAAGTCAGGAAATGAAAAATAGAGCTTTTTGAATTGCTCTTTAAAAGTATAAGATAGGCCTAAATGATTCCCTACTGAATTGTGGTATTTTCAGGTACATTTGTCACTCACTTGTTTCTCAGAAGTCTTTGACGTAATCACCTGTGATGGTTGAAAATTATCTGGAATTTGTATCGACTAAATAAAGGAGACCTCGGTTATTGCAATGATTAAAAAACTATAGAATATCTAGTGAAAAGATAAGACCTGTGCTGTTATCACGTCTATCAATTTTAAGAATTTGAGACGTACCTTCCTCAAGGTACTTTACTGCCATCTGCTGGAAAGTTGTTGTAAAAACAATGTAAATCCATGATGACTGAGCTGAATGGCACCTCCTTAAGTTTTGTGGTACCCAACGTACACATCTGTAGGCAAGATCCATTCTTTTGTTTCTACTATTTATATGACCTTAGACTAACCAGTTAACATGCAAGGAGTCTTAGTTTCAACCACATTGTACTCTCATAGGCTCAAAACAACCTAATAAATATACATGGAGTACTCTAGAAATGAAATAATTGTTATCTAAATGGTTTTAACTTAACACTCAGAAAACTGAGTGAGAAATGAGATGCCAAAAGATACTTTCACTGTAGAGATATTTAACATTATGATTTGAAACCACTAATAATTTAGAATGAAAGAGAAGGAGAGATGGTGGCTTACAGCCCTGTGCTGGGTTGACTTTTCAAGAGAATACCTGCTGTTTGAATGCCTAATTTTTCTAGTCAACCCACTTGCAACATCAGTTTTTGTGTTTACTTTCTTTTGCCCCCAAGGATGGTACTAGGACATCTAGACTGCCCATGTAGACACTCCCTGTGAGGAGAAGGTCCAGCTGGACCATCTTTATACAGTGCCGAAGCTTTCTGGAGTGCCTCCCAGGGTGGAGTAAATCCAAATCAAAGCTGAGATTATCAGTGGTACTTCCTATGTGTGAGGCACTACACAAGGTGGCACTGAGTCTGAACTGCTCAAATGCATAGAGGTCATTTCCTCTGTGCCACTTCTCAGGGAGAAAATTGAATGTGGCTGAGCTGTATAGCTCTACCTGATTTTCTCCTGTCTCAGGAATCAGGTCAGCTTCCATATCACTAGCCTTACACAACCAGATCCTGCAAAATAAAGGCCTACTTATTTTAGCGTTAACAGTGCCTGCTGGTTAATGTCAGAATCAATTGATTAATATTGTGTTTATTTGCTTTTCTGCTCTGTATGTGAATGGTTGGCCATTTATGGTACCATTTTAAAATTTCATCCAGATGTCGTTTTGTGTTCTCTTCTGTCCTCATGAAGGGTCTTTCTAATTTTGAATTAAAGGAAAAGAATTGCTTAGGATATACAGTACTCATGTCTGCTAATCTAACTTCAAAAATAATCATTTTTGTTTTTCCCAGTGCCATATGAAGTCTATAACCACCCTTAAAACACACACACATACATTTATATGAAGATCTTAATTACATTAAAAGCTTACCATAATGTGCACACATTTAGTGTGTAACCCCTTTTCGGTAACATTTGCAGTTATGGGGTGGAATTTGCCTAATATGTAGAGGTCTGATAAATTCACAGTAACTAAGAGATGGTTCTCTCTGGTGTTTCTCCTGCAGTGTTCTGAAAGTCTCCCTGTTCGCACACTAAGCATTGCACCAGGTCAGTGTCGACCACCGAGGGTTTTGGGTAGACCAAAGCACAAAGAAGTCCACTTAGAGTGGGGTGAGTGAACAAACCTTCCCGTTGACATTGGTAGTTTGGACAATTGGAGATGAAGACTTACGCTTTGTAGTTAAGTTTCAAAGCTTTCTTCTAAAGACCATGTATGTTTTTGTCTGTTGAAGATGTCCATATTCCTCTTGAAGTATGTTGACCCAGGTTTTTTATGTGTGTCATTCCCCCCATCCACACCCCCAACACTGTCCCTCATCCTCCTCTTCCTGATGGTGCCACACACCTGGTTTATCCCCCACACTTCAGGGGACACTTTTCTAGGGAGTATTTCAAGAACTGCCAGTCTTTTTCAGAAAGTTTTCAACTTTATTAATGGGAAAAAAATTTTGTACTCAATTTAGAAATTAAACCAAAGAATGGTTTATAAGATCACATGGAATTCTTCCTCGTCTTTGTGTGTAACCACCTCTGCTGCATTGTCCTGTGTGGGTCCTGATGTTTTTACAGTGTTGACTTAAACTGTATTAGCGTTTTTGTTGTGCCAAGCTGTTTACAACATGTGTAATTATAAATACAAATGTACAGAACTCTCTAGCAGACTATTTTTTCCCACCACTTATGTCTAAAGTATAATAAATTGTGCCAACCTGGGGTCCTGTATTTTGATTTAATATGACCTTTGGTTTCAAATTAAAGAGATTTTTCTTGCTTCTTTTTCTTCCATTTACCTAGCATTAAAATATGAAGAAATATATCTAATGTTCCTATGATTTGGGGATTATTTTATCAATGTAATTAAATAAACTTCAATGGACTTGCTTTGGAGAGTATGGATAACATCATTCAGAAACTTTTATTTTTAAAACTCTTTTTGGTGGGCAGGGATTCTTTTGTAAGGGAGATACTGAGGACAGGCCACCTATGTGATATTTTGCACAACTTGTGTGAAATCTGGTGCAGTTTGGTCAACTGGAAGTACAAAGTGTTCTAAGATGAAAATAATTCTTCATTCCCAGATGTTCCTGCATCTGAAAGTGGCTGTGAGGTCTCAGAGTACAGCGTGGAGATGACGGAGCCCAAAGACGTAGCCTCGGAGGTGTACCACGGTCCAGAGCTGGAGTGCACTGTCGGCAACCTGCTTCCTGGAACCGTGTATCGCTTCCGGGTGCGGGCTCTGAATGATGGAGGGGTGAGTATAAGCCCATACACTGTAACCAGAATCAGAATGCATAGTCAGAACCCAAAGTGCTAGCACTTCTGTCTCTAGCCTCCTGAAATTTTTGGCAGTCTTAATGCAACCTTGACAACGATTAATGCAGTGTCTGTAAATCTTAATTCTGAGTTGATATTGTTGTGATTTCATATAGACCCAGCATTAGACGTTTTTTGTTTCTTTTGTCCTCATATCATTCTATGAAGACAGCACTCAAGGTAAATAAAGATATCACCCTGTAGATACTTTTGACAATTTTCAGAAAATTTCCTTTTCTTCTATTGACTTTATCAGTTAAGGGAAATTAGGAATATATAATAGTTCTAATAAAAGTTTTATACTCTCTTGTCTAAATGAACCAGCAACATCTTAGGTCAGTTTTTACAACTAGAGAGGGGTAGTGGCTGGGGACACCAGCTTGTTTTTGTTTTGTTTCAAGTGAAAACTGTAGGACTCTCTGGCCTTCCTTCTATTGCTCCATTTGGAGTTGTCAAGTTGAGCTATCAGAGATTGAGAATACATATGTCTGTGTTATATCCATAAAGGTGGTTGTCCTTTTTTTCTTTAAAATTGCCAAATGATGTAGATTTGGGGGGAGATGAATAATGAGCAGTGGGAGTCCCATTAACTGTGAGGCTTTTGAGTGGGCTTAGAGATTGATGAAGCATAAAAGCGGGCAGAAGGGCGTGGGTAAAGCCAGCTAATGCTAAATGTCCCATCCAAAGTGCCAGTGGTTTGTATAGATGGGCTCCCTGCAAATAAATATAGTTAGCTAATTGATGATTTTTTAAAAAAATAAGAAAGCCCAACTTGCAGTGACTTTTTGTTTTAAGTGAAAGCAAGTTTATTAAGAAAGTAAAGGAATAAAAGAAGGGCTATTCCTTAGGCAGAGCACCCGAAAGTGGATTTCTTCTAATTCTCCAATAGAAAAGAATTTCAGACACAACAATGATATTCAAGTGAAAACAAAAAAGTCTAAACATTAACGCCTATGCACCTGAACTTATAATCATGTAAGCGAAAAGAAGATGGATGGTGGTGAACACACTGTTGTGTCTACCCCATTCTCTCATCAACTTTTCAGTTACTGTCTGCCACAACAAAGATAAATGTGCAACTGGGCTGGTGTGAGTTGTACTTTTCTCAGCCCTTTCACTGATTTATCCTATAAAGAAACTATCTTCAGCTTGGGTTTATTCACGTTGTATTAGAAATTCACCATATATATTGCTGTAGTCATCTTCCGAGGTCCATTTCAGAGAGCTTCCCCAACTCCCGAGCATCTTTGCATGTTATGTTGAGAGGTGTTTTTTTTTTTCTTCCCCATCTTTTTTTCCCATTTTGACAAAGACAGTCATATATTTTGTTATCCTGGAAAGTTTTTACTCTGCCCCAAACCTTTGAAGTATCAAATATGCCACCATTAAAATGGGTGGTTCAGGTGGCTGTGACTCTCTCAAAGTGTGCTAAGTCTCTAGCAATTCCCGGCTCTGAGCAGTGTGGTCACTGATGGTAACATCAGAATTGCCGTGGATACCCTTGAATAGGTGAGGTGATGGGAACACACTGAGAAAACATTACAGAAGCCTTCATTTTCAAAATGGAAAGTACCAGTAACTAGAAGAAATACCTAGAATTCGATCACCAACAATTCCAAGTATACTTTTATGCATTAAAAATTAAACTGCAGTGAGCATCTGACTTAGTTTTCTTGGATGTCCTCTGAGAAATATGAAAGCAGATTGTCCTGTTTTGTCAAAAATCAGCATATTTTTATTTCAGATGTCCCAAGAAAGGGAAAATATTTTGTCAACCAACTAATTATTTTCCATTTAAAAAAATGACAGACGTCTACTACTCAGGGAATGTACGTAGGAGAAAAACTTATACACATTGAATTGAAAGTTAAAATCATTGGGTAATATTTGTAAATTTGTTGTGTTGATGATGATGTTAGCCTAACCTTTATTTGGTTATAAGCTTTTATATGCACGCACATGCACAAACACATACACACATATATACATATGTGTGTGTGTGTGTGTGTGTTTTCTTTCAGTACGGTCCCTATTCTGATGTCTCAGAAATTACCACTGCTGCGGGGCCCCCTGGACAGTGCAAAGCACCTTGTATTTCTTGTATGCCTGATGGATGTGTCTTAGTGAGTTGGGAGGTAAGTCAGGTACATTCTGCATCAACTTCTGTTTCTTCTACTTTATCTACCCCCAAATACAAATACAAATTATAAGGAAGCTGCAAATTCAAAATGCACATATAGATGATTTTTTTTTTTTTTGCTCTGTATACTATAGTAATCACCCTTAGCACTTGCCACTTGCTTATGTTATTTAGAGTTGTGGAAATTTTACCATAGTCAAAATTGAGAGGAAATGATTTCTCATGCCTTTCTTTTAAAACAATTTTTATTTTATTTTATTTATTTATTTTTATTTTTCTATGACGGAGTGTCACTCTTGTCACCCAGGCTGGAGTGCAGTGGTGCAATCTCGGCTCACTGCAACCTCCGCCTCCCGGGTTCAAGTGATTTTCCTGCCTCAGACTCCTGAGCAGCTGGGATTACAAGTGCCCGCCACCACGCCTGGCTAGTTTTTGTATTTTTAGTAGAGACAAGGTTTCACCGTGTTGGTCAGGCTGGTCTCAAACTCCTTACCTTAGGCAATCCACCCACCTCAGCCTCCCAAAGTGCTGGGATTATAGGCGTGAGCCACCGCATCCGGCCCTATTTTAAATTTAAATTTCTAAACCTTAAAAAAAATTTTATGGGTACGTAGTAGGTGTATATATTTGTGATCATGCCTTTCCTTTATATGTGTTTGAAATACTCTGAGGCATGTTGCTCTCTTTCCCATTTTAGTTACTTGAATACAAGCACAGTAGGATTCTCTTCTCAGTGGCAGCATTAACTACTTCAATTTCTGCCTTTCCAGAGTCCTGATAGTTCTGGTGCTGACATCTCAGAGTACAGGTTGGAATGGGGAGAAGATGAAGAATCCTTAGAATTCATTTATCATGGGACAGACACCCGTTTTGAAATAAGAGACCTGTTGCCTGCTGCACAATATTGCTGTAGACTACAGGTAGGTTGACATTATTCTGATGTTACTCACAAGGACTGGTTTTCCCATGAAAGACACTTTGGGAAACCCACTCAAAGGCTTGTGGTGGAGGCTGTCAGGAGGGATGTTATGGAAAAAAAGAGTCCGTTTAAATAAAAATACATTTGGTTGTTTTGGTATTTTGCAGTTAATTTCCACTTCTCTAGGAAATTCTGAAACTTAAGAACAAAATAAGTTTCTTCTCCATTCTGCTTCTCACCACCCTTGTATCTTGTCTGTTCATCAGTTTGCTGAATAAATGACCCAAGTCCACGGGAAAGATGACACAGCTCCTTAGGGAAGGAGCCTTCTGTCTCATTCCCCTGAGATGCACATTTCAGTGGGAAAGACTCTTAGAGCTGGCAAAAGACAGAAAATTATTTTACGAGCTGTTAAATGGAGCCAAAAATAATCTGGACTAGTCTGCATTAGATTACAGGACCCCACCTCCCAGTGACACTTATCAAGGCTGGTTATCTATAAGCTTCCACTTGGGAGTCCAGATAAAATAACATCAAGAAAAATTGGTTCATAGCCTAAACCCCCAGAGTGGCAACAACCATGGGTTTACTTTTATTTTACTCACTTGGCTATATTATTATTCTTTCTATGTAAAGCCCTAGTCTCTTGAGAAAATAGAGTTATTTGTCCTCCTCTTTCCATCTGTTCAGTAACATTTCTTGAGCATTATAGTACTTTGTACCAGGATCAAAGGAAGATCAGGAAGAGAGATACAAAGATTAATGAGATGTGGTTATTGACCTTGAAGAGCTCTGTCTTCATACACATTTAGATTTGAATAGATAAAGAAGCAGAGATGCCAAAGTCAACTTCCCACCTGATTTAAGTCATGGATCAAATTCCTTATTACAAGTACACCCAGTGTCTCTGGTCTCTTTGGAGAAAATATTTGCTTCATAACTTAATTTTTCAGAGCAACTGAAGCATTTCTGTTAAATTCTGAAGTCTACTTTATTTGAAACATTTCTGATTAAACTCTTTTGTTATACACCTTTCTTGCTTCTCGAATGAAGCACCTGGGACATAATTAACCTTTTGACAATGAGTCAGTGTCACAGCAAATTGTCTGATCTTTATAATAGTGATGCTGAGTCATTGGGGAAAGGTTAAATTATGTGCCACACTCCTGTTTTTCTATCAAGGCAGGATATAAATAAAGAGCTGTCTGCCACCCCAGTAAAGAACTTCACTCCATTATGGTTTTTGAGTTTTGGTGTTTCTTTAAAATGTTATTATAGTTCCTTTTTTTTCTCTTTCACAGTATATGTTGTCTTAGCATTGACTTCTCAAAGCTACATTATAAAAGATACATTAATAAGAATAGAACCTGCATAATAATCTTGCCTCCTTGTATTAACAGGAGTAGAAATATATTTTCAAATGTCTGTACTTATTTATAATAAAATGACTCAGATCTTATGAAAGGAGTACTACTTTTAAAATTACCATTGCCATGCTAAAGGACTATTGCCAGGAAAAGGATCTGTTCAACCTGTATCGATTTATTGTTATTTGTGGACCAAATATGAACTATTTTCATTCAACATGATTACAAAGTCAAGTTAAACGCCAATATTTTTTGAATATTTGGCACCTTAAAAACGTAAATATCGGCCGGGCATGGTGGCTCACACTTGTAATCCCAGCACTGTAGGAGGCTGAGGCCAACTGATTGCTTGAGCCAGGAGTTCGAGACCAGCCTGGACAACATGGCAAAACTCCTCCTCTACAAAAACAAATACAAAAATTAGCCAGGCACCTGTAGTCCCAGCTGCTCAGGAGCCTGAGGCAGGAGGATCACTTGAGCCAGGTCAAGGCTGTAGTGACCTGTGACCGCACCACTGTACGCCAGCCTGGCGACAGAGTGAGAGCCTGTCTCAAAAAAATAAAATAATATAAAAAGGTATTATAATACCTATACTGTGTTTTGTAGAAATTTGGTGGAACGTTTCTTGTTTTGCTTAGGAATTTTGGAATTTTTATATTCTCAGGACTGTTTTAATTAAGTGCTGGCGTAATTCCATTCATAGAGCATGTTGTATATTATAGGCATACTATTATTTATAAAAAGTTGATTTTGAATTAAATTTCATTTTAAAACTGTTAATAAAAAGTGGTATAAATCAAATGTTTTCTATAGACCCAGGCTAGTTAAAAGAAGGTAGGATCCTGGAGTAGAAAAAGAACATTAGAAGAATTGGTAAGATTCTGATTAGGTCTGTATGTTAAGAGTATAGTGCCAGTGATAATTTTTTTCTTTTTTTTTTTTTTGAGACAGAGTCTTGCTCTGTCGCCCAGGCTAGAGTGTAGTGGCGCTATCTTGGCTCACTGCAACCTCCACCTCGCGGGTTCAAGCGATTCTCCTGCCTCAGCGTCCTCAGTAACCAGGATTACAG
Organism: Papio anubis; assembly: GCF_008728515.1. Lineage (NCBI taxonomy): Eukaryota > Metazoa > Chordata > Mammalia > Primates > Cercopithecidae > Papio > Papio anubis. The sequence continues at coordinate 118,680,594 of NC_044977.1, read as the reverse complement.
ACGCCTGCCACCACACCTGGCTAATTTTTTGTGTATTTAGTAGAGATAGGGTTTCACCAGGTTGGTCAGGCTGGTCTCGCACTCCTGACTTCAGCTGATCCACCTGCCTTGGCCTCACAAAGTGCTGGGATTATAGGCGTGAGCCACCATGTCCGGCCACCAGTGATAATTTCCTGGTTTTGATCATTAATCTGTAGTTCTGTAACATGTTGGTCTTCGGAAAAGCAGAGTGAGAGATAGACAGAAATTTCTCTGTACTATTTTTGCAACTTTTCTGTAAGTATTAAAATAGTACCCAATAAAAAGGTGTTTGAAAAAATAGAGAAAATACTATTTTGTTCATAATTTTCCCAGTGGGAAGGAAGGAAGTGTAGCTCCTACTGCTGGCCTGATACTCTGCCAAGATTTTACATATTAACCTATTTAATCTTTACAGTAATTCTATGAAGTAGACATTACTGTCCCCATTTTACAGCTGAGGAAACAAGCTCAGAGAAATTAACTTACCTAAGATCACACAGTTGTTAAATGATGGAATCAAGGTTTGAACTAAGCTCCAACTCTTAAAAGCCATGTTCTTGTCCTTCTGTGATATGGTGATACCAAACCCTAGTTGATACAGACATTGGGCTCCATGATATCCTATTTTTCTGCCTCTGTGATACATTTATATCAGTACCAAAATCTCAAAATATATACTCATAAAATAATTTGTGATGTTAAAATTTTTCCAAAAGGAGTTAAGGTGTTGAGGTATTGTAATGAAACAGAAATGGATATGACAAAATATTACAGTAGAGTTTCAACTGTGATTTAATAGCAAATAAATGCTTTAAGCCTGCTTCTTTGAAATTAACAAAGGAATTGTAAGTTTTGTTTTAGACCTTGATTTAAGAGCTCAAACTTAGCCGGGTGTGGTGGTGTGTGCCTGTGGTTCCAGCTACTCAGGAGGCTAAGGTGGGAGGATCGCTTGAGCCTAGCAAGCAGAGGTTGCAGTGAGCTGAGATTGCACTACTGCACTCCAGATAGAGACAGACCCTGTCTCAAAAAAAAAACAAAAACAAAAAAAACCCCTCAAAGTCCTTTAGTTTTTTAATTTGACCTCATAAGCTGTCCAGCACACTAAATGAAAACTAAGTTTTAGAGTACATTCACTTTTGTAAGGAAGCTACCAAATGTTTTTCTCTTTATAAGAAAGAAAATTTTTTTGATAACATTTATTGAACACATACTCTGTATCAAGTACAGTTGCCAGAAATAGTACAACAGTGAGCCAGACAGGCAACTTTGCCCTTATGTAACTTGCATTCTAATCAGAGGAGTACTATATACTATGTCGGTGATAAGTGTCATGATGTAAAGTACAACAAAGAAGGGAAATAGGAAATGTGAAAGACCACAGGGGAAGGATTGCAAGTTGAAATGTGTTCAGAGAGGGCTCGCTGAACAGGTGACACCTACAGACCTTCTCTCAAATGAAGGTGATTGAGCAAGCTGTGCAGATGTCTAGAGAAAAAGCTTTCTGGACAGGAGGAGCAGCCAAGTGCAAAGGCTGTGAGGAGGCAGCAAACTTGGTGTCCCTGTGGAGCAGCGGGGAAGACAGTGTAGCTGGAGCAGAGTCAGTAAAGGGGAGAGTAGCAGGCAATGAAGTCACAGTGCTAATGGGTTTTTGAAGGGGAATGGTAGTGAACAGCAGATCATATAGGGTTCTGTAGGGTTTCATAAGAACTTCAAAGTTTATTCTGAATAAGATGGAAGCCCACTGAAGGAATTTGAACCAAAAATCCCAATTCATATTTTCACTGAATCACTCTGATTGCTGTGAATATAGATTATTGGGCAAGGGCCGACAGAGATACCAGCTAGGAGGTCATTAGAATAACCAGATAGGAGAGAGTGTGGTTGGACTAGAGTAATACAGGATATGCTGATGGCCTGGAGAGGGGCATGAGAGGAAGAAAGGTGTCCAGGGATGACTGAGTTATGACTTGAGTGCTCTGAAGGATGAGGAAAACCTCAGGAGATGCAGTCAGGTTTTTGTAAGGAGGGATGGGATGGGGATGAGGAGCTGTGTGGACATTTGAGTTTGAGAGGCCTGTTGGACATGCAAGTGGAGATACTCAGTGGTTGAATACAGATACCCTAGACCAGTATTCAGAGCAGGAGTGTGGGCTGCACATCCAAATTTGGGAGTAGGTTATCAGTGTCGTTTACGCCTTGAGACAAGATGACATCTCCAAAAGTTTGAGTAGAGGTAGAAAAGAGGAGGTAGCCAAGTACCAAGTGCTGATACTCACCAGTGTTAAGAGATCAGGGTGATGGTAGCAAGCAGTAATGGTGATTGAGAGGCAGCAGCAGCAAGTAAGGTAGGAGGAGAAATAAGTGTGGCATCTTGGAGACCTAGGGATGAATAAGCATTTGAAAGATCTGGAAGTGATTAGGTATCAGCTCTTGCTCTTGGGTAAAGTCAGATGAGTGCTAAGGATTGACTTCAGGAATGAGTTTATTATTCATGTGGAAGATAGAAGATGCCTCTTCCTATTGCTATTCCGGGACAGCTCTAGACTTAAAAGTCAGATGAACTGGATTCCGGTCCCAGCTTTGCCTCTAAATCTGAGGCCTAAGTTATCTAATCTGACTCTGAGTTCCCATCTCTGTAAAAGGCAGATAAGAATATCTAGCATTTTAAGATCTACCATAGTGGGTTATTATGAAGATCATGTAAGATGATGTATAAACTGAAATAGGTCATGCAAATATAAAATATTATTTTTAAATTATTTTTCATAAGAAATGATGGTGGCCATATTTTGCTTTAATGGAAAAAGTGTGGTTGGCATGTTTTGGAAGGTGGTCATCAGACAGTAGACATTTTCTAGGATTTATTTCTACCTGCATGTCTGGAAATGTGTACTACTTTAGATTTATTTAATGGCAGCTAACTCAGAGGCATCAAAACATGCTAATGGTGTAATATGGCCTTCGTCTTGCTATTCTGTTTTGTAGGCCTTCAATCAAGCAGGGCCAGGGCCATACAGTGAACTTGTCCTTTGCCAGACACCAGCGTCTGCCCCTGACCCCGTCTCCACTCTCTGTGTCCTGGAGGAGGAGCCCCTCGATGCCTACCCTGATTCACCTTCTGCGTGCCTTGTACTGAACTGGGAAGAGCCGTGCAATAACGGATCTGAAATCCTTGGTTACAACATTGATCTAGGAGACACTAGCATTACCGTGGGCAACACCACCACGCATGTTATGAAAGATCTCCTTCCAGAAACCACCTACCGGTGAGTGCAGGGGAGTAGAAATCTGCATCAACACATCAGCACTTGGGGCTCTAAGTAAACCGCTGGGGGAAAATGACCAGTGAATGTCATCTCCTAGCTGTTTCTAAGAGCCCAGATGTCCAGGGTATTGTCTCACCTTGATCCCTCAGGCCAGAAGACCTGTGAAAAAGCCACACGGGTTCAGGGACTCACCGGACAGTTTTGTGTCCACTCTGACCCACACCTGTCTCTACCCCAGAGTGGACTCAAATCCTCAAGTCAGTCCTCTGAACACTCAAGTCAGAAATTATAAAAGGTCTTTGGCAATACGTTAGCCCAAGAATTTGGCTTCTTCCAGACATTGTGCCGACCTTAACAGTGGCTTAAATGATGATAAAACTTTTAAGATTTCTAAAAGGATGGCATTAGAGATATGTTGACTTTCATTAAACAACCATAGGTTGTCTAAAAAAATATCTAGAGCTCAGGGGTTCAACTGAGGGAACACATGTTGAGAATCATTGTTTACTAAGGAAATGCCAGGCAACTGCTGAAATTATCAAAAATGTCTTCCACATACCAGAAAGCACCTCAGAGGATAGTTCTGTTATGGAGAAGATGAAATGGTTTAGTAGTGTAGGAACTATGGAAAGGTGAGCTTAGATTTGGATAGTAAAACCTCAAGACCCTATTTAAAAAGTGTTTAATGAATGCAGCATAAATAATTTAATTCAGTATTATTATGCCAAGGCTAGTACATTGAGCTGAATGTGAAAAGAAACTCACATTGGGAGAATGCCACCTTTTCCTTATAAGATAGCTTTGAAGATACCATTTTAGACAGATGGCAATTTAATAGCTTTAGAAAAGGCAAATGTTTGGTCCTAGTCATACAGTTGATCTTGGCAAAAAAAAAAAAACCAGAAAACAAAAAAAAACTTTAGACTGTCTTTGCTGGCCAATCAATAAATTATAAATTGGACATTACATACTTGAGGTAAAAACAATGCATACTTGCTTTTTCTTTTACATCTTGAAGTACAGGCTGATTTTTCAAAATAATAGCCTACCAAATGAATGAAAATCAATCGAAACCTTTTATGTTCAATATCATTCTATAGTAGTTTGTTTTATTTCTGATTAACATGTAGGACAATTTTACATACCCATTTCTGTTTATATACAAATAGACAAAAAATTTCAAATATGAATTATTATCATATTTAAATTCTTTCTAGTTTTAATCCATTGTTCACTTAATCTGAATTACATTTTGTGAGTCAGTATTTATCATTTAATAATAGTATATTTTATATTTTATATCATGAAATCATAAACTAAATATTAGGGACCAAGTTCAATTAATATTTTTACTTGCTAATGTTTATAACTAAGATATTGGTGCGCCAGTATCAGTAAATGAGTATTTTTTCAATAAAGAAATATAAACAATAAAAAAATAATAATTCATACTTAAGACCAACCAGTTTACAGCTTTAGGAATTTTAGTTTCTATAGCACACAATTGGGTATACTATATAGTATTAATAGAACTATGTTCAAACCACAGTCTTCTTGTTTTATGTTTCAAAAACATAATTGCAATAATTATAGTGAAATACAGAATGAGTATTTCAGGGAACCAAAGGTATAATTTTGGCCCAATCAACTTTTACTTCACCTTTTTTCTGTCCTATAAATTGGTTAAAATATAAGTGAACAGATCATGATGTTCTAGATAAAAACATGTGGAATGAAACATTTTAAGCAGACCATGGAGCTTGGATAAAAGACTTGTTACTTTTGTTTGATTTTTTTTTTTAAAGCCTTCAGCAGTTACATATTGTTCTCAAACCAAGCTTATTCTTTCTCTGTGTTGCCAGGACGGGGTTGTACACCTCTCTAGTAAATGTCCTAATGCGAAAAAGCTTTTTCAATGGATTGGTCATTTCTCCATGGGTGCTATTAAAGCAAACTACCCATTGGCTTGCTGACACACTCTGTAGAAATTTCAATTCTGTAGGAATTACAATGCTACTTTTAAAGGCATTCCTTTAAGTTTATAATTGAGTTCGAAATTGAATTTGTCCTTTAGTTTGAAGGAAAACAGTATTATTAAAAATGAAAACCTAACTTTGCTTTGTATGCTTCCAGCCAAGTAGTCATAGATTTGGCAAGATAAGAGGGTCATCAGATCACCTGGTATCACTCCTTCCCAGTCCTTCTATGGCTTGAGCATCTTCAGTGACAGGAGCAGTGGTTCTAGCTTCCACTCAGCAGGCAGTCCATTCTATTTGTGGATAAACCTCTCTATATCTAAATCTATTTGTGGATAAACCTCTCTATATCTGAATCTATTTGTGGATCAACCTCTCTATATCTGTATCTATATCTAAAGTCAACTGCTGGCCTTAGAACTTCCTCAACAACAGTGATTTTCGAAGTGTGGTCCCTGGACGAGTAGCATTAGCATCATCTGGGAACTCGATAAATGCAAATTATCAGGCTCCACCCCAAACCTACCTAATTAGAAAATCTAGGGGTGGGGCGTAGCACTTTGTGCTTTAATTGACCTTTCAGAAGATTTTGATGCTTATGAAAACTTGAAAAGCTCGGCCCTAGAGCAGCGATTCTTAAATATCAATGTATATAAGAGTTGCCTGGAGAACCTTTTCAAAATACAGGTGTCTGAGCCCTACTCCTGTAGACCGCAGTTGGCCCCACAGGGGGCCTAAACATCATTATGTTATAATGACAGCTGTCTCTTATTTAACCATCCCACCATCATTTACACTGTCTTCACTAGCATAGGTTTTCTATAACTGCCTCCATCCTCTTTGAGTGTTTTTAGGTTTTTGGTGACCCCTCTGACGTGCAGTGCCCGTACCTCCAGGAATGGTCTGGTTGACTGGCTCAGAGCAGACCAGGACTGTTGCCTTCCTTGTTCTCCATACTGAGCAGTTAGTGAGATTGCCTGAGATTACTTTTTTAAAACAACCTTATTATATGCCTGACTCATACTGAGCTGGCAGGCAACCAAAACTTAAAGTAGATTTGTTTGTTATGCTCATTTGTACTCCTTTTGCTAAGTACAAAAGGCTTAAAAATAACATTTTTTTGTGCCCTTACTATATGGTAAGCACTATGTTAGGCTGCCAAGAAGTGAATCATAAATCATTTTGTCGTAACAAGGTGAGGTGGGCTTTACTAGGAGACAAGTTCTGAGTAGTTCAGTGGTAGCAGACTGGAGTCAGGCAGCCTAGACTTCAATCCTATCCCTTATTTATTGTCTCTGCAAACTTTAGGAACTTACTTAAGCTCTCTGTGCCTCAGTTTCCTGACCAATAAAAAGGGGATAATAATTTTCACTACTTAACAGAGTTGTTAGGTATTGTAGATAAGAGGTCAGGTACCTAGTATGGGGCCTGACACATAGTAAATAAATTATCAGAAAATCTGTTGTTAATGTTTGGTAGGAAAGAAATGAACTGAAAGATGGGTCGTAACCAGATTATAGGTAGAGATCTTATCTGTAGAAACCTGGCATTATCCCTCAAGGTTTTTTTTGCCTCCAGAGCAGGGTATGAGAAGAGCAAGTCTCAGTTCCTGGAGCTGGAATGGTGGCATTGGTGTCAAAGGAGCTTTCAGGAGCAGGAGCTTGGTGAGAGGCCAGTTCCGACTCCCCTCTCCAGGAAGCCTTCTATGAATAACTTTACTCTGAGCCCATCTTTTCCCCGCCAAAAGGGATTTTCTGTGTTTGCTATTATTTCATACTTCAGATGTTTTCTGATGATGATTCTCTTCTTTCATATTTTTCTTCATTAGATGATAGTCCAGGGCAGGGCTGTTGTAAAAGCCAGCCCATCTTCTGCTTCTCAGGCCTCTCCTACCCTAGTCCCTTCGGCTGTGGGCCCTCTCAGTCTCCTTCACACCCACACTCTCAACATCCTGAGTTCTGGGATGGCCAGTCCTGATGAGGGAAGTCTTCCCAGCTAAGGATGGTTTGTTTTGAAAGTCATTCTTCTTTTAATATATTTTGTAGTAGAAATTTGATTATGTATATAAAGTGCATTGCAGAAGGCTATGATCTTCTAAAGCATGAGTGTATTTGGCATATAAAATTTGATCCTTTAATAGTGGATTTTTAATCAAAATTTATAAAGAATGTGGTTCTTTATTTGATTTGTTTAATCAATAATATTAGTATATTGATGAATATTGCAGACTCCCGGAAACATGAAGAGATTTTTCACATCAGCCTGGCCAAGATAGAATTTGCTTGGGGTTACATCACTTCTCCAAATTGGAAAGGAAAATGCTACTTCCCTTGTACTTAATTTGCAGAGCTGAAGATTTTTTAAACAGACATAATGCAAATTAAACAAAACAGAGACCTGCAGATTTTATCTAGGTTTCAAGATTAGCATGTTACTTGAACTAAAGAGAAAACTTCTCAAGTTTGGGTTTTGGATAGACTCTAATTAATTTAATAAAACTTAAAACTCAATTTTTATTTTCTGAGGTGAATTCTTGGAGTGGTTCCTCAGGTTAGTGTTTTGCCCATTAGTCCAATGTCACGTCTCACTGAATTAGGAAATTATTTTCACATGCTGTGTTTTTCACCCTAAACCAAAACAAACAGCAACTGCGTCAGTCCTCATTCAGCTGTCTCAGCCTCCCATGCTCAGAGGCCTTATATTTTCCCCATAATGCAACATCATTTCATTCTATTTTATCAGTTCCTCAATTGTTTTCCATTTTAAATGTTACATCATCATTAGAAACAATTAAAGTTAGCTCAGTGCATCAGCTATACACCTAAATGTTCATGTATTTTTGCTGAAACAAAATGTGTTTTTGTCAAAATGTAGGATAGGTTGAATTGAGCATTTTAAAATCTAGATAGTTGATTTCAGGGCCAGATGCTGCTTGAATAAAGTGAAGTAAACTTGTTGACTCTTCTAAATGCCTGCTTCCTTGGCAGACGGTCATTGTTGAACTGAAAGTGTGGTTTGAATTAAACATGATCATTTGGTGGGATTGGTAGCCATATTTGGTCCCTGTTACGATATGACCGTATGGTATGCCAGACACACAGGGCCTTTGCACCTAAAGGGAGTCCTGTTCACGCCTGGATCTAACGTGTGTCTGACACGACCTTGCTGAGCTGCAGTTTCTTCACTTGTAAAACAGACAAAGTAGCTCCTACCTTATGGGGTCAGCATAGAAATCAGAGATGATATTGTAGATGTCAAACCTAGCTTTCAACCCCTAGTGGCCACTCTGTCATTTAGATCAAGTTATTTAACCTCTCTGCGTTTAACTTTGGTTTCCTCATCTCTAAAAGCAGATGTAATAGTACTTCCCACTCTAGTGCATTTTCTGGAACAGGGCAAGTTCTCAATGTGTGTAGTGATGGTTGCCATTGTTGTTTTCTTCAATTGCTGAGATCTTTGTCTCACTCTCACCTTGCTGTGGATGGCTTATAAAGAAGCCCATCCTTTCAGCTGTTGGTGAGTCCTTGGCCATTCCTTGGAGGAAGTGGGATCAGCAGGTTACTCATGTTATAAAGTGAGGTGGTGTAATAGTGCAGCCGCAGTGAGACCTGCCCCTGTGCCAGCACTTTTGGCAAGACGTAGCACTCCCAAAGAAGTCATCAAGATCATGACTCCAAAAATGAACACTTGAAAGTTTGCCAGTGCTTTTGGCTGTCTTGAATCCTCTCCTGATTTTATTGTAGAGTATAAAGTATTAAAAATTAGAAAATACATAAATCCCTTATCTTAGTTAAGTAATCTTCTTTGCAATTGCAGAAAAAAGTCACTGTCCCCCTTTTATAGATAAGGAAACTGTTACATAAAAGTGTTCAATAATTTCTCCAAGGTCTCCAAATTGATGAGCAGGATTCCCAGAGAAGCTACACTGCTAAAGAGTGTTAAATGCTACCACAGTTTTCTTGGTGGTGGTGGTGGTGGTGGTGGTGGTGTGTGTTAAAGCTAAGATTATATGCCTAGGAAATATACGCAGTGAAAGATTGGAAAACCGTAGAGCTAAAGATATAAAGAACCTAGTACTTACCAAAATACTAGGGAGGCTTTGAGGAAGTAAATGAATTTACAACAGAAATCAAATACCAAATCTAAATTTATTTTTGTATCTTGATACTTGTATCTTCTAAACTGTTTTTAAATTCTTATAAGTGATTTAAATCTCTTAGCAATTTTTTTCTTGAATAGAATAGAACAACAATCTTAAGGAACTCATTACCTTATTTTCTTTTGTGTATTAAAGTAGCTAAGAGCTATTCAGTGGCACAGAGCAAAGGGTAGGATCCCCTAGAATGCAAGGTAAGCCAGCAGATGGCAGAAAGGATCTTGGCCTCTGGAATCTGGGTATGTTTGTACCTAGAATAAAGGGAAGGAATGGTGGTTTGGACACTGGAAGGACCTTAATATAAACCTTGTAGGTGAGGAAATGTGTTACACTGTTGAAGAAAGACTAAAACTTAATGTCCGGCTTAATTTCCTTTTCCTGAGAAGGGGAAGAGGGTAGTAATTTCTACCATCATGATGACTGCCTTTTTAAAAAGATTTTTCATTTCCAGTTGCAGAAAAATATGTTACATTCCAATCATAGAAAGAAACTCTTGTGTTAATACCATAAAGCAATCTTATAAGACTCATGTGGGAGGCAAGGAAGAGTTTTAGTCGTTCAGTGTTATACCGAGAGACTTACATTGCTTTATCTACAGAAGACTTGATGCAACCCCAGTGTAATAGAATCTGGGAAAAGTAAGGCCCTTTGTGATGGAGTTTTTGCTCTACTTTATCAGAGATGAGTATTTACTACATTCCAAACTATGAGGCAGATCTTTATCTAGTTTTAGGTGATTATAAGTAGAGCTGCTGTAAACATTTGTGTGCAGGTTTTTGTGTGAACATAAATATTAATTTTTCTAGAGTAAATACCTAGGATTGGGATTGCTGGGTCATGTAATAAGTATATATTTAAAAGGAAACCGTTCTCCTATGTGGCCATGTCAGTTTTCATTATCACTAGCAAAATAGGAGAGTTCCAGTTGTACCTTATCCCTGCCAGCACTTTTTTAACATAATGGTATTACATTGCCAATTTAGTTTGCATTTTTCTAATGGCTAATGATGTCAAACATGTTTTTGTGTCCTTATTTGCCATCTGTATTTCCTCTTTGGTAGAGTGTCTATTCCAGTCTTCCGCCCATTTTTAATGGATTATTTCCTTAACTGAGTTTTGGGAGGTCATTATACATTCTGGATACAAATCATTTGTCAGATGTAATGTTGGCACATATTTTCTTCCAGTATCTATTTGTTTTCATTCTCTTAGCAGTGCAAAAGTTTCAAATTTTGATGAAATCCAGTTTTTTATTTTTTTCTTTTATGTAAGATCATGCTTTTCATGTCATATCCAAAAACTCTTTACTTAATTCTAGGTAGTAGGTTGTCTTCTGTGTTTTCTTCTTAAAAGTTTAATATTCTACATTTAGATCTGTGGTCCCTTTTGAGCTAAGTTTTGTGTAAGGTGTGAGGTTGAAGCTGAGGTTTATTTTCTTCCTACTGATATCCAATTATTCCACCACCATCTGTTGAAAAGACTGTCTTTTCTCCATTGGATTGCTTTTGCATCTTTGTCAAAAGTTGATTGGCCACGTTTGTGTAGGTCTATTTCTGGAGTCTCTATTCTCTTGTATTGATCTAGGTGTTTTTCTTTTCACTGGTACCACACTCTCTTAGTTACTGTAGCTTTATACTAAGTCCTAAAATCAGGTAGTGTGATTCTTCAAACTTTATTCTTATTTTTAGACTTTGCATTAGCTATTTTAGTTCCTTTGCCTTTCCACATCACTTTTTTTTTTAATGTATAAAGAAAAAAGATTGGTTTGGCTCATAATAAACTGTAGGCTGTACAAAACCTTTGGTTCTGTAGGCTGTACAAAAAGTGTGGTGTCAGCATATGCTTCTAATGAGGCCTCAATAAACCTTTAATTATTCGGTCTTCCTAGGCCTCTGGAGAAGAGGGGCTGTGTCTCCAAGATTTCTGAAATGCCTTTAAGGGCTTTTTCCCATTATCTTGAATATTAGTACCAGGCTCCCTTTTAATCATGCTAATCTCTCTAGCAAGTGGTTGCTCTACAGAATGCGTTGATTCTTCTCCTGAAAGTACTCTTTCCTTCTCTACCACATGACCAGGCTGCAAATTTTGCAAATTGTTACTCTTTGCTTCCCTTATAATTGTAAGTTCCAACTTTAAGTCATTCGTTTGCTCCCATATCTGATCACAGGTTGTTAGAAGCAGCCAGGTCACCTCTGGAACACTTTACTCCTAGAAATTTCTTTTGTCAGATACCCTAAGTTATCACTCTACCAAAGAGGAAGTTCAGCCTTCCACAAAGCCCTAGGACATGGAAACAATGCAGCGAAGTTCGTTGCTCCACTTCCCAAAAGTTCCTCATTTCCATCTGAGACCTCCGCAGTATGGCCTTCACTGCCCATATTTCCATCAGCACTTTGGTCATAACCACTTAATCAGTGTCTAAGGAGTTCCAGACTTTCCTGTCTTCTTCTGAGCTCTCCAGACTCTTCCAGTGTCTGCCCATTACCCACTTCCAAAGTCAATTCCACATTTTCAGGTATCTTTATAGCAACCCTCTACTCCTCAGTACCAATTTGCTTTGAGTTCATTTTGTGTTGCTCAAACAATTCTCCCACCACAACCTCCCAAGTACTGGGGCCACAGGCATGTGCCGCTATGCCCACTAAATTTATTTTTTTGTAGAGATGGAGTCTCACTAGGTGACCCAGCCTGGTCTCAAACTCCTGGACTCAGGCAATCCTCCTGCCTCGGCTTCTCAAAGCACTGGAATTACAGGTGTGAGCCACTGTGCCTGGCCTAAAATAACATTTTATATATACATTTTTAACTCTTTGATTTTAAATTCATAGATGATAAAGGTAATATCTTTCTTATTCGTAACTCTGTGCTGCACATAGAAAATATCCAGCTAAGATTTTTGCACATCTGGATGGCATCCTGTTACTAGCAATATCTGCACGCTTAGCTCTAGTTAAAGACTTGCAGAGATTGTTGGATGAGGCTGGCCAAAGGGAGACATGAAACGTCCTATTGATGAGTTGTCCTTTGTTTTTTGACTTTGAAGGATACTCATTTGTTCCTTCATTTAGTTTACTCTTGATAGCTCACCTACTTCCAAAACTGACCATGAGGTAGCTGAAGGGTAACTAGGACAAAATATAAAGCATATCTTTAGGATATCTTCCCTGAGACAACAAACCTATTTTTTAAAAATTAAAGAACTAAGAGATATCTTGCTACCGTGCTTTTTTGCTATTATTATTATTATTTTTAATGGAGACTATAGTCTGTCCACCTAGCAACCCCATGCTTCTATTTGTCTTGAGTTACTTTAACTTGTTTTTCTTCATTCTATGTTATTGCTTTAGGGGCAAGTAATAAATACTATGCTCAATGTTTATTTCAAATGAAGTATTGCTGCTGCTTTAACCTGCATTGTCTGTATTTTTTTTTTCCTTTCTCTAGGATCAGAATTCAGGCTATAAATGAAATTGGAGCTGGACCATTTAGTCAGTTCATTAAAGCAAAAACTCGGCCATTACCACCCTTGCCTCCTAGGCTAGAATGTGCTGCTGCTGGTCCTCAGAGCCTGAAGCTAAAATGGGGAGACAGTAACTCCAAGACACATGCTGCTGATGACCTGGTGTACACACTACAGCTGGAGGACAGAAACAAGAGGTGAGGTGGGGGTGAGGATGCTCCTGAAGCTTCTGTGGCTTTGACTTGTGGGGTGAAATCTCAATCATACATTCTTATTTGCTTGCACTAAGACCCTCTTCCTTCTTGTTCAGAGGCTTCCTTTGACTTGAGTCCTGCGTTTTATACCTAGAGTTGTTCCCTTTATTCTCCATTTGGAATTTCTAAACATTCTAAAGATCCTGATTTCCCTACATAAGATAATATGCACTTTTTTTTTCCCTTTCATCAAACCAGATAATGGAGAGAAATTATCTAAAGAAATTGTCAAATTCAAGTTCACACTATGTAATAGCATTATATTAGTCATGAGTGCAGAGGGAAATAAGACCCAGGAAGAGATGTTACCTCTTTAAATATTCAGTAACCATCAGGACAAACATGTTTACCAATGTGAAATAGCTGTGGGTGATGTACAGATGGGGATTGTACTCTGTAACTATGGGCAATGCAGTATCAAATTAACCAGAGCAAATAGGAGATTCTTCATAAGACTCTGTACCCAGGAAACCCTCTTGGCTGTTCAAATCAAATGTAGCCTTTCACATAGTATTTGTTTAACCTAACTTCATTTTCTCTGAAAATGGCCAATCAGAAGACAGTCAGCCAAACTGTATTTAGAAATAATCCGATGTCAAGCAAAAGTTAATGGTGACGGAATGTTCTGTTACCAAAAGTCCTAATCAGAGAATCAGGTAAAGGGGATGGGAGAGCACCATAAAACCAAGACAACCAAAATGCTGCTACTTCCCTGCTTATCTACTGACACACAAAACCAGTGTCAGTATAGAAGCATTTCTGTCATTTCCTTTTATGCATTATACTATTCTGTTCTACACATACGGAACCCATTCTAATTACACAGAAAACCCTGTCCCAGTCTCCACCCCCTACTCTTCAGTGAGGCACTCTGATGGATTTCAGTACAGTGGAGCCCTGTGGGCCTTCAGTGGAAACCAAGATTAAAAATCACATAAGACCCTACCTCTAGGAGCATAATAATCAATTTTAAAAATGGCCGTAGAACGTTAGTGTCAGAGGAAAAAAGTGCTTTGGGAGTTTGAAGGAGGCAGAGACCATCTGGTTTAAAAGATCAGGAAAGGTTTCTTGAAAGATGTGACATTTGAGCTTGACTTTGGAGGACCTGGCAAACCTGGTAATTTTAATGACAGAATAAAAAGGGATTATCCTCTTGGAAATTAGTTCTAGTGAAGAGAACACAGAGAAGGTAAGGCTTCCTTTAATAGGTTCATGAAAGATTAAATTCATATTCGTTGATACACAAGATCATTCATCTTACTGTGCTATATGTGCCTTCGGATGTGTTTTCATGGGCTTATTATTTTACTGGCTAGGGACTACTCAGTGGGAGAGGGCTGGCAAGAACAGGAATTGTGAACTAACAGAAATCACAATACATGTATAAAACTAGCATTGGGGGAAATTTTTAAGTGTCTTTTCATTTTTCCCAGGCCTGTGTCTTCCATTGGTGGTAAATCCTTAGAAAATAGCTTCTAGTTGTGCTGTTTTAGAAAAAAGGGAAGCACAGCAAAGTTGTTGAAACTGGTAGCTAGCCGAATAGGGATAAAGGCCAATGCCTTCCAATTCCCCGTGCCCTGCCTCCACTGCTGTCTTAGAAATATGGGAAGTGAAGACTCTGCCCCAAGAAGGGCACCCCCTCTCGCTGCAATCCTGCCCTGTGTGGGGCAGCAACCCACTAGTGCCTCATAGGGAAAACCATACAAACGTGTAGTCTGATCCAAGGTTTTCCATGACACGGTGGCTCCCGGGCACAGAACAAAAGCTCCCCAAGCACTTTTCCAAATGAGGTTGCTGGCATGAGGCATTTAAATATGCCAGACAAAAAATAGTGCAGAATCTAGTAATCAATACATGTTGTTTCTTCCCCCCTCAAAAAGCCCAAGGCTTGCCTAATCAAATAAATGACTTGCCTAAATTTAAATGGCAATTTAAGAAAACTTCACATTAGAAACAGTATTTTTCTTAATTATAGGAGCTAGAGTCCAAATTTATCTTTTTAAATTAGATTTGTCAATGCTCTCAGAAAGTTATTAAAGTGATGGGAATATCGAGCATAATAAATTCTCATTCTATTTGTGAATAATTTTCCTGAGATTTAATAGAATGAAAACAGCCTAATTTTAGTTTGAAGATGACCTTCGTCAGTGTCTTGAAACTGAACTCTTGTAGTGAGTGGCCTTTTGAATTCAAGCCTTTAACTTTGAATCTTGGCACATGGATATCAAGGAGAAACAATTTGAGTTGGATACATCATAATGCTTATTATTAGCATAGCCTTTGTCAATCTAGTCTCCTCAAGGTTCTTTAGAACCTGGCTTCTACAGTTGAAAAGAACAGTGTCTTCCTCCCAAGGGGTAGCTGTCTTTTTCATTGAACTTGTTGCTAGAGGAGCTTCTAGTTGTAAAGCACATATTCTTTAGCATATGTGTTAATTTCATTAACCACCAGTAAGTTCGTCTTATGCACCTGGCCAGAATAATGATATATCCAGCTTGTGGCCAAGGCGAGAACCATAGATAGGCTTAATTGTTATTCTACTTCACTTTTTTACCTGCGGGCTCTCAAAGAGATTTTTTTCCTCTTAAGTTTGAGCATATTTCTTGTAAATAAAAGGGATCCCAAAGAGCATCTTGTGCGAACCCTTGGCTTAAGACAACTCAACCTAAAATTCATCTAGATCACCTGGACTTTCTATGTTGAAAGGATTTTTCCCCCCGGAATGGGACATTTGTTTCCCATCTATTCGGGCTTACGATACTGAAGAGTCCTAGTCCATATTTATGAGGGAAGCAGCCTGAAAGTGTTACCATGAACACTTTATAAACAGGCATTGTGGGCCTTTGAAAAGAAAGCTGCTGATGTCTGAGTTGTATGGGAGTCCTAACCAGCTGTTTAAGTGTTCTTCTTAAGTATATTTTGTAACAGAAGAAAAATGAAAATTAATATATCTGTGCTTCATAATTATCATGTTAAAGAGTTGAGTCAATTTTAGCAACTATTGCTAAACTTCCTTATTCATTAAATAAAGGGGTTAAACTAGAAGACGATCTCTGATATCCTTTCACCTTTTCACCTTAAAGCAACAAATCTTTGTAGAGTATTTGTGAATTAAGTCCATTGTAAATGATTGGGACGTGTTGCCTCTTTTCCTTTATATTTTTAGCTTCTGCTATTCATAAGTAAGAAAATAAGAAAAATACTAACTTCCTTTAAGAGTAACTACTTAATGTCCAAAAACCCCTCAGGTTCTGCAACTATGATGCACTGATTTATGATGTTTATTTATATGCCTCTCACTCAGAAAATTTGAAGTGACCAAGAGATTTACAAATGCAATGTTCAGCCAAAAATGTTTTTAACCTTCTAAAGGATAGTTATATTTTTATCATTGTTATTTTGTTATTGTTGTTGTTTTTACAGCCTCCCTCCCAGGAAACTTCTATTTATTGCATGCCTACAGAGCGTTAAGTGTTGAGAGCTCTGCCTACATTATTTAGTTCTTGAATAAAAAGGGAAATATTTTCTAGAAAGTAGGGTTTGTACCAAAGCCTTCTACCATTTAGGTGAAAAAAAATACATTGATAAGTTGATTTGATTTCAACTTACAATTATTGGAGTTTTATACATCAAATAGAGGCACTGCTTAAGTATTAGATGGACAAAGATGACTAAGATAGATCCCTTAAGGAGCTCACAGCCTGGTGGGTGATGGTAGGACACAGATGCTTTAAAGCAAATTATGATGTGGAAGGCCTAAAGATTGACATGTGCACAGGGTATAGAGGGAAAATTGAAGAATGGCATCTAAGGTAGGCTTAAAATCAAATGAACACTTCTTAGAAAAGATGATAAGTTGAGTGAGTCTTAAAAGGATGCTAATCTTGTAACCTGATGTCTGGGGAGCTTTGGGATGGAGACTCGTGATGAAGACTTGGGATAGGATGAAAATTACAGACAAAACTTCCAAAGTACAGAAAGGTGCCCTGAGTCGTTCTCCAGGTAACTGTCTTTATTTGGTTATTTTCAGACCTGGTGCTTGCTTTCCCGTTAAGTTTGGGCATGTTTCATGTAAATAAAGGAGATCCCAAAGAGCATCTTGCCCAAACCCTTGGCTCAAGGCAAATCAACCTAGAATTCATCTAGATCACCTGGACTTGCTATGTTGAAAGGATTCTACCCCTGGGGATAGGACATTTGTTTCCCATTTATTCTGGCTTATGATACTGAAGATTCCCAGTCCATATTTATGCAGGAAGCAGCCTTAAAGCAGTGCTTCATATTTATGGAACTAAGTTCATTTCATTGATAAGATTATGATCATTCAATCATCGATTTTTTTTTTTTTCTTGAATTGCTACTATGTGCCGGGCCTTATGAGGTATGTGGACTATCTATGAGAGCTTATCTTGCTGAGGGAGATAAATTAACATTAAACAATAAGCAGACAGTAAAAGAGACAGCAGACAGCAAAACAAAAATTAAATTAGTTTGGCCTTAGAGTGATTAAGTCTATTATTCTTAACAGATCCAGCACAGAAGATATGAATGTCTTTGGTTCCCGTGTTATACAAGAAAAATATATCTCCAAAGTAAACATTTCCATAAAGCTGCATTAACCTCATACAGGCACTAGAATAACAGGATCAGCTTGTGCGTTTTAAGATTGTAGCACTGTGCCGATGACTTTGAAGATGCGTTTATCTGTGTTAAATGAAATGTTATGCTGCCCTAACAGAATTGGAGTTGATGCTGCTCCCTGTCCTGACCCTTGTGGGTCTATGTTCCCCGATAATTGTATACAGCACTGAGGCAGGAAGAACGTAAATTCCAGGAATGCATTTATGGTTAATCTGTTGTTGAGGTTTAGTCAGACAGCCAGTGTTTTTTAAACCAAGGCTCCATGAAATTGGGCTGGAGGAAGAGGGATCTAATAGAGCAGATAATTACCACTTGCTCTCCATTAACTCAGCCATTGTGCCCAGGACACTTTTCCTTTTGGCCAGCAAAATTGGAGAGGCTTTGTCATGTTTACAGGGAGCCTGCCTGTTGGCTATTAGAGAGGGACACAAAGAATCTGATATAGAAACCTTAAAAGAATACACACTAGGCAAGTAATAAAAGTGGCTGGGAACCTGAGCAGCATAGTGAGACCCTTTCTCTAAAACAATTTTTAAAAACTTAGCCAGGCATGGAGGCACACACTGGGTCCCAGCTACTCCGGAGGCTGAAGTGGGAGGATCCCTTGAACTCAGGAGTTTGAGGTTGCAGTGAGCTGTGATCACACCATTACACTCCAGCTCGGGCAACAGAGTGAGACCCAGACTCTTTAAAAAACAAACAAACAAAAAGTCTGGAGTATATGGGCACTGAGAAGGTGTGAGCTTTCTCAGTGTATGCCTATTATAGAACAAACTCCTGCTTATATTTCTCAGACCATGTTGCTGAATTAAATGAAATAGATGTGAGGCAGCCAGCTCAGGGCCGGACCTTTAAGAAACCCTCAGGATTTGTTTCCAGTGCTTCTCTGACTGGTCCCCGATCCATATGATCATCTTTATTTGATAAATGACATTTTCATATTACATCCATCAGAAGGCTATCATGATTCTCGACATGGGTGTCAAATCTCTTAAAATCCCAGATCTGTTGCTGGATTTCTAGGTGACTAGAGGCATATCCCTTCACTTCTTTTTGCCTTAATTTCCCCTCCTACAAAATGCAAATAATGATAGCTGTCTTCAGTCCTTAACTGATGGAGAAAAAAAGATTTTAGAAACATTTTTGGCTGGATGTGGTAACTCATGCCTGTAATCCCAACACTTTGGGAGGCCGAGGCAGATGGGTCACCTGAGGTTAGGAGTTCAAGACCAGCCTGGCCAACATGGTGAAACCCCATCTCTACTAAAAATACAAAAATTAGCCAGGCATGGTGGCAGATGCCTATAGTCCCAGCTACTTGGGAGCCTGAGGCAGGAGAATTGCTTGAACCTGGGAGGCAGAGGTTGCAGTGAGCCGAGATCGCGCCACTGCACTCCAGCCCGGGCGACAGAGCAAGACTCCATCTAAAAAAAAGAAGGGATATTTTTTATTTCTTAGAAAAGGAGCATTTTATCTCTTAGAAATTTTATCTCTTAGAAAAACAGTTTAGCCTTTGAAACAGAGTAGCTTAGTCAATCTTAGGCTAAAATGTCCAGGCACAGACAGAGGTGAGAGGTGGCAAATGAACTATTTGAGATCTTAACTGGACCGGAAATAGAAGTCAGATTGCAGTTTTACCTCTCATTTACTAAAAACAAAAATAACAGAATGGAATTAGATAGCATTTTTTTTCAGGTTGAGACAAGGTCACTAAAACATTAGTAGGCAAGTAGAAATTTAGAAAACTCTGGGAATAGCATCCTTGAAGATTTCACTGATTATACTTGAAAGCAGAGTAGGAGAGTGGGAGAATGCAAACTTTTCAGGTGGTCTTTAGAAATTCTAGTCATCCTTTTTTCAAATATAAATAAATCTCCATTTTAATATATTAATGCCTAAAGTATACCAAGAAAAAAAAAAAGATTTTTTTTGGTTTTATTCCTTTATTCTTTGTAAAGAATTTCCACCATCAGTAGGTATAGTGAAATTTTATCTCTTAGAAAAGGAGCATAAAAATACTCCACTCATTAATGAAACAGTATTACAGCCTGATCACTCACCAGCCAAAAAAGGTCCATATACAGCCAGGGACAGAGGGTTGGGAAATTAACCTCTTTTCTCAATAACTGTTGGCACGTTCATGCTTAGTTGGTAAATGGGGACTCTTGCCAACATCAAAATCAGTTTAGGTATTGCACCTTCCCTGCCTCAGGTTCCCCACATGATGCCATCTGCTTCTCCATAGACATGGTCAGACTCCATGTTCTTGGCAGAGTGAGGGCGAATACTATCCATTTCTATTTTGAGCACCATTTGTTCCCAAATGCCACCTGAGTAACGTACAGAATTCTCTATCTCTTCCTCTCTCTCTCATTCATACACATACACACAATCCGTGGAGCCCAGGGAAATTAAGAAAAAAAAAAAAAGACATGTCATTTTTAATGAATATTGCTGAGCTATTGAGTTTTGATATTGTGAAACATGTTTTGAAAGGTACCATTTGCAGCCTTTAGTGGACTACAGGTTATTTTAGGTCAGCAGGTTAGAGCATTTTGAGAAGTTAATGTTAATGGGTTGCTGTGAGCCTGTAGTTGGCCTAGGGATTATAAGATAACAAGGTAGTAAACGTGGAAACGTTAGCATTATCTCTTATTTTCCACCATGAATTTAAGTTATAGGCCAGTTAGAGCATTCTTGGATGTTTTTTTCAAAATGAAACTGTTTTAAGGAAACATTCTAAAGCTAAATTCTTCATGTATATTATATGTCCCCCTATAGTGATTTAAAATAAAGGAACATTTAAAGATTTAACATGATGGAACTTCTTCCTTCAGTTGCACTTGAGTGCAAGAAGTCAACTTTCACAATGTTAAAGCCTAAAATATTGAAATTAAAAGTATAGCCTTCCCCTGGAATTTCTGGAAAATGCCCAGAATCTATTGTTTGCCTTTCTAGTGCATATTCAATAAGGAGTCATAGAATTTACTTCGATCTCATAAAAGTTCCTGCCAACTGAACAAGACAGCCGTTTTCTGGCAGTTGAGCTGCAGAGAGTTATGTGACTTGTTCAAGTTTACAGTGACGGTAATAGTCTCTGCATTCTGGCTAAGACCTGTGTATATCTTTTTGCTCTTGAAACCTTGCTCTGTCCCGCCATGGAGTACTCTCACTGGCAAGCAGAATAAAATAAGCAAAGTCATTCGGTATTCACAGACACATAAAACTTTGTTTTTCATTTTTAAATATCTTTTTTTTTTTAAGAGCAGTTTTAGGTTCACAGCAACATTAAGCTGAAGGGACAAAGATATCCCTTATCCTACCTACCCTGACACATGCCCAGCCTTTTCTGTTATCAGCATCGTCCACCACAGTGGGATGTTTGTACATTTGTTACAGCTGATGAACAGACATTGGCACATCATTATTACTCAAATTCCATAATTTACATTACGGTTTACTCTTGGTGTTGTTCACTGTATGAATTTGGACAAATGTATGATGATGTGTTTCCACCATTATGGTATCACATATAGTTGTTTCCTCAGTATCTATGGGTGATTGGTTTCAGGGCAACACCCTCCCGCCCCGCCCCCCCACAAATCCGTGGAAGCTCCAGTCCCTTATATAAAATGGCATAGTATTTGCATATAACCTACGCACATGCTCCCATATACATTAAATCATCTCTAGTTTACTTACGATACCTAATTAATGACATTGCTATGTAAATAATTGTTATACTGTATTGTTTAGGGAATAACAAGAACAAAAAAGGCAGAACATGTTCAGTATAGATGCAAACATCATTTTTCCCCCATTATGTTCTATCTGCAGTTGGTTGATCCACAGATATGGAACCTAGGGATATGGAGGGCCGACTGTGCAGAATGTTTTTTTTTAATCATTGGCAAATCACCAACATTAAAACTCATGTATGCTTATTGCCATCTAAGTGTCTTGTTTCAAGAAGGTATTACAGTCCAAGATGAAACAAGTTATGGGCAGAGCCATCAAGAATTCATTTAGACTGTAAACTTTTAATGACCCACCCAACCTTCTAACCAGTTTATTTCCCCTTTCCAAGTAAATATTCTTAGTGTAGGACAGCATTTCTCCCCATCTTTCTTCTCTCTAAGTAAAAATGCCCGACGCTATGGGCAGTGCCTAGATTGGGCACATTGCCCCATCTTGGTGTTTTCAGCAACAGTTCTTAGCCTGGACTCGCCAGGACAGGGTGATGTTGGTCACATGCCCAACTCTTCTCTCCAACTCAAGAAAACCTCATGGAATGAAAGTGAGAGGGATGTCATTCTGAGGACTCCTTCAGCTTTTCCAACCTTGTAAAACAAACTCGTGAGCATTGGTGCTTTGTTAATAATATTCGTGTTAGAAACAATAATATTTACATAGTATTAAAAACCGTGGTATTTATGGAACATTTAATAAGTGCTAGGCATTATCTAATGGGTTTTCCTTCATCATCCCTTTTAATTCTCTCAATAATGCTACAGGGTAGTTACTCTTATCGTACCAACTTTACAGAGGAGGAAACAACTTACCTGATTATAGAACGCACCATTACCAGACTGTTGAACCTGAATTCAGACCCAGGCCAGCTTACTGCAGAACTTCTATCATCATCCACTTTGTTGCATCCGAACCCCCTGCACAGTTGAGCCCCACAGGTGTTACTGTGCTTGTCCTCTTCTTGGTCCTCACAGGAGCCTGGGGCATGGGACTGATGCCTCTGCAGCTTCATGGGCACAGGCAGCAGGGGATGGAGGTAGAGCAGAAGACCCCTCAGAGGTATTGCCAGCGTGGGCCGGGGCTCCTGTGGTACCATAAGGGGTGCCTGTAGCTACATATGCCTCAGCCTGAACTCATACTAAAATGACTCAGTGACTTTATTGAGCATGTAGTATGTTCCAGAAACCGCTATATGTACATTATTCCTTGTTGCTTTTGTCAGCAAGAGTGCTCATGTCATGAAAATAACAAAGTGAACATTTTATTTGTATTCCTTGGCCACCAAATTAGATGAGTGATTTATGATGGGGAGAGCTAAATGTCTGGCATAGGCTCCAACAGAACATCACAAATTTAGATTGACATGTTCCTGCTGGGTCAAAAGCTGTGAATGACCCCAGTAACCTGGGAGAGGCCTATATAGCAGGAACTGGGAGCCAGAGATCCTCAGGTTACAATTCAGATCCCCAAAAGGTGACCTGTGGCCTTCGTGGTGCAGAGTTTGGGGCCGTTGAATAATGCCATATGCCAGGCTCTTACTGTGTCCTGTGTCCTGGGCTCAGTGCTAAGGTTTTACCCACATAAATATTGCATTGACTCTTAAAACAATCTACGAGGTAGATGCTATGCCCATTTTACAAATGGGAGGAACTGACACTTAGCAGGGGTGAATGATGTGGCAGTAAAGCGCAGAGCTGGTTAGAGCACAGGTCTTCCTGGGTCCAAGTCCCTGTGCTCCAACTCCTCCACCCACAGTGTCGGAGTTACAGAGCGGGTGAAGGATGGTCCAGTTCTTCTCAGCAGCCTAGAGCAGGGGAGCAGCCCAGGGTTAAGCAGGTGTGACTCCTCGTGAAGTGCATCCCTGTTTCCTGAGCCCCACTTGCTGTCAGAAACCAAGGTATTGCGGGCTTAGTGAGAGTTTTTCACCATTTCCTGTTGCTTTAGGTCCTCCTGTTTCCAGTTGATTTCTTCCTATTCCAGGGATCTCTTCCCTTCCCTAGGGTCGAAGCAATGCACACTGAAGTATTAATAATAGTGATCAGCGCCTTCAAGACAGCAGGACCCTCCTGTTGCCTTCTGGCCATGGTGTGATGTCCCAGGGCCTGTGGTGCATAAGCAGGTGGAATCTAAGCACTGACCCTGGTCATTCTAAATATAAGGGGAAGAGAGAGGACTAGGAAATCTGGACAGATGCCATTCCCCTCTTCATGGCAAAGCCTTGCTCTTCGGAATCCTTATCTGCATTTAAAATGTGTGGTCTTCAATCATTGTGTCTTGGGATGCTTGGTATGTTTAATTCTATCACAAAAGGCCTCTGGCTTACTTATTAATGAATGTTGAAATTAAGTTGGTCTTTTAAAAAAGATACAGGAGCAAGAAAAAAATTAACTTAGTCTTCGTAAAACAAATATTTGATGAATATTTGTAATCTCTCCCTGAGTGGTTCTAGCCACAGGGGTGTTAACCTGCAGAGCTTCCTAGAAAGAGCACCATGCAAGTGGCCATAAATCATTGGCCCTGAAGAAAGAAGATTCTCTCTTCTTCTGCCTCCTGGAATGATGGGAAATAATTATAGAATTAGGATGAAAGAGGAATTATATTATTCTTGTGTCGGCATATGTGCTTTTTATTATGTTTTGATAGGTCTTTATTGTCTGATACTGGAGGAGCAAGGGGAACCAGACATTACTGTCAGCATGTACATTTCATGCTAGAGTTTACCAGAAAGAAATTTAGGATCGACAGTTATCTGAGGCCTGCTGTGTCAGACCTTGGGGCTTTTATGTGAGCTATCAAATTCAGACCTCACCAGTGTGTTCTGAGGAAGCGTCTCTGCCTGTACTTCACTGTCAGGACCCGCCTGAGGGAGAGTAAACAGCCTCACAGGTGTAGTCCCACAGCTCATGTCTGAGGCCAGTATAGCAGCCTGCTCTGCAGGGTTGCCTCTTACCATGCGACTGACTTTCCACCCGGAAAAAATAACTTCTGTGTTAGCGGACAGTAATGTACATGGTCTCTCAGAACACACAGGGAGTCCTTTCTAAACATCCTATCTTCACAGCATTAGGATGATTATAACTAACACATACTGAGTTAGTATATATCAGGATTAGCCTAAGCACTTTGATTTTATTTATTTATTTATTTATTTTTATTTTATTTTATTTATTTTGAGACAGAGTCTTGCTCTGTCACCCAGGCCAGAGTACAGTGGCGATCTTGGCTCACTGCAACCTCTGCCTCCTGGGTTCAAGTGATTCTCCTGCTTCAGCCTCGTGAGTAGCAGGGACTACAGGCACACACCATCACGCCTGGCTAATTTTTGTGTTTTTAGTAGAGATGGGGTTTCACCATGCTGGCCAGGCTGGTCTCGAAATCCTGAGCTTGTGATCCGCCTGCCTCAGCCTCCCAAAGTGTTAGAATTACAGGCCTGAGCCACCACGCCCGGCCAGTACTTTTCTTTTATTAACCCATTTAAACCTCACAATATCTCTGAGGTTGGTTCCATCATTTCGCTGATTGTACAGATGAGAAAACGGAGGCATGAAAAGGCTAAACTACTCGCTGGTGTTTCATAGTCTACAGAGTCAATTCTGGTCTCAGAAATTGCATTTACTGAAAGCCTACCAAGTACCCAGATCTTTAGGGGGTATAGAAGAGGTTTAACTAGAATCTATTTGCTTGTGTATTTAATGAATTTTTTTGTTGAAAAGAGTAAAATGACATGAAATTGGAAATGACTGTGATAAATGATTTCCATAATATAAAAAATTGGTACCAAGTCTTTCTCATCCCTTTCATGCCATGGTTTCATTCTTGCAGTTCTCTTTCTATTACCTTTTTTATTTCCTTAAGAAGACGAAAGGGTAGGGAAACCTTTAAAGTGAGGAAAATGTCAGCTTTTTAATAATGTGCCTACTTGCTACCTCTGTCTTTGATGTCTCCCTGTGGCTCTTGGTCACAATTCAGAGTGAGATGATTGGAGAACGTCTTCAGAAGGCATTAGCTATGATCATCTTGCATCATTATCATTACTCAGCCCCTCTGACCTTGGGCCTGTGTGTTCATCTTAGGGCACAGGCCTCAAAAGGACAGGGTACATCAGTGTTTCTAGATGACCTGATTGACAGTTGATGCTTGTCTGCCTTGGGCTAAAGCTCTTAGGATTCCTTATATCTCCCCTTCCCACCTTATACTTGTTTCACCCAGGAGAGAGCCTCTGTCATGCCTATCATCTCCTTCCCTCCTGAGGGCTCAATATCTGGTTAACTTACATGACATAGGAATTAGTTACCATCTATTTTGGCTATTTCCATACACATTCTGAGAACAAAATAAAAGAGCTCTTCTCCGTGCCCCTCTCATAATTTCTTCCCATGCCCCTTTTTGGGGAAGGCAGGCTAGTCAAAGCAGTGATGGCTTTGATCAGAGCAACGAGCAGATCATGATTTATTATTGCCAGAGTAGACAGTGGGCTACATTAGAGGACTGCTTAGACACATGCTTATTCTAGAAAAGGCTGAAGGAAGAAAGAACCACCCCTTTCCCTTCTCTTCTTATCTCCCTTCTGCTGGGAGCACCAGGCTGCCAGTTCCCAACTTCCTCTCCACAGGGAGTTGCAGCTGTAAGGTGGCCTCCTGGAGCTGCCTAACTCCGCCTTCACTGAAAATAAGGTGACTGAATTTTAAAGGTGAAATCCTCTGCAGTCATGTCTCCACCACAGCCTTCAAGGTCACTCCCACTTTTTTCTAGACACAAATGGGGTCATTTTTGTATTTCTAATTAACACCGTCTCCAGACATAAATAAAATTTTAAATTTCTCAATACTATCAGCTGTTTCCACTATGTTTTTCATAGATTGGAATGCAGTTTTAAACAGTTAATAAAATGCTCCAGTACAAGAGCAAAACAAGAAGTTAAAGGACAAAATAGAAACAGAAGATTTTGATGTACTTGAAAATTGATACGTATGTTGTCTGTTCTATTTAGATTACAAACTTAGAGTACTGCATTTGCTTCAGTAAATTTCTTTGTGGCTGAGTGCTGCTGCTTACATTGTAATTGGGTCTGGGTACAAATATACATTGAACTTATTTTCCAAAAATACTCTCCTTAGAGTGTGGCATGGCAGGAAAGCATACTGTTCCTAATAGTCCTTTCCAAACTCCTTTAAAAACTGACCTTTATGGCAAGTTTGTAATGAAGATGTAACACTTTCACTTCTTAAACCATGACTTCAATTTGTGATATAATTAAGGGCAATTACTCCTGTTAGAGATTGTAGACTGGGTTAGGCTGAGTTAATAAATAGCTGTTTGGCTCTAGCATTAGCAAGGATGTCTTCATTAGGGTAGTAATGTGTCAAGAGTGCTAAATAGGTTGCCATGGTATTTGTGGGTTTCAGCCTGGACTCTGGCTTTCCTGAAATTAAAAATGTTCAGCCTTTAATAAAAGGCACTTCCTTACACAGCAAAGCAGACAGAACACTAAATAAGTGAAATGACCAGGGCTCAGGAACTTGATTGCAGAGGCTGATGAATACACATGTGGATATTTTAAAGTAAGCATTGACTCTGGCAGGCTTTGTTAAAAAAAAAAAAAAAAAGAAAAAAGGAAAAAAGAAAATGTTTTAGATCTGTATCTCTTCATTTTTCCATTCATTCATCCATCCAGAGGTACTATTCTCCAGCACATGGAAAAGCTGCTGCTCTGCTTCAGAAAACCTTGCCCACACTCAGGACCAGCTAACTCACAGGGATTAGGTCTTACTCATCTTTCAAATCCACAGAGCCTAGCACACAGCAGATGTTCAAGAAATGTTTGCTAAATGAATACATAAATTCTGCTTACCCCTAGGCCAAATTGGCCAAAGAGTCAGACATTTTGGCTTATGATTTTGTTAGTGGTCGACTTCCAGTAGTATCTGAAGACAGTGGATTGTCCTCAGATGCTGTGACGAAGCCCTGGAAATGTAGAATCCGTTGGCCTGTCTGTCTAGGAACAAGGCATTGTGGTTGGATTCACTTATGTAGTGGTTCTCAAAGTGTCCGCTGGACCAGCAGGATTCAAATACTGAATCTACTAAAGATCCTGGATGACTTATGGAAGTTATGTTATTTCCAGAATTTTACAGTTAAACTATAGTTTTTAAAAAGATGACAGCATACTATAGTTCTCAAATACGTTTTTATTGTGAAAATGTTGTTTTCAAGACCCTGGGGAAAAACACCTAAAACATAAGACCCTGTTTGTTTATCTTTGTGCCTGTTATGCTTAACATTTCGTGGAAATCTTAATTAGCAGAGAAGTGCAAAATAGTCCTGGATCAGATAGGGGAAGGAGCCAAAAGCTGCCACTCCAAACTGTCCAGCCCACCTGTGCTGTTTGTCTGTGATTTTGATGAACCTGATGGATGATTCTGAACACAGTATTTTTTTTTTCTCTTTATATGAGTTCTCAACGATCCATAGTCCTAAATGTCTCCTTAGCAATTGAGGAATGGGGCTTTGAAAAACTCTTGGGAAGACAGATAAAAGTTAAAATTCAAAGCATTTCTGGCCAAACCTCAGTTATTTGCAAAATTTGGCTAAAGAGGACATATTATTTCTTAGGTGTCCCGTTAACATTAACTTCATTGCCTAGGAAATAGTAGAATATTAGTTTATGCTATCAGATTATAGATATTACCATTATGAAAAATTTGAAAATTCTGTTTTTTATTAGTAAATAAAAACATGAGCAAATAAAAACATTCTGATGTTTCTAGAATCTAGATCCTAATTAAAGGACTCTCATTCCAGTCTTATATGTGCTTAAGTTTATGTTTTTCTTTTATAAAAACATACATTTAGGCATTAAACTTAACCCTAATGTAGCAACTGGCTGATTATTAATTCAGAATATATGAAAAGCATTTACCAAGTTGGCCTAATCTGCTCCAGCAGTTTGCATCATAATTAATTTCTTGTCATTAATAGAAGTTGAGATGGCTAATTGATTCTGCTCCTTCTTCTAGGTTTATTTCAATCTACAGAGGACCCAGCCACACCTACAAGGTCCAGAGACTGACGGAATTCACATGCTACTCCTTCAGAATCCAGGCAGCAAGCGAGGCTGGGGAAGGGCCCTTCTCAGAAACCTATACCTTCAGCACAACCAAAAGTGTCCCCCCCACCATCAAAGGTGTGTAGACTGTGTATTCTTTCATGCTCTCTTGTGAGAGTAAGGAACTGGTGGGACTTATAGAAATAAGCTCTTTTCTGATGTTAAATATAATGTCAGCAAGATAGAATCAAAAGAACATTCTAAAGAAGATTGAGCAATGGGTTGTCTAGGGGAAATGAGAGACCTTGAAAGGAAAGGGCCTACAGATAATGACTTTTCTCTGTATGTATGCTTGTTTATCAACAATAATGGTTAGAAATAAGGGTTAATTCCTGGTGCTACAGCCCTTAAGACAGTTTACCAAGGAAAGCATCACACTCCCTTTCCTAGACGTTCAGAGAAGCAGAGGTTGGCATTGATCTTTCAGTGACTTTGGTGCCTAGAGATTGACTTAGGCAACTTCAGCAGCCTTTCCCTTTTGGCGCACAGCTCTTGGTGTGGAGCGATGCCTTTTGGAAAGCTGTAGCAGTGATCTGCTGTAATCTCCTTGGGTACTTATGTTGAAGTTTGTGGGTGACTACTTTCCTACTCTGGCCCCTTCATGGGATTGGGTACTGCAGAAGTCATGAGAGCCCCACATATCCAGATCTTCCCCCATGTCCTTGAGGCTAGTGAACAAAAGACACTCTGCCTGGACCCTACTTCCACTGGGTCTGCTGAGCCTTCAGCCTGTTTTCTAGCCACAGAGCTGTGCCTGACTGCAGCTAACTTGCAAGGCAGGAAATAGCAACAGGAGCCATAGCATGCTCAGCCGGTCCACCCAGCCACTCCTGGACTCCTGAGACCCTGCCTCATCTCCTGCGAATACTGTGGTTCTTGTGGAGGTCCCTGCAGCTTGTCTTTAAGGGGACAGACAGCACAAGTGACTTATCTAGCTGTTGCTTGAAATAATCCTAAGGCTGACAGCAGGGTAAAGTACAACTGCAGAAAAGATCCTTGCATATGTGTTTGACTCTCTACTCCCACATGAGGAGGTGTGTCAGCTACAACCAGGGCACAAAGTCAATTATAGGAACTCTCCAGGACCTGGGTCAGGGTTTGGCTTGGATTCTACGAACCCAATAGCTCCTTCCACGATTAGTTTAGGGTAAATACCTTGCTCCTGCTTCCCTGCCCTGAAGACTCTTTGGCAGATCCTTCTTTATGTGACTAAGAAACAAGTATGAATGTGCATACACATGCATGGCCTTGCCAGGTCACTTTGGCAGTAAACGCCCTGGCCCTTTGGTGCAGCTTTGCCTTTCAGTTATAACACAAAAGATGTCTGAGCACACTGTGGCTGCTTTGGTTTGTTAGTACCGAGGAAGGGTAGCTAGATTTATCAATTACCCCACTTCAGTGGTCTTTCTAGTATGAAGGAGTACTATCTTTGCCTCTCAAAGTGATTCTTGGTGGGGATACATTTTACAAAAAATACAATGGCACATTGATAGTGCTTGCATCTCCCAACCTTTCTACTTCAGAAGGGCAGTTTCCCCACTCTGACACATGATCAGGTTGTCTTCCTCTCACTCTTAGATTCAGGAAATTATTGTCTTAGCTGGAGGACTGTTTAATCTGATAGGCTTCCTTATTTAGTTTTTTTCATAAAATGCTTGGAATTTTGGCCAAGTATTTCCAGCATAGGCTCCTTTTTTTCTTCTTCTTTCTTCCTTCTTTCCTCCTCCTCCTCCTCCTCCTTTTTCTGAAACAGTGTCACACAGAATTACAAGTAGAAACAACTCTCTCTAAAGAATTAGTTGCATGTAATTAGAGGTTAAAGTATAAGGGGGTTCAGACAGGAGATATACGTTCTAGTTACAAAATAGGAAAATGTCATATTGAATCACAGAGGTTACGAAAATATTTTTTAAATCTAGAATATTTTAAGTGCCTTACTACAGACTAATATAATTTAGTTTAAATGAAAATGAGGAGTTCAGTAGGTGAAAAATAAAATATATATAAATATAATTTAATTTTTAAAGGCTTTCAGTGCTACCCATTCTCCAGGACTGCTCTCACATGTCACCTGCTCCTCAGACTTTCCTTAGATCCCCACCCAGATATGCTCTTTTCCTCCCCTGGAAATTCCCAGTGTTTTGTTTGTATCTCTCATTTTTATTCTCTGATGTTTCTTTTTGTATGCGTCTCGTACCTTGCTCTCCCCTTCCTTCAACTAAATCTTAAGTTTCTTGAAAACAGGGTTTACCTTGCCTGTTTTTGCATCTCCCAGAATACCTAGTACAGGGCCTAAGCCATAGAGGATGCTCAATTGCCATAGGAGAAAAAAAAGATGTGATCCACATCAAGCTGTTATTCATGGGATAATGGGCAAAGGATTTTTTCATCAATGGCTTTTTAGTCATGGAGTAACTTCTCTGTGCCTAAAGGGCACCCTGATGGTTTTATGAGTGGCTGGGCAAATAAACTCCTCTCTCAGGGCAAACACAGGCACAATCTTGCTCTCTCGTGGATTCTCACAAATAGTGCTAAAGTGTTGACTATTAACATGATACTTTGAATTTTGAGCTTGGATGTGTGGATTTGTATTTCAGCACCCCGAGTAACACAGTTAGAAGGAAATTCATGTGAAATTTTATGGGAGACGGTACCACCAATGAAAGGTGACCCTGTTAACTACATTCTGCAGGTATTGGTTGGAAGAGAATCTGAGTACAAACAGGTAAGAATCAGTGTACATGGCACATGTGCGACTGAGTATGGCTGGCTCCATGCCTCTGCTCATTGCTATGAATGACTCAGTGAACTATGTCTTTCTTAAAATCAATGATAGAAACTGCCTAACTTGTACTTATTACATGATTCTTCAGAGTGTGTGAAGCCTAGTTTACATTTTGTATATGGTGGTATTCATCTTCAATTTTCAGTTCTCAAGCATATGCTCGTCTTAAAGAGTTGTAAAGTGTTTATTTGTATTTGACATTGATGGTAAGGTTTGCATGTATCAAAGTCTGTATGTAATTGAAAACTAAAGTACCTGTGATTTTACTATAGAGGGGAAGTAGTCTCTCTTTTTGTTTTCTAGTATTGATCTTTTTAAATTATTATTATACTGT
Organism: Papio anubis; assembly: GCF_008728515.1. Classification (NCBI taxonomy): domain Eukaryota; kingdom Metazoa; phylum Chordata; class Mammalia; order Primates; family Cercopithecidae; genus Papio; species Papio anubis. The sequence goes on along the minus strand of NC_044977.1, from coordinate 118,648,846 downwards.
AAGTTCTGGTATACATGTGTAAACATGCAGGTTTGTTACATAGGTATACTTGTGCTATGGTGGTTTGCTGTGCCCATCAACCTGTCATCTACATTAGATATTTCTCCTAATGCTATCCCTCACCTTGACCCCCACCCCCTGTCAGGCCCCAGTGTGAGATGTTCCCCTCCCTGTGCCCATATGTTCTCATTGTTCAACTCCCACTTATGAGTGAGAACATGCAGTGTTTGGTTTTCTGTTCCTGTGTTAGTTTGCCAAGAATAATGGTTTCCAGCTTCATCCATGTCCCTGCAAAGGACATGAACTAATTCTTTTTTATGGCTGCATAATATTCCATGGTGTATATGTGCCACATTTGCTTTATGCCTAACATTGATGGGCATTTGGGTTTGTTCCAAGTCTTTGCTATCGTGAATAGTGCTGCAATAAACATATGTGTGCATGTGTCTTTATAGTAGAATGATTTATAATCCTTTGGGTATATACCCAGCAATGGGATTGCTGGTCAAATGGTATTTCTGGTTCTAGATCCTTGAGGAATTACCACATTGTCTTCCACAATGGTTAAACTAATTTACACTCCCACCAACAGTGTAAAAGTGTTCCTATTTCTCCACATCCTCTCCAGCATCTCTGGTTTCCTGACTTTTTAATGACTGCCATTATAACTGGCATGAGATGGTATCTCATAATGGTTTTGATTTGCATTTCTCCAATGACAAGTGATGATGAGCTTTTTTTCATATGTTTGTTGGCCGCATAAATGTCTTCTTTTGAGAAGTGTCTGTTCATATCCTTTGCCCACTTTTTAATGGGGTTGTTTGTTTTTTCCTTGTAAATTTGTGTAAGGTCCTTGTAGATGCTGCATATTAGCCCTTTGTCAGATGGATAGATTGCAAAAATTTTCTCCCATTCTGTAGGTTGCCTGTTCACTTCGATGATGGTTTCTCTTCCTGTGCAGAAGCTCTTTAGCTTACTTAGATCCCATTTGTTAATTTGGCTTTTGTTACCATTGCTTTTGGTGTTTTAGTCATGAAGTCTTTACCCATGCCTATGTTCTAAATGGTATTGCCTAAGTTTTCTTCTAGGGTTTTTATGGTTTTAGGTCTTACGTTTAAATCTTTAATCCATCTTGAGTTAAATTTGTGTAAGTGGTAAGGAAGGGGTCCAGTTTCAGTTTTCTGCATATAGCTAGCGAGTTTTCCCAACACCATTTATTAAATAGGGAATCCTTTCCCCATTTCTTGTTTTTGTCAGGTTTGTCAAAGATCAGAGGGTTGTAGATGTGTGGTGTTATTTCTGAGGCCTCTGTTCTGTTCCATTGGTCTATATCTCTGTTTTGGTACCAGTACCATTCTGTTTTGGTTACTGTAGTCATGTAATATAGTTTGAAGTCAGGTAGCGTGGTGCCTCCAGCTTTGTTCTTTTATGCTTAGGATTGTCTTGGCTATACATGCTCTTTTCTGGTTCCACATGAAACTTAAAGTATTTATTTCTAATTCTGTGAAGAAAGTCAGTGGTAACCTGATGGGAATAACATTGAATCTATAAATTACTTTGGACAGTATGACCATTTTCATATTGATTCTTCCTATCCATGAGCATGGAATGTTTTCCATTTGTTTGTGTCCTCTCTTATTTCCTTGAGCAGTGGTTTGTAGTTCTCCCTGAAGAGGTCCTTCACATCTCCTGTAAGTTGTATTCCTAAGTATTTTATTCTCTTTGTAGCAGTTGTGAATGGGAGTTTGCTCATGATTGGGCTGTTTGTCTATTATTGGCATATAGGAATGGTTGTGATTTTTGCACACTGATTTGGTATCCTGAGACTTTGCTGAAGTTGCTTATCAGCTTAAGGAGTTTTGGGGCTGAGACAATGGGGTTTTCTAAATATACAATCATGTCATCTAGGGGAAGTAGTCTTAACCTAACTACTGAAGCCTACATTCTGTCTACCTTTTTTGTAGAAGTAATGGAAGGTTAAGGGAGATGATGCATAGGCCCTGGAGGCCTATGATTCAGAAGCTCTAAGTCATGCATGTCACCCTTTAATGTCAAAGGAATCACCTGGGAATCTGTTAAAATGCAGATTCTGACCTGGTAGGCCTTCGGTGGAGATTCACCCTCCCAGGTGACACTGACATTGCTGATCCGTGGACCGTAATTTGAGTAGCAAGGCTCTGTAGATCACATAATAAACCCATGTAAGAGAGAATGCAGTTGGAATATAGCCAGATAAGAAATTAGTTTTATCATGGTTCATAGCCCTTGTTGATTCTTAATTCTTCCAAGGAAGAATCAGATCACTGACTCTGAAGGATTTAGATACTCTACAGGCTTTCATAGTAGTTCCTAGAATGTGTTTTTGTCAAGTCAGAATATAAATATTATGTATTCCATTAGGAAAGCTGAGGTGCATTCTTCATGAGCACTTTTAGTAGGGGCATTCATTTATATCAAATATAAATGCCACCTGTTTTCTGAAACACTAGCATAATTTAGAAAAAACTGTGTTCAGGTCCAAATACACAAGTAGAAAATCATTTGATTCAGAGTTTCCATTAAATTGCTCATTGGTGTTTGCTATATGATAAAGAATATTGGCAAATAAAATGTGTTTAAAAATAAAAGGTAATTTTGGACATTTTGCTGTACTTTGTTATGATGTATCCGAAAAAAGATTGAATTGTTTTAAACAAAAAACTTTATCCTAAATATGACATCTACCAGGGTCAATTAACATCAGTGGATGATGTCACCAAAGTTTCCATGATTCCTCTTAAATAAGAACAAAGACACTATGGTTCCTTTTATTTTTGAATCTCATTTTGTACAATATATTCCATTTCAGAGTAAATAACTTACATGTGTAATTGTTTCATTTTACCAGAAAGATATGATTGGTTTCAGGGTCTTAGCTCAAATAGAGAGCAGAGAATTTATTCTGTTCCATAGCAATGTGAAAGTAGTTAAAATGAGGTATTAAGAAATTTTACAACATATCATTTGATGCTCAACGATAATTCATTTCCCAACAATACATTGATCGCACATTTGTTATCGTATTGTAAAAATCTTTTATTCTAAGTGCCGTGTTTTCCACGTGTTCTTGGAAGAATGTTCTGCTTCCCAAAGCACAGTGCATGCTGTTTTCTGTTGAAAAAAGCAGCATCGTTTGCTTGATATCTATACACATCAGGCATTGCCAAACTATAGGAGAATCTATTCAGTAATTTAGATTTTATTGGCAGATGGTCTGTTTTGAATCTGTTGTCTGTTTAATGTTACCTATTTAGACCCGTGGCCGTATAAATGCTAATATACTCATGCATAATCATGTGTATGCCACAGAATATTTTTCTTATTGTAACCAGTTATAAACAAAATGTTTCTTGTTGTAAACAGGTGAAAGAAAACACAGTACTGTACGGCAGGCTCAGTAGATGAGGGTTAGCATTCTCCACACGCCCACGCGCTTCCTGCATTTACCAAGAAATGATTAAGGAGAATAGTGGTACATGAAAAGCCACAGTTGAGTCAGGGACAATTTGTACTGGTTTCTTTTTTTTTCTTGGACTTCTCCCTATTCAGCAAACATTAACTTAAACATGATGTTTTAGTACTTCATTCATTGTTCTGGACATGAGCTAGGGAATGAAACATATTTTTGTGTGCAGAACAATGGTTAAAATAATTATAGTTCAAGGATAACAGGCAACAGGCTTTGAATTCATAGAGGCAAAGCAAAAGAAAATGAGAGGTAATTATTGCTGTACATCCACTACAGCGGAGCTACAGGCTCACTGTGTATACCTCAATTATAGCACTAATCAGACAGGACCCACTAATACATGGGCTTGTGTTATTCATTTTTATTTTTCCAGTACTGGCACATAGTTTGGCACTCAGTAAATGTTTCCTGCATGTGTGAAAGACGCAGTTTCAAAGCACCAGGGTTATTTATACCTGCAGTGGTGACGAGAGTAAACTTCAGCATAGAAAGAAAAAAATCTCCCCTAATAGGATAATATACTCTTCCCCCACGCTCTTTTTTGTTTTTGTTTTTGTTTTTGTTTTTGTTTTTTGGACACAGTCTCACTGTGTCGCCCAGGCTGGAGTGCAGTGGCGCCATCTCAGCTCACTGCAAGCTCCGCCTCCCAGGTTCAGGCCATTCTCCTGCCTCAGCCTCCCGAGCAGGTGGGACTACAGGCGCCCGCCACCATGCCCGGCTAATTTTTTGTATTTTTAGTAGAGACGGGATTTCACTGTGTTAGCCAGGATGGTCTCGATCTCCTAACCCCGTGATCCGCCCACCTCGGCCTCCCGATGTGCTGGGATTACAGGCGTGAGACACCGCGCCCGGCCCCTCCCCCAAGCTCATTTTTATAGGCAACATACGACAAGGGCCATGGCCTTTTCTGATGTTTTGCTGAAGCATCAACTCTAACTTTGCCTTGGTTCTAGGTGATTCGCTTTCTGTTGCTCAAGTGTCACGATGTGGGGCAAGCGGCTGATTTTAATTATTAATCTATTAACTTGAAGTATTAAATTATTACTCACAGTTTTACTCTTCATTAGATTGCATGCATATTTGGTTTGCCTTTTGCCATTTAATAAACATTCCAAGCACAGCTTTTTCTCCAGGAAGCTTAAAACTTCTTTTCAAACAGGATTAACTGTAAAGTATTCTTTAAAAGAACGAAAATTGTGTCTATATGCATGTGACTTCTTATTTTGCACAAGATATGGCATAGACAGTTTCATGAATAATAAGTAAAGCAAAACAATTCATATTCATATTCCTGTTCAGGCAGCAATAACTTTTACAAGAAGTATTGAATATAAGCATTGAAGACAAGGAAAGGATCAACAAATTGTGAGAAATTATTACCCATTGGCAGTCAAAATTTATGAAAAATTACTGAAATTCTTGGTGCTCAGATTTGTTTCATAAAGAAAACCTCTGAGGTATCTAGAAATCTATAAAGCTCCACATTTAATTTGATGGTATTTCTGTATCTATATATATATATATATATATATTTTTTTTTTTTTTTTTTTTTTTTTTTTTTGAGACGGAGTCTCGCTCTGTCGCCCAGGCTGGAGTGCAGTGGCCGGATCTCAGCTCACTGCAAGCTCCGCCTCCCGGGTTCCCGCCATTCTCCTGCCTCAGCCTCCGGAGTAGCTGGGACTACAGGCGCCCGCCACCTCGCCCGGCTAGTTTTTTGTATTTCTTAATAGAGACGGGGTTTCACCCTGTTAGCCAGGATGGTCTCGATCTCCTGACCTCGTGATCCGCCCGTCTCGGCCTCCCAAAGTGCTGGGATTACAGGCTTGAGCCACCGCGCCCGGCCCTGTATCAATATATTTTTATCTTGTATCATTCTTAGAATATAGTATCAAGGCGTGCATTGATTCTACATGGTATCACAAAAAGTACCACAAGGAAAGATCGTCTCTTGACCAAAGTATTTTAAAGTCTTGGGAGTCTGCAACACATCCTGGCTGGAGCCTCCCTTTTTTTTTTTTTTTTTTTTTTTTTTAAGATGGAGTCTTGTTCTGTCACCCAGGCTGGAGTACAGTGGCATGATCTCGGCTCACTGCAACCTCCGCCTCCCGGGTTCAAGTGATTCTCCCGTCTCAGCTTCCCAAGTAGATAGGATTAAAGGCACCTGCCACCATGCCAGGCCAATTTTTGTATTTTTAGTAGACATGGGATTTCACCATGTTGGCCAGGCTGGTCTTGGACTCCTGACCTCAAGTGATCCACTGCCTCAGCCTCCCAAAATGCTGGGATTACAGGCATGAGCCACCACACCCAGCCAGCTAATTTATTTTTGTGTTTTTAGTAGAGATGGCATTTCACCTTGTTGCCCAGGCTGGTCTCAAACTCCTGACCTCAAGTGATCCACCCGCCTCAACCTCCCAGAGTGCAGGGATTACAGGTGTGAACCACCATGCCCAGCCCCTTCATCATATTTTTTTTAATGACTTTCAACTCATTTCCCTAATACAGAAATTAAACAGTGAGGCTATGACTATCTCATAGCACAGTTTTTTATTTCTGCATGAATAAAGGGTCAAATTTAGAAGAAAGTAAAAATAGATCAAGATAGACCTCTATAAAAACCATCATTTATTTTACTGATTCTTAGTTTGTTTTAGTTTTGTAGGTTCATTTAAGTATCTGAAGGCTGTGACCCCTTATATCAGAAAAATTCCCATACATGTACCCATACCTCTACTTAAAATTTCATGTAAAATGAAATGATAGTCACTTCCGTGGAGTCCAGGTAGAGGACCCTGGGTTTATTGAGAAACTGTCAGGTGTTTCACATTGTGAGGGATTCCTGGGTAGTCCTCTAAGAGTTTATAGGCCCACTGGGTGAAAACCCCCAGGAAGCAGTTCACTAACAGTACCCTTGCCTGTTATATTTGGCTCAAGGACAAAGTTACCTGCCCAACATTATGCCCTCAATAGAGGGCGCCTGCAGGTTAGCACATTTCCCCTTGAGCCTGGTAGGCATAGTAGGGGAGACATGGGGACAAGTCTTCCTCCCATAGTCATGTAATTCTTGAGGAATTAATTCACCTACCTGAGTCTTGGCTTTCTCATTGTAACTCTAACTCTGATGGTTACTGTGAGCATTAGATCATTCAGTCATGAGAAGGAGCTGTACAGATGACAACATGGTGCAATTATATCTCCCTTTCAGTCCTTGGGAGGGGTGACATTAGTAAAGAGATGAAGGTAAGCCTCCAGCAGCCGAGCATACACTGTTCTCGCCACCCTTCCCAAAAAGCTTCCTGTTATTTACAGGATTTCAACTATGCAGCATGTTATTTTGAATTAAGGGTTATGGATTCTTCATTTCAGTTGTCTGGGTATTACTTTAAATCCTCTCATTTGGAATAAACATGTTGAGATTACTTTAAAATATATTGTTCATCAAATCAAGAACAGAAATAGTCTTTGTAAAAATAATAATGCTTCTATACTTATTACAATATTATGATTGGTTACTTCAATAAAAAACATCTCAAATGGAGCCGTGCCGTTTAAATTGGATTGAGTCAAAAGGAAAAGCCCATAATGGTGCCTTTGTCAAAATGAATGAAAACAAAGGGACACAAGGCGTGGCCTGCTGCCCTGATGCACAGAGCTGCACAGTCTTGGGGCAGGCACAGCTGTATGGCAGGCCTGGCAACATGGTGATTTTTGTGACATCATTCGTTCCTAAGTACTGTGGGTTGTAAGTGTCTGTGGCCATGCCTGGACACCAAGTCAGCATCATGAGGCTCCCCTTCCGTTTGACTTCTGCAAGTCCTATATTTGTAGGCCCCAAGGGTCCCTGGCTCCAAGCATTTGTCCTAGAGTGTTACACATGATTCCTGCAGGGGGGGGCCAGGGAAAGTACAATAAAGTAGCAATATAATATGTCATGTTGACATTTCTTAGATGCCTACTGCATTCCAAGCCCCGTCCTAGGAGGTTGCTACATGGTATCCCACTTAATCCGTAATCCCATAATCACACAAGTCTGTTATCTTCATGTGGGGGCGGAGTATGTTTCTCATCTGCAGAAGGTTGTCACCTTCAAGGGACAGGTACAAAGAATTAATTTTCAGTTATTTGGGATTCTTAATCGTATCTGGGGCTTTTGGATCTCATATTTTAGTTTTAAACCCCCATCAGTTTATAGTTAATAACATAGGTTTACAAGTGTAATAACTCAAAAATTTATTTCATTTAGTTGTATAAAATATGATTAGCTTATTCCCCATGCAACCATTTAGTTAAAAAAATTGAGACGTTACATTTCATTTTAAAGCTCGTCTTTGTTACTTTCTTTGAACCTGAAAATCCTTAATCTGTTACTCTAAAAAAATCTTCACTGAGATATGACTGGCCTCACCACACTGGTCTGTGTGAATTTGCTGGCTTTTAAGGACATTATAGTCACAGCCAAGATAGACAAGCTATGAAGTATGTGTGTTCTCACATTTACATGCTTATATAACTAGAAGAGTATTTGCAAAGTTTTAATATTTGGATCACTTCAAAAACTATTAGAACATATTAGAAAAACTATTCACGTGTTGGGGGTGGCTCATGCCTGTAATCCCAGCACTTTGGGAGGCCGAGGCAGGCAGATCACAAGATCGAGAGATAGAGACCATCCTGGCTAACACAGTGAAACCCTGTCTCTACTAAAAATACAAAAAACTAGCCGGGCGTGGTGGCAGGCGCCTGTAGTCCCAGCTACTCGGGAGGCTGAGGCAGGAGAATGGCATGAACCCAGGAGGCGGAGCTTGCAGTGAGCGAAGATCGCCCCACTGCACTCCAGCCCGGGCAACAGAGTGAGACTCCGTCTCAAAAAAAAAAAAAAAAAAAAAAAAGAAAAACTATTCACGTGCATAAAATATACTAGAAACTCCATATTTTCTATCAATAGACTCTATTTTTTACTGCACCTATACCAAACTCTCTCTTGCCCCTATGGTCTGTGTATGCATCTGAATGCTTACTGTTCACATTTACTTGTTAGTTTCTCTTTTCAAACACTGTGGTATCAGAATGTCTACTCTTTGAGTATTTGAGGGTTCTAATTAGAGAACATTCACTGAGCATCTACTTTGTTCAAGCCATTGTGCTGGTTGCTGTGGAGATATGGAAATAATAGAACACTGTCTCACTCAATATATTTATCTTAAATGTAAAAAAGATAATGTTAACATTGTGTTGGCAAGGCTTGTGAAAGAGGGAAGCTGTTCCTATTAAAATAACAAGAATAGCTAAAAGAAAAACATTTACAAATTAAAAGCTAACTTTTGATTAGGCTTTTGTTAAGAAAGTTCCCTTCAGTTAGCTATTCATATTATTTTACTATGTTTTTTACCTAATGGTACAAGAAAAGTAGGATTCCTTTATTTTTAAAATACATTTTCAGATATCTTCCACTCTACAAAGTTAAAGTTGGGAAGTTTCGTTAAAATTAATATATGAAGTCTTTGTTCAAGAGTCTCTAAATTGGGTTTCTGGGAAATTAAATATACGTTTGGGCTTTTTTTTTTTTAAATCTTACCAGGGTTTGTCTTGAACTCCTAACCTCAAATGATCCTCCCATTGAGCCCACATTTTAAAAGAGAATGTAGCCATACAAATTCTGGAAACTGTAGAAATAATTAAAATAGATATAAATGTACATTTATATTCACTTTCCAGAAGTCTCTAAAACATTTGTGGGGATAGGTTATTAAGTGGTTTTGTACAGTGACATCATTGTTTGATGGCAGAAATTAGAGGCCACATCACAAAAACACTGTCCAAGTGTTTAGCAGAAACTGAGCAGGGAGCTGCTTTCGATAACATCATAAAAGATTGTGTTTTCCTTTATGAAGCAGCAGGAGCCATGGTAGGATGATTTAGAAGGTCTTTCATGGAAATACCAGGGAGTTAGCCACGAGATATGGAAAGACAAAGTCAGAGGCCATGAAACCTGGACACAATGTCACACTGTAGTCATTAGAAGAGGAGTAAAGTGGAGGACAATAATGGAACAGGCAGAGCTGGGGCAATTTCAGTGGTGAGGGTTGGTGTTTGAGTTGGAAGTGGGATCTCATCTGGGATCCACAACTCCCCTTATTTGCTAAGAGACTTTAAGAAATTAACAGCCTCTCTGAGCCTTAGTTTCTTCGTCTCTAAAATGAAAGTAATGATATTTACCTGACAGCATAATTAAGAAGATTAAATTCAATAAAGCAGACTTACCCTCCAGCATATTCCTTTTGCAAAGCATTTTCCACATCTATTTTCTCGATTGATCCTCAACCTCCTTTGAAGTAATATTACTATTAGATACTGGTTCTAGCTCTGTGTTAAAGATGAGAAAACTAAGGCACAAAGCTGTTACTTGCATGAGATCACAGACTTAGTAAGTAGCAGAGCAAGGACTTAGAGTGAAATCCTGATTCCAGTTTCTGTGCTTGAGAAGTGTCTGCTTAATGCTTCCTAGTGCCAAGTCACACCAGCCAGACCCAGCTCCCAGGATTGCACAGAGAAAAAGAACTCTTAATGACTACGTTATTTGACCCTTTGATAATCAGGGTAAACAAATATTTCAAGAGGTGTCACCTGCAAAAGAATCAATGAAAGAAGTATATCAGAAAACTTGGCTCAGATGTCAGCTTTTCTCCAACTTGATAAACATCCCAACATTAACTTATCACCACCATAGAGTGTCAGAATAAATTGTATACCTGTGACTTTGAAGATAGGGAAACCAAAGCCCAGATGGCAAATGTGGAAGGACTTGCTTTATCAACCTGGTATAGTCCCAGAGGTTGCAAATTACCCCCTTCATAAACAGTTTCCAAGAAAAGCATTCTATACTTAAGAAATTAAATATAAATTAAGAAAATAAAGAACATTCACAACTAAAAGCTCTGTTTAAAGAAAAAAAAAATGGCTATTGTTTTCCTGAGACCCCCCCACATGTTGGGAAGTAACTTACAGAGAGGCAGTTTCCTTGTGGTGTAGTCTGAACTCTTGAATAGCTGGCTGTGTATGGATTGGGGCAGTCACCATAACGATGGGCTCATCTTCAAACATTCATTTAGATTCATCATTGGAACTGTGAGCAGTGAGAAAGGAATTGTCTCTCAGGACTGCGAGGGGTTTGCTTACAGCTCTTCTTAGTTGCTGCAGCCTAGGCTATTTGTAACTCAAAACAGCTATGGCACATGCCACAATTTTAAGAAACAAGATAACTCACCAGGAGGAATGTGCTTAAAATCTTATAAAAAGAATAACAAAAGCAAGATAAATCTGGAAAAGTATAAGTAGTAAGCAGAATTGGTTGTCTGGAGTTTAGTCACTAAGCAAACATATAATAATAAGATGCTTGAAGTAAAGTTTGAAAATGAGGGAGGAATCTCTTTAAAAGGGTACCAGGTGAACATTGGAAGCCTGGCCTCTATTCCAAATCATAAGATCCTTTTGCTGTCTTTCAATCTGGACCCAACACTAAATTCATGTCCAGTGCACTTGTATTCACTAATGGAATGTCCTGTTTCTTGGTGGAAGTTTACACAGTGGGCTTTAGAAACATGTAGTAGAGACGTTTATAGATTCCCACTAACTAAATAGCTGGCAAGTTTTTCAGGCAAAGTTGAATTTGTTGGAAATTCATTTCTAGGGTATTTGTATTAATAGGCAGAATTATTTGGATTGAATTCATCAATAAAAAGACATTAAGTAACTGGATGAATTTTTTCTTTTTCTTTTTTTTTTTTTTTTTGAGACAGAGTGTCACTCTGTCTCCCAGGCTAGAGTGCAGTAGCACAATCTCGGCTCACTGCAACTTCCACCTCCCAGGTCCAAGTGATTCTCCTGCCTCAGGCTCCTGAGTATCTGAGATTAAGTAATCTGGAATTACAGGCATATGCCGTCCCACACGGCTAATTTTTATATTTTTAATAGAGGTGAGGTTTCATCATGTTGGTCAGACTGGTCTTGAACTCCTGACTTCAGGTGATCCACCCACCTCGGCCTCCCAAAGTGCTGGGATTACAGTCATGAGCCACCGTGCCCAGCCATGAATTTTTTTTTTTAAGACCCAACAGTATGCTACCTACAAGGGTCACCTCACTTTTAAGGACACACATAGACTAAAAGTGAAAGGTTGGAAAAAGATTACTCCATGCAAATAGAAACCAAAAGAAAGCAGGGATAGCTAAATTTGTATGAGACAAAATAGACTTTAAGTCAAAAACTATAAAAAGGACATTATATAATGATAAGAGCATCAATTCCTCAAGAGGATATAATAGTTATAAATATGTATGCACCCAACATTGAAGCACCTAAATACATAAAATATTGAAGGATCTGAAGGGAGGGATAAATTGCAATACAATAATAGTAGGAGACTTTAATAAACATTGGACTTGAACAAATTAATAAACATTGGACTTGAACAATACTGTAGACCAAATGGGCCTAATTGACGTTTCATCCAACAGCAACTGTATACACATCCTTCTCAAGCATACATGGAACATTCTCCAGGATAGATCAAATGTTAGGGCACAACACAAGCCTCAGCAAATTTTAGAAGCCTGAAATTATATCAAGTGTCTTTTGAGACCACAGTGTTAAGAAACTAGAAATCAATACCAGAAGGAATTTTGGAAAATTCACAAATACATGGAAATAAAAAACATGCTTCTGAACAGCAAATGGGTCAATGAAGAAATTAAATGGAAGTTTAAAAATCTTTTGAGGCAAATGAAAATACAACGTATTAAAATGTGTGGGATACGGCTGGGCGCGGTGGCTCACGCCTGTAATCCCAACACTTTGGGAGGCCGAGGCTGGTGGATCACAAGGTCAAGAGATCAAGACCATCCTGGCTAACACGGTGAAACCCCGTCTCTACTAAAAATACAAAAAATTAGCCGGGCGTGGTGACGGGCGCCAGTAGTCCCAGCTACTCGGGAGACTGAGGCAGGAGAATGGCGTGAACCCGGGAGGCGGAGCTTGCAGTGAGCCAAGATTGTGCCACTGCACTCCAGCCTGGGCGACAGAGCAAGACTCTGTCTCAAAAAAAAAAAAAATGTATGGGATACAGCAAAAGCAGTTCTAAAAGCAAAGTTTAAACACCTACATCAAAAAGGAAGAGAGATCCCAACCTAACATTATACCTCACGGAACTGCGGGGAGGGAGAAACTAAGTTCAAAGTTAACAGAAGGAAAGAAATAGGATGGAAACAGAAATAAATGAAGGAGACTAGAAAAACAGTACAAAGATCAACCAAACTAAGAGTTGTTTTTTTTGAAAAGAGAAAATCAACAAATCTTTCGCTAAGCCCAGAAGACACAAAATCAGATACCACAGAAATACACAGGAACATTTGAGACTATTAGGAATAAATATATGCCAACAAATTGGATAACCTAGAAGAAATGTATAAATTTCTAGATGTATACAACTTACCAACACTGAAGAAATAGAAAATCTAATAGACCAATTGGTGAGGAGATGAAGTCAGTAAGTTTTCCATCAAAGAAAACCCTAGGGACCTGATGGCTTCATGGCTGAACTCTACCAAATATTTAAATAACTAATACCAGTCCTTCTCAGATTCTTTCAAAAAAGTAAATGAGGAGGAAATACTTCCAGACTCTTTTTTGCAAGGCCAGCATTATCCTCATACCAAAGGCAGGCAAGGACATTACAAAAAATAATAATAATAAATTACAGGCCAATATCCTTTATGAATATAGATGTAAAAATCCCCAATATAATACTAGCAAACCCAATTCAACAAATTCAACAACACATTAAAGGATCATCCACCATGATCAAGTAGGATTTATCCCTGGGATGCAAGGATGATTCAGTGTACCCAAATCGACAGATGTGATACATCATTAACAGAATGAAAGCCAAAAACCATATAATTATCTCATTAGATGCAAAGAAAGTGTTTGACAAAATTGACAAGTTTATTAAAATAGTTTGTTGCTGAGTTATTTTTCAGTTCTAAATATCAATAATAATAATAACTCCTACTCTGCACTAACTTCATACCAGGTGTGTTTTAAGCACCTCACAGGTATTCACTCAGTGCTACTCAGATAGAGTTCTGTTAATTTTATTTTCTTTTTTAATTAGCCAAATCTCTTATTGATTTGGTTTTGTTTCAGCTATTTTTTCTATCCATTGACTCTAATATAAGCCATAAATTTTTATGCAATTTTAATCTGATTATCATTTCCTCTTAAGTTTTTTGAGGATTGGTTTCATTTTGCTAGAAGAACCTTGTGAGACCTTCTTCCTCCATCCCCCTTCAGAGACTTTTGTTAGTTTCAGTCAACCAAAATGTGATAATGTCTAAGTAAACTGGTCATTTTCAGGTTTCTATAATAGTAAGCCTCTTGATGATTAGTGTTAACAAACAGGAAGAAAACATCCCAGATTCTTAATAGAAGAAATCAGATTTGTCATACAGAGATGGAAACTCAAGACAGACCACCAAATTATTTAAATGTTAGTTTGTGATAAAGTGGGCTACATCCAAAAAAATTCCTCAGGAAAACAATTAGGCATGCCAGAAAACTGGGAGAAAATATTCTCAACACATATATCTGTCTAAGGACTTATATCCAGATCACATAGCAAGGCCCTGCAAATTAATAAAAGTCAAGCAAATTGCAAATTAAAGATAGGCAAAAGACTTGTACATGCTGTTCTCAGAAGAAGGTACATGAACAACCAGTAAGCACGTGAAAAGATGCGCAGCATCTTCAAGCATCACAGAAATGCAGTCGCAGTACCATTCACACCCACTAGGATAGCTAAAACAGAAAAGACTGACGATCAGTGTTGATGAGGATGTGGTGCAGCTCAGACTCTCATGCTGTTAATGGGAGTGCAAAGGGATACAATCTCTTGGGAAAACTGTTTCTTGTGAAGTTAACTATAGAACTACTCTATGACCTAGCACTTCCTTGTATTTACCCAGAAAAATAAGTTCTCAAAATTTGAACAAAAACATTCATAACATTCTTATTAATAGCATTTTTATTATACGAAACCTCCAAGCTGGAAATAACCCAAATGTCCACTGAAAAGAAAATGGAGGAATTGAGGTATAGTCATAAGGAACTACTGCCGAATAGCTCGATAACATGAGTGAATCTCATAGGCGCAAGAGAGTGTGTTCTGCGTGATTCCATTTATGTGAACTCCTAGTACAAGCAAAATTAATTACAGAATTAGAAGTCAGAATAGTGTCTACCTCTTGGGGTGGAGGTGGGATATCTTGAGGGGAGGCGTTTGTAGTGTATCCAGTTGTCAAAAAATCATCCTGCTGGAAAATTTCCATTTTGTTTGCTCAGTTTTTAATTGTTTCCATTTTAAAATGTTAACTTTGTTCTTGGGACCAAAAACATAGAGCTATTTGTATTATGACATCTTTTGATTTATAGTCTAAATCAGGAGTCCCCAAGCCCCAGGCCGGATACCAGTACTGGTGAGTGGCCTGTTAGGAACCAGGCCACACAGCAGGAAGTGAGTGGCGAGCAGGAGCATTGCTGCCTGAGCTCCGCCTCCTGTCAGATCAGTAAGGCATTAGATTCCCATAGGAGCATGAACCCTATTGTGAACTGTGTATACAAGGGATCTAGGTTGTGCGTTCTTTATGTGGATCTAACACCTGATGACCTGAGGTGGAACAATTTCATTTCGAAACTACCCCTGTCCGTGGAAAAATTGGCCTCCATAAAACCAGTCCCTGGTGCCCAAAAGGTTGGGGACCACCGACCTAAATTATAAAATTTAGCGAGATGCATCTTTACTACTTAAAATGTGAGCTGCATTTCTAGTCAGTGCCTTATCTCCTTCTGTCAAAGTTTGAGTCACTGGATTTTATATTGTTTCATTCAAAATGTGTTAGAATACCCTTTTTATGGTGTGAATACAGATTGAGAGAAATACATTTTTATATCATTTTTGTTACGGAAGAGTGAAACTGAATGTAAACCAAGAGTGAATGGAGTGAATCTAAATCAAGATTATTCTAGAGACAACAGTGTCGCTATAAATTAATTAACTAGAACTCTTTCTTTTCCTGAAGGTGTACAAGGGAGAAGAAGCCACATTCCAAATCTCAGGCCTCCAGACCAACACAGACTACAGGTTCCGCGTATGTGCATGTCGTCGCTGTTTAGACACCTCTCAGGAGCTAAGCGGAGCCTTCAGCCCCTCTGCGGCTTTTGTATTACAACGAAGTGAGGTCATGCTTACAGGGGACATGGGGAGCTTAGATGATCCCAAAATGAAGAGCATGATGCCTACTGATGAACAGTTTGCAGCCATCATTGTGCTTGGCTTTGCAACTTTGTCCATTTTATTTGCCTTTATATTACAGTACTTCTTAATGAAGTAAACCCAACAAAACTAGAGGTATGAATTAATGCTACACATTTTAATACACACATTTATTCAGATACTCCCCTTTTTAAAGCCCTTTTGTTCTTTGATTTATATACTCTGTTTTACAGATTTAGCTACAAAAAAATTGTCAGTGTTTTGGTGCACCTTTTTGAAATGCAAAACTAGGAAGAGGTTAAACTGGATTTTTTTTTTTAAAAAAAAAAAAAGAAAGAAAAAAGAAAAAGAAAAAAAAAAGAAGAAAAGCATACCAGATACCAAAAGCTAGCTTTCTTATGTTTTCCTTTAAATTTTCAGATTTACCTTCATTCTGTTTTCACTGATGTCTTTTGCAAGCCTTTGATTTTTTTTTTTTTTTTGTTACAGTTTAGTAATTTATATTCACCAGTCACTTCTTATGTCTTGATCATCTATATCTGTAAACATGAATCACCGTGTGTGTACTTACAGGGCTAGGATTTCAGTGTTGTCAGAGTATTACCACACAGCAACAGCAACATACAGAAGATATGTTCACTCAGATAAGACTGCCCTAAACAACCATTTTGTCACTCAGTTATTTAACTGTGTTTAGCTCATTGAAATCAAAATGTGTACTTTAATCTAAAATGTTTTAATAATCTGTATTTCTTATAATTTTAACACTATGAGCTGCCTGTATAAGAAATCAAGTAAGCAGAATGCACCTATAAATTATGGAGCATTGTAGATTTTACCACATCAATTCATAGCAGTAACTTTAAGAGGGCATTGTGCAATAGTTAGTTGTTTTCTTGTTCAGCTATTTTAAAGGCTGCTTTAACTTGTTTGTTTGTCTTTGTATATAACTACTTCTAATCACTAGAGTTATTATATTCTGTTATGTTTGACCAGAATTATATGACAAGAACTGGCGACAGTTTAGTGCCTCTGCCCGTTGTCCATGATTTACACTAATTGTGAGCAGTCTTCTTATGTGTCAGCTCATTATTTTTGAAGCATTTGCCTTTTAGGCTGTTCTTTGAGGTATCAATGAAGTGATTGAATTTCAATACCTTAATTCAGTGCACATAATACTAATGTAACCGCAGATGAAAATTGATAAAACCCAAAAGAGAGTCATCTAAATTTGTAGTTCCTATGTCTGTGGGGTTGCCTGGCCATGGTTGGAGAGGGAATGGTGTTTGATGGTAAACACAGGGTGTTTGGGAATCAAAGAGCCTAGATTCTCTCCCTGGATCTGTCACTAACTTGCTGCGTGACCTGAACACGTCACTTTACCTCTCTGTGCCTCAGTTTTCCCATGCATGAAAAATAAAATAAAAATAAAATGGGGATTCTTATGTTTGTAAGTGCTTTGAGATATTTGACCAACAGGTGCTATTGGAGTGCAAAGTGTTACTCTTATGTGTTTGAGTCATGAGATAATCAATTTTAACCCAAAGTCATTGGATTATTTATATGAAGTCCATAATGTTCGAGTACCTCAGGGACATTTAAGAGTTGGAGGTGCAAATATATTCCAAAAGGGTGCAACAGACACAGTGTATCCCCCTGCTTCTGTTTTTGTATATTTTTGCTACTTGGTTTTTCTTGATCATAGCTATTTTGTGCTTGGTCTTTGTTGTCTAAGATGCAGTATCCTGTACTAGCTTATAATATTCCCATACCAAAGTCATGGGGAAACCAACATTATTTTGTTTTTGGTTTATTTATACTATATTCTGCATACAGTACTTTAAATGCCAATTACAGTGCAATCTTTATTTATTGTAAAAAAATTTTTAAATGTACTTATGTACTAATTTTCCCTTGTAGCATGTTATATTTTTGTGTTTTATACTTTTGTAATTTTAGGTCAGTCTTGTTCCTTGGCAACATCTGTAGTATTATTAATCTTCTGACATTTTCTTGTGTTTTTAAAAAGATAAGAGCATCTAGTGCATTAAATGCCAAAAAAAAAAAAAAAAAAAAGAAATCCATTATCCGTGATTGAAACGTTTACATGTACCCCAAAACCATAATCATCTCTTGGAAGAAAATGCTGAGATGAGTGAATTATTCTGTGTGCCTCTATTGATGTAGTGAGTACTAGAGAGTTCTGTATTTTTTATTATTGACTATAATAATTAGTTTAATTAGCTTTGCAAACTGATGGCATCGAGGTAAATATATTTCTGCCAAAGTTCTGGCCTTCCAAAACTCAGCCCCCTGTGGAAACATGTGCTGTGGCGCACTGTGACACAGCATGTGCATTTTCTAAAAAATCCCACGCAGGTGTTTCGGGGCGAGGTATTTTTTAAGCAATGCAAATTCAACTGAGTACAAGGCCCCCTCTCGGGGGGTTGGGGAAGTCTCTTTTTTGAAACACTTCAGAACTGCTGCTATAAAGAAATTCTCTGAATTGGTTGAATTTTTTTTAAGTAAATAGTACTTTAGGCCAAAATCTATATGAATATTTGATCTTGAGATTTTCATACTATCATTTAACCACCAGGAAGCTGAAGTGTGTGAAATACAAAGCTGACAGCACTTTATTTTATTGCTCTCCATTATTTGGTATTCATTATATTCCTTCAGTCAGAAAATTATTACTCTCTATGGCACTGTTTTCTATCACAAATATGTATATGTGATATTGATATATAACTATATATATTGCCATTACACACGAACAATAAAATAAAGTGTTCTATTAACCTGATCTCTTTGCCCTTTTGCTATGTGAGGAGTGAATGAGTGGCCTTCTGATGCTCTGACTCTTCTCTGTATGTCAAACTCATCCCTGGCACAAGAAATTCCAGTCATGTGAAGCAAACTGCCCTTTGTCCTCAAAGAAATTGTTGAAAAAGAACACTTTTTAAAGAGACTTTCTGCATATTCTCTGCCTTGTTCTTATCACCTTTAAATGTTGGCATTTTCTAACCTTGTTTTGTTGGCTACAGTAATTCAGTATTCATGTCAAAATTGAGAAGTGCCCTAATTGAATGTGTTTGAATGTTATCCTTGCACAATTCTTTAAATTGAAAGATAAAATGTTTTACCTCACTGTTGGACATACATTCCAAGCTTTTCAACTCTAGGAGAAAAAGAAAATCATGTTTTCCTGTATTGTAAATTTTAGACTATTTCATATACATTGTATTAAAACTGCCATATCAATTTTAATGTATAGATTTTGCAAATACTATGCTATATGTAATACCTAACTGTATCTGTAGTGTATATGTAATATATTTATGCCCAATAAATGTTTTAATTCTTTCTGACTTAAGTAGGGTTTTTCTGCCATGACTAGGATTGCTTTTGTTGTTGTTGTTTCTTTTCTTTTTTTGTTTTTGAGACAGAGTCTTGTTCTGTCACCAGGCTGGAGTGCAGTGGCACGATCTCAGCTCACTGCAACTTCCGCCTCCCAGGTTCAAGTGATTCCCCTGCCTCAGCCTGCCAAGTAGCTGGGGATTACAGGCACTCGCCACCACACCCAGCTAATTTTTAAAAATTTTTTAAAATTTTAGTAGAGATGGGGTTTCACCATGTTGGCCAAGATGGTCTCGATCTCCTGACCTCATGATCTCCGCTCACCCCGGCCTTCCAAAGTGCTGGGATTACAGGTGTGAGCCACTGCACCCGGCCTTATTCTTGCTTTTTAAATACTTAAAGCATATTCAGAGAAGTTGAAAATTCATGTGTTTTTGGAGGCCAGGCAGGTGGCCTTCCACAGAGGCAGCAGCTCAGCTCTTGCTGACCAAGGCCTTGCAGGACTGTGAGCCACAATCACCTATGTCCATGTTTCAAAAGAAGCTAAAAATCCAGATTTCCTTCATGAGCCAACTAAAAGGTGATTGTGAACTATATAGGCTGCCAGTTTAATCCTTTATCAGAGTCTCTGTGGATAACGTACCTTTTTGCCTAATACTTTATCTGCCTACCAAAACTCAGGAGTCCAGATCGCCCTTGTTTCACCTGGCACACTGGGTGCTTCCTCTCCCCTGACAAACTCTAGAGTGTTCATCTCATTTCCTGCAGGTCTCATTCAACAACAACAACAACAGCAATAAAACACAGTGTTCCTGCTCTGGCCATGGTTTTGTGATTTTAGATTGTCTTGGTAGGAATTCCCACTCTCTCTCTTATTTTTCAGGAAAATGTGTAAAAAAAACTATAACTTTATTGAACCTCACTTATATGAAGCATGGTTATTATTCTTCCGGGTAAAGATGACAAATTGAGCACATCAAATTTTGTATGCTGCTGACACCACTGAAAATAAAGAATTTTTTTTTTTAAGTCACAACTCAACCCTCAAGACTGGGAAGAAAGAGAGGAGTTATTGGCACCAGAATTTTGGAAATATGATCAACAAAAGTTAATTCTAATTTGGCAGAGGAGAAAATGAGCATCAATCTTTTTATTCTCAATGCCCGATATCCTAAAGGCTCAAAAACATATCCCTTTGAAGTGATAGTGAAGAGAGAGAAGAGGCTAAAATAGTATTCGTTGAAAGTTGTTTAAAATGCAGCTAGATCCATAAAATCCCTCCCCCCTTTTTTTTTCAGCTGCACAAAAATGTCCCTCCTCCCCTCCCACCTCCATCACTCTTGCAGAAGCCTAGAGGTTTATCCTCAGGAGAAGGTTCAAATAGAAAGTCCCTGGACTGGGGGACACTATCCACAGTTGAGAATGAAGGCACCATATCAGAAGCACATTAGTGAACCTAGGCATACAGAAGAATATTACAAAGAACCCCATGGGCTGGGAACAACAACAACAAAACATCTAAAGATCTTCAATGAAATGGTTCAGCCAGAGCACTCTTGGGTAGTACTTTTCAACCTGTACATTAATATCACCTTGGGAGCTTTTCAAAATTATCGTATCCCACACCAATAAAATGAGTATTGCAGAGGGATCAATATTTTTGAGCGCTCCCCAGGTGATTTCACTGTGTATATTAAATTGAGAATCATTGCTGAAAAGTGAAACTCTCAATCAGCAATCCCCTATCAGCTTTTTAGTCTTTCATCTTAACCAGTGATAACCTGGCATCTGATGGAAGTGTCTAACATGGACGAAAAGCCCAAACCAACAACTTGGAAGAATCAGAGACTGCACGGAGAAGCAGCTTCAAAAAACTGTCATATCTCCAGAGAGATAAGAAAAGGCATCTGTAGAATAAAGATAGAAAACTGTAGAAAAGGAACTGTTAACAAGAAAATGTTCTTGGAAATTAAACATTCAGTACCGGGGTTGGAAGCTGAAATTTAGCAAATAACCCGAAAAATGGAGAAAAAAAGAAATGAAAAGATTAGGATCAAACCAGGACCATTCAATATTCAAATAATAGGAACTCCAGAAAGAACAGAGAAAATAGAAGAGAGGAAATCATTAAACACATGAGTTTCTAGAATAACAGGGTATGGGGGCACACAACACAATGGATGAAAATAGGACTTGTACCAGGGCGCGCCATCTTGAAGTTTCAAAACACTAGGACCAAGAGAACCTCCCCGACATGAAAAGCTGGTCACATAGAAGGATTGGGAATCAAGAGTGGCGTTAGACATAAGCGAAGAAATTGCTTCAAGATTTTGAAAGAAATATAATAGATTTCTTGCCTGCCTATTCTCAGTCAAGTGTAAGGTACCATGAAGACATTTTTTAAATTGGAAAATCTCACAAGTTTGCCTCCCATGCACCTTTTCTCAGGAAGCTACTAGAGGATGAGCTTTCCCATACAAGTGAATAAATCAAAGAAGCATCCATGGGATTCTGTTTCCAGTGCTTTTTATTTAGGTCAGAAGTTGGCTCTCTGACCCTATGCCACAAAAGGATTTATGCAACTGTCATGTTCTTTACCCTTTCCCCATCCCCAGTTGACCTGAGTGTACACATACACTTCCCTAAACAGGGGGATTGTAAAAATGACCCTTTTAAACAAATCTCTCAGGATATTTTGCCTTGAGCCACTTAAAATTAATAGTTAAATCTGTCTACAGATATCCTTTAGGGTGACAACTAAAATATAATTCCCACCTTCACTACTAGACTAGTACCTCAAACGCTGGGGGAAGGGGGTGTGTGCATGGGGCAACAAGCCTCATTTTAACTTTGCAGCATCTAGCACATTTTCTGGCCCATATTAGAAGCTAAAAAAGATTCGTTGAATTGAACTCACCTAATTTGGTAACCAAAAGTTGGCAGAACAGTGATGTGGCTCATAGACTTGCTGCTTCAACCCATAATCTTTTCCCTCAAGTGTGTTATTTTCAGTGCAATACTTTACTTTCTTTTTTAATGAAGTAGTTGTCAGTATTTTAAAATTTGGAAATTTTACATAAAATACTGGAATTCCAGATTCTCCTGAAAGTTGGAAGACCTGGCAACTCTAGGTCTTGTTGATGTGGAGGTTATCAATGGAGATGAATATTGGCTGCTCTTGTTGGTTGGGGCATTTTGTTCTGCTCTTGATCACATTTTTCACTAAATCTCTGGCGTGGATATGGATGTTATCTTTTCTAATATTTCCATCAAAGGTGAGTAAACATGTACAGGACATCCAAAATGATGGAATGAGGACCTCCATAAATCCACTTCTCCATAAAAACAACAAAAACACTAGCAAAAAAGTACCGGAATCAACTTTTCCAGAACTTTGGAAATTAACCACAGGTTTGCAACCATCTGAACCTTGGTAAGAACAGCTGGTTTTATGGCATCTTAACTCAATCTCCTCTATCCCAGCTCTCCAAAGCTCTGCCGTAGTCTTGGAATCAGCACCCCTGCAGCCAGGAGAGGCAGTTTGGAGCCCTTCAAGATGTCTCCTCCCCAGAGCGTTGTCACTATTTATCCTACCTCACAGCTACCTGGAAAAGGTGCCATTTGTAGGGTGTTATTATTTAAACTGACTGGCAGCTGCTCCATGGGAAAAGCCTAATACCCAGGGTACTTGTTGAAAAATAATCAGCGCAGTTGTTTAACCCGGCAGCTGCCTAGGCTGCAGTACCCGTTGAGGCAAATAAATTAGCTAAAAACTTGAAGATCTGGGAAATGAAATGTTCATAGGGGACTTTTAAAAGTTCCTGACATAGTCGTGGGGATCTAGTAGACCATATGCATGTGCACGGCTGTGCCCAGACTCAGAAGATGGAGAACACCCTCATCCTTCACTTCTGTCTGATCTCAAGGTCTTGGCTTAACCAGAATTGTAAACTTCCTGAGCTTTAAAGGTGTACTTCAACATTCAGAGCCCTCGACAAAGAGTGGAAGATTTATTGGTTCCTGGTATTTAAGGAAATCTGCGAACAGTCATTAGAGGACCATTAAGCTGAACAGAGATTACAGTGGCCAGATGCAAAGGAAGAAGTCTGGAAGAATACATTCTGAATTCATAACTCAGATTAACCCTAACAGGGAGTGGGGAAGTGATGGTTAAAGAGTTGTTTAGTCTTCACTAATATTTTAGCCTTATAAATGAAAAATGGGCCCCGGACATGGTGGCTCATGCCTATAATCCCAGCACTTTGGGAGGCCGAGGCAGTCGGATCACTTGAGATCAGGAGTTCGAGACCAGCCTGGCCAACATGGTGAAACTCGGTCTCTACAAAAAATGCAAAAATTAGCTGGGCGTGGTGGCAGGAGCTTCCAGCTACTTGGGAGGCTGAGGCAGGAGAATCGCTTGAACCCAGGAGGCGGAGGTTGCAGGGAGCTGAGATCATGCTGCCATACTCCAGCCTGGGCAACAGAGTGAGACTCAGTCTCAAAAAAAAAAAAAAAATGAAAAATGAATTATGTATTATTTGTGTAATAAAAATGCATTTTTATTGCAAAAAAAACATATCAAAGAAATGAAATTTCTTCCCCCTTTTTGAGTCAAAGGATAAATATAGTAAAGGATGAGTCTTAATTTTTTTCTTAGGACTAAAGGTATGGATTTTTATTTTCTGTCCAATTCATTAGAGAAATGTTCAATTCAGATAAAATTTTTTGCACTATGAGCCGTTGAATGTCTCTGATTTTCTACTATGACAGTGTTTTCCGAAATAAGGCGGTTATACAAGATAATTCTAAGTGGCACATGTCTAACGTCTTTCAAATTATGTAATTTTTGTCATCTGTACGAAGGAGATATACAAAAAAAAAACAGTTACATTAAAGTGGATATTTAAGTTGATAAAAGAAATATCATAAGTAACTCATAATGCAAGGGCTACTCAGATATGGCAGAAATCATAAGGATGATAAGCAAATGACCAAAGTTTGAGAATGATGCACTGTGGAACACTGCCTCTTGAGATACAAATGGATCTATGGAACAGAACACATTTGTATGCTAGCACCTGCACATACATTCTTTTTTTTCTTTGGGTGAAAAGAGTTCTGTTGAAGGAGGTGAGAAGAAAAACTTTGATGCACATAGAACCGGAAATTGAACTAGACTAGAAAGTTTGTGCAGCTGATCCCCACCAGCCTCAATGACTGCCTTAGAATTTCCTGTTTTACTGTGCATATTTCCCTGTTCAGTACTTCTGAATAGTCACATGAGTGAGAATTGGCATTTGGAAAGTTAAAGTTCTTTGGCACAAACCCTGAAGGTTTACATGTATATAAACATCTCATTATTTTGCAGAGCCTGAGATAAGAAAATAGATGTTGGTTGTAAAATAGGCCTGGGGGAGGGAGCAAGGGTATAATGGGCCTCTTGTTTTGTCTGACAGTCTTTCCTATAAGCAGTGAGCCAGGGACACCCTCTTCCACCTCTAACTTTATCCATTTGGTTCTCTAGGAGTTGTGTTCTCCCAAGACCCCTTGCACAGACTAAGGTGTATTATTCAAGAAATGGGTCCCTAGCCTACACTTGGACCCATCCCTGGATGTGGGATTAAGACTCAAATTGGTCTTGCTCCAATGGCTGAAGCTATAAGATGAAAAGCTTGAAAATTTGGGGCAGCTGGTTTTCTTGATGTAGAGAAAGCCAGTGTTCAGTGAGGGGAAACAAGGAAGCTGGAAGGAAAAGAGAAAAGAAGAGGATTAAGGAATAATTTCTTATTAATAATCTAATCTATTCCTATTAGATTATTAGACACTAATTTAATCTATTAAGGACTAGATTCCTTACAAGGACCCTAGTTAAGGCCCACTTCATCCTGTTTTTCGGTTTGCTGAGACCCACTTCCCTGTTTTCCTTATGATAAATTTCCCTTTATGTTTAAGTTAATTGGACTTGAGTTTCTGAGACCAAACCCAAAAATTTCCCATCTAGGACAGAAAGCATTTAACACCTGATTTCCTATTGCAAAGGAGGCTTACTTAAAGTAGGGTGTACTGTGTGCAAAAGGCACAGCCTCAAAGTTTTTCTGTGCTGGGAATTTATTCAAATTTGGCTTCTTTGTGTTATTGTTTTATTTTTCACCCTTCAAGCAATATAGACTGAATCTAGGAAAGCTTTTATTTTTTAAATTAAAACCAAAATAACATTGTGCTGAATTAGAGCACTTATTTGTGAGCTGATATTAAGCACTTGACATACATTATCTCATTTATGCCTCATATCAACACTTTGAGGTGAGTATGTCCGTGCTCTTGAAGCATAAGGTGCTTAAGTAACCTGGGCAAAGCATCTAAGTAAAGTGTTGATGGAAGATTCAACCCTGGCTCTCATTAAATTCTGAGGCTGGTGTACCTTACCCCTATGCTGTGCTATCTGCAAAAAAGCCCTTCAGAATTTATTCTGTCATTGTATTTTAACTGGTGTGAACAGCAATTATTGGACTTTATCTCATAAGTATTGTGATGTTAAAATAAGCACCCTAAAATACAAATGATTATGCAACATAACACGTTTGTAAATTAACCAAAGGTTTGTTGAATTGAGCTCAACTAATTTGGTAACTAAAAGTTGACAACAGTGATGTGACCCATAGACTTTTGCTCCTTCAACCCATAATCTTCAATATTGTACTGAAAGTTGTAGCTAAAGTAAAAGTTAAAATGAGGTTTAAGTACATATTAGAGGACCAGCAGCTATAGTCTGGACCTTCAGGCTTGAATTTATCCCTTCACTGCCATTCTCACTCTTTCTGATTAAAGAAAAGGCACAAGTGTACTCATCTGAAAGTTATATTTTTTGAGGAAGGGACTATCATCTCTATAAAAAACGGACTGAGTTTCCCAGAAGACAAGGAGTGATAAGTCTCGGTTCTGAGCCTTGGGTTCCTCCAGAGGAGGCAAATTGAAAGACACTGTCTAACATCTTTACGATTCTATGAAGACAGGATTTTTCTGAGGTAGGTGGGCTTCAGTCCAAACTATAGTTCCTTGATAGAAATAATCAGAGGACAGCCTGCAAGATCCTCCACGTATGTGCAGCCTCCAGTATTCTTTGGTTGAAAAAAATAGCACCACGTGCTGTAAACATTGAAATCTGTATTGCAAAACTGCCATTCAAGAGAGTTGTCCAGTCAACTCCAGTACCTCTGCTCAGATAACACACCACACTTCTACAAAGCTGATTTCAGTGCTACCACAAAGGGGTTAGGAAATAAAAAATGGTACAGAAAAGAGTAAACATAGGATACCAACTAAATAAAAGGAAAGGAAGTGCAGGAGTGGGTTCTGAAGACATGAATGTTGAAAGGCCACAGGAGTTTGCTGACCTCTTGCTAGGTTTCCCCAGGAGAGCCCTGATCTCCAGGAAATAGACCTGTTTGCCCACGTGCCCACCCTTGCTGAGGCCCTCCACCTTTCAACCATATCCAGCGCTTCAGAGCCAAGCCCCGAGGTTGTCTTTCCCTCTGTCATCTAGGCAAATTTCTCACAAGTGCTTGTAAGTATCTTTCTGGATTGCTTTATTCAGCTTGCTCATTGAGAAGGGATTTGTGGTAACTTCTTACAGAAGCAGTAAAAAATGAATACAGATTTTAAAAATACAGAATATTTGTGTGACATTGCGTAGGATAGGTGAGGTGTTAAACAGAAATCTAAAAGCCTAAAAGGAAAAGAGAGACACATTTAACTTATTAAAAATACAGAAAGTAATTGTAAAATAACATTGGCAAAGGGTTAATATTCCTCATATGCAAAAGCTCCTATACATTAATAAGAAAAGAAACAAACCTTTTTTTTTTTCTTCTTTCTAAAAAATAGGCAAAGTAGCCATGCATGGTGGCTCACACCTGTAATCTCAGCACGTTGGGAGGCTGAGGCAGGAGGATCACATGAGCCCAGGAGTTTGAGACCAGCTTGGGCAACATTGTGAGACCCAGTCTTTACCAAAAAAAAAAAAAAAAATTATCTGAGTGTGGTGGCTCATGCCTGTAGTACCAGCTACTCAGGATGCTGAAGTGGGAGGATCAATTGAGCCTGGGATGTCAAGGCGACAATGAGCCATGATTGCTCCACTGCACTCCAGCCTGGGTGACAGAGTGAGATCCTGTCTCAACAAAAAACAAAACAACAAAAAAAAATGCAAAGTAAGTAAATAGAAGAAATATTTGATAATTTGTTACAGCAGCAATAGAATATGAATACAGATTTTTGAATACCAAAGCAGTTTATAGAAGAAATATAAATTACAAAAATCGTAGAGAACAATGTTCAACCTTGGTACATGTTAGGAAAATTAAAATTCAACTAATGGGAAATATTTAGCCCTTAAGCAAACATTTTAAAGATCAATATCCTGGTCAGGTACAGTGGCTCACGCCTGTAGTCCCAGCACTTTAGAAGGCCAAGGCGGGTGGATCACCTGAGGTCAGGAGTTCGAGACCAGCCTGACCGACATGCTGAAACCCTGTCTCTATTAAAAATACAAAAATTAGGCAGGTGTGGTGGCGGGCGCCTGTAATCCCATCTACTCGGAAGGCTGAGGCAGGAGAATCACTTGAACTGGGGAAATGGAGGTTGCAGTGAGCTGAGATCACACCACTGCACTCCAGCCTGGGCAACGAGAGCAAAACTCCATCTCAAATAAATAAATAAATAATCAATATCACATTGGAAAAAGCATGGGGAAATCACCTATCTATCTCTCTAGGAAGATGTTTTTTTGAAGGTAATCTGGAAATACTACATTTTAAAATGGAACATATACTTTAGTCAAGCAATCTTAAAAGTCTAAAGAAAAAATAGATCTGTATGTAACGGTGTACATGCAAGGATATTTATTTCAGCACTGCTTATTAAAGAAAAACTATTGATAGAGCAATTCATTCAAATTATTAACTATTTTAGATCTACTAAAAATGAATTCATGTCACAAGAAAACAACAGATCTATATCCTTCTGAAATACAGATGCAAACATCTTCAACAAAATACTGGCATATAGAATCCAGCAGTACATAAAAAGGATTATAAACCAGGACAAATAAATTTACCTCACGAATGGAAGATTGGTTCAGCATACAACTAATTAATATAACTAAAAAATTTTAAATTTTATTTATTTAAATGAATAAAATTTATTTTTTATTTTTATTTAAAATATAAAAACAATATAATCATCTCAAGAGACCCATGAAAAGCATTTGACAAAATCTAACAGTCTTTCATGGTAAAAAAAAAAAAAAAAAAGAATTACCAAACTAGAAATAGACAGGACCTTCCTCAACTTGATAAACAGCATCTATGAAAACCCACAACAAACATACTTAACATCAAAAGACTGAACACTTTCCCTGCTAAGATCAGGAACAAGTCAGGGATGCTTAGTCTTGCTACTTCTATTCAATATTTTTCTGAAAGTTGTAGCTAGAGTAGCTAGGCAATAAAATGAAATGAAAGGATCCTCATGCTTTAGACAGCAGTCAGGAGCTCTGCTCCACAAGAAAACTTACTCATAAATGTGTTACAGGATCTTTGGGATGTCAGTTTTCTGGCTGGAAACCTGTGTGATGGGTGGTGCCTTTGCCCAAGTTCTTGGCCAGGAAGAATGAGGTAAGCAGACAAGTGAAGGTGAAGAGATGAGCTTTAAGTGTTAGAACAGCTTGGAGGAGACCTGCAGTAGGTAGCTCCTCTCTGTAGGCAGCTCACCCTCAAGTGTTCAGCTCTCAGCAGAGAGGAGGTCCTGGAGTAGGTTACTCCTGTCTGCACCTAGTAGTTCCAACGTCTCTGCAGGTCTCTGAAGCTCTCAGCAGAGAGGGTAGCTCCTCTCTGCAGCTGGTCTTCCAGACCATAGTCTCTCCCTTCTCGCATTCTCTGCCCTCCTTTGGCTGAGCCTGGGGCTTTTATGGACCTCAGAAGGAAGGAAGTGCATGCTGATTGGTCCATGGGCAGCCATGGTTGGGCCTGGAAGAGGCGCTGCAAATCACCACTCTGGTCTCAGGACTGGCAGCCTGGCCCCTAGCCTTCAGGTCCTCCCTGGCCTGAAGGTGGGGCCTTACTGGGGATCTGCCCACTTCAGCCCAGGAGCCTGTCTGCCTCCCTCAGTCATCCGGAGGCTGCTGGCACCGAAGGGCACCTGCAGCCCAGCACTCAGCTGCCCTCATCTTATCCCCCAGAGAGGGCTGAGCCAGCAAGGAGCTGGCATGTCACCACTGCCCCGAGCATGTGCCCACTTGGTCGGGCTGTGACAGCCCCCAGGCTCGGCCCCAATCCCGCTCCAAGATTGTAGCAGGCACGGGAGCGGAAAGACGCGAGGCAGCAGGAGCAGGCACCTCCGAGACTGCAAAGGCAGGAGGCCTTCCCAGGCCCCCCAAGCTGCAGGGATGCCTGGGTCTGCAGCCCCAGTTTGGTTGGCTGCAACTGCACTTCGCCTGGGGAGCGGGGCTCTTGCCTGCTCTCTAAAGCAGGAGGCCTGGATCCACAGCCACAACTTGGGTGGCTGAAGCCCTGCCCAGGAGGGCATGGCTACTGTGCATGCCCAAGTCCCAAGAGCATGGGGTGCCCAGGTTGCAGCTGCCACTTGGGTGGCTGCAGTTGCACCTGGGGAGGTCCCGCCCCACCAACTTGGAAGGGGCAGGGCTCCTGCTTGTACCTGGCTCCCACCAGCTCCATGGAGCACGGCACCTGGCTGTACCCTCCTGCAGCCTAGGGGTTGGGGGGTGCTCTGGGTCCTCACTGGGCCTGGGTGGGCATCTGGAGCAGGGGTGATGAGGCCAGGAGCTCCCCCTGTGGCTCCAGTGCTCAGAGGTGGCCCGGAGCTCCCCTTCACCCAGTCTACGGCCTGGCCCATTGTGGTGGCCCCTCGGGTGGCGAGTTGCGGGAGGTGGGAGCAGGCTGTCTGCCACCTCCCTTGGCCGCACCAGATGGCCCGCCACTGCCATCAAATGTTCATAGCAGCATTATTCACAATGGTCAAATGTTCATCATGTGATGAATGAATAACCGAAATATAATATATCCATACAATGAAATAGTATTTGACCATAAAAAGGAACAAAGTACTGATACATGCAATAACATAGATGAACCTTGAAAACATGCTAAGTAAAAATTCAGACACAAAAGTCCATATATTTTATAATTCCATTTATATTAAATGCCCAGAATGAGGTAATCTATAGAGACAAAAAAGTTGCTAGTTGCCAGTAACTGGGGGAAAGACAATTCAGGAGTGACTGGTAATAGACAAAGCGTTTCTATTTAGGATGATAAACATGTTCTGGAATTAGATAAGGCAGACGGTTGCACACCTCGTGAATATAGGAAAAACTGCTGAGTTACAAACTTTAAAAGAGTAAATTTCATTTTGTGTCAATTATATCTCAATAAAAACGGGAAAATGAATTAAACCATCTTTACTGACCTGGAAATATGTCCCTGACTTACTATAAGATGAAAGAAATACCAGCACAAAAAACTATGGGAGGATTATCAAACCATTAATATTGATTACTTCAGTAAGATCAAGGACAAAATGAAAGTAAGAAATAATGTTTCCTGACTGGGCATGGTGGCTCACGTGTGTAATCCCAACAGTTTGGAAAACTGAGGTGAGAGGATTGCTTGAGCCCAAGAGTTTGAGACCAGCCAGGGCAACATGGCTCATAAGGTTAGGCTTTGTGTTCCCACTCAAACCTCATCCTGAATTGTAATCCCCAGGTGTTTAGGGAGAGACCTGATGGGAAGCAATTGAATTATTGGGATGGTTTCCCCATGCTGTTCTTGTGTTAGCAAGTGAATTCTCATGAGATCCGATGGTTTTATAAATGGTAGTTTTTTCCTGTGCTGACACATCCTCTCTCTGTCTTACCTGCCACCATGTAAGACATGCCTGCTTCCCTTTCTGCTGTGATTATAAGTTTCCTGAGGCTTCTCCAGCCATGTGGAACTGTAAGTCAATTAAACCTCTTCCCTTTATAAATTACCCAGTCTTGGGAAGTTCTTTATAGTAGTGTGAAAATGAACTAATACAATGGGAAAACGCATCTCTACAAAAAAATTTTTAAAAATTAGCATGATGGCGTGCACCTGTGGTCATAGCTACTTAGGAGGCTCAAGTGCGAAGATTTCCTGAGTCCCAGAGGTGGAGGCTACAGTGAGCCATGATTGCACCACTGCACTCCAGCCTGGGTGGCAGAGTGAGACCTTGTCTCAAAAAAAAAAAAAAAAAAAAAAAAGAAAACAACTTTTCTTATAGACTTCAATATTGCTCAACTTGCTATGAACAGGCCTTTAATGGTTTACAAGAACAAGTAAAAGTACACACACACACACACACACACACACACTATTAAAAAGTGAGTATAAAATCCTGGCATTTAGCAAGTTTGAAACATTAAGCAAATCACTTGGCTACTCCAGGCTTCAGTTTTCTCCTGCAAAAAATGATTGGGTGGACTGGATGGCAACAAGGATGTTAAGAGAGACTTCAAACAACCCCAACTACGAGGGAGCAAATAAGAAACAGCTGGGACAAAGGAGAAGATAGGCGTGTATATTTTGAAAAACTCCCCAGAGGATTGATTCTCTTTTAGTATCCTGCCCCCCATCCCCTCTACCTATAATAATCCCGGATACAAACCCTTATGGTTTTAAAAAAAATCTCTTCTAAATATTCTCTATGACTCCTTCACTTGAAAGTCAAAGCCCCCATAATAATGCATTAGCCTTACTTTCTATTATCTGATGAAGCAGAAAGACAGTAGGCCTTGCAATCACCACAAGCGTCAAGATTCTGGCTTGACCACTGTGTTATTTAGCTGTTGTTGTATAACAAGCCACCTCAAAACTCAGTTGCTTAAGACAATCTGAGGGCTCCACGAGTCCTCTGTGAGAATAGTTTCCAGAAAGACAAGGCAGGAGACAGATTACAGAATGAAAAATGAATAGTGGTGAGGACTTGTAGGCAGTGGGATCTGGAGTGAAGGAAAGAAAACAGTAGCTTGTCAGAGAAACAAAGTTAAAGGAAGGATGTGCGTGGTTGGTTAGCTTTTATTTGTAAACTAGGAGAGACTTAGGTATTTGGTAGATCCAAGAGACAGTTCTAACCTAGAAGTAGCAATTGAAGGTACAGGAGTAGGTATAATCAGTGTAACAATGTTCTGTAGAAGATGACATAAATGAGAACTGAAAGCACAACTAAAGGATTTAACCTTAGAAACTAGTAGAAATATGTCTTCATCTGAGATAAAAGATGAGAAAAATACAATGAATGCATGTAAGTGTAGGAATGGAGAAGAGGGTCATGGGAAAACTCATGTTTGAAAGGGACTCTATTCTTTCAGGAAGAGAAGGAATGAATCATCTTCAGAGAGTGAAAGGCCAGAAGGAGGCAGGATGGTTTGGAACTGGAGGAGAGGAGGACAGGGTTTAGAACAGGAAAGATGCCTTAAAAAGCCTTTGTGGAGATGCCCATCAACAGTAAGCAGTTTCCATTAGCAAAGATGGGACCCAAGGAGCAGTGTCAAGAAAGTGAATGACAAGGGCTTAATGAGGATTTCAATATCATCACAGTAGGTCAGACCCAAGGAGGAGAGAAGAATCTTCTCAAGAATATGCAACAGGGGAGTTAGAGGCACTTACAACTTGAGAATTACGAAGAAATGTGGCATGGTTTTGTACTCTAGGCCTATAAAATGGGAGCTAGAATAAGCAGCACGAGGCCTGGGACTCTGTGTTGATAACAAATATTTATTAAGCACTTGCTGGATTTCCCCACATGAAGCTAAGCCTCTGATAAGCATTATTTCATTTTGTTATCATAGTAATAGTTTATAAGATATTGTTATTCTCATTTTACCAATAGGAAAACTGAGCTTTAAAGAGATTGTTTTCTCAAGGTCACTGTGGCAGATATTTTCTGAAGATGACAGCAATCATTTCTCTCATCTTCTACAATGTGGCCCTACAAGTCCATCTCAAAGAGTAGAGTTTAATTCCTTATCCTTGAATCTGGATGGGGTTGTCACTGCATTGACCAATAGAATATGACCAAAAATATCTCTATGTGGCTGCCAAGGCTTTGTCATAAAGTTCCGTGCATCTACCTGGTTCTCTTGGAACTCTACCTCTGGCAGAAGACCACCATGTAACAATTTTGACAGTCCAAAGGCTGCCATGCCGGAGCATCACCTGAACATGGCTGAGCTCCAAGCCAACAGCCAGCATCAACTGCCTTCCATGTAAGTGAGCCAGCTTGGTCTCACATCTGGCTCAGTCTAGTCAAGATTTCAGATGACTGAAGCCCAACCCAACATCTGGCTGTTATCACATGAGAGACTGCCCAGCTCAGTCCTTCCTGAAATTCTGACCCACAAAATCGTGAGCAGAATGAAAAGGTTGTTGCTTCACAACAAGTTTTGGGGTAATGTGTTATGCAGCAATTGTAATCAAAATAGCCTCACAACATCACAGAACAACACAGCAGGGATTCAAATGCAAGCCTGCCTGACTCTGGAGCCCATATTTCTCTTTGTAGATTATCGTTCACATTTCTCTTCTTAAATCCCCTGCGTCTAGCCCAGTTTTTATCTTGGAGCATATGCTGAATAAACATGTTACTTACTTCTTAGGTGGATGTCTTCTTCTCACCTCTATTCTATTCCCTAGAAAATTTACATAATTGCATAATTTACAAAATTGCATAATGGATCATTGTCCAAAATTGGGAAAACATACCATTGGTTATTAAAACCATTATCATGTCATTGCCAAATAAATCTTCATACAATCACTCACTCACATCCTATTCTTTTATGTGTTGGCAAGTCAAAAAACCTTAAGTTCCTGAAGACTTTGAGGAAAATACTGTGTCTTTTTTATATAGATGCTAACCAGAAATTACTTTAATCTTCATATTTCTTTCTTGGATTTTTTGCTAGGCATATTAAATTTAAGGAGGCCAAAATCACAATAGACAATGAAAGCATGACCTCTTAGGATTAGAAGAATCATAACTAGTGTTGAAAGGTTGAATTTGCACAGAACCTAGATTTTTCGAAAGTTATTTTATGTTAGGTTCAGGGAGTACATGTCCTGGGTTGTTACATGGGTACATACTGTGTGATGCTAAGGTCTGGGGTATGAATAATCCTGTCACCCAGTAGTGAGCATAGTATCCAACAGGGAATATTTGTTTTTCTCTTTCCTTTTTGTGGGTACATAATAGGTATATATGTTTATGTAGTACATGACGTATTTTGATAAAAGCGTGCAATGCATAATAATTACATCAGAGTAAATGGTGTATCCATCCCTTAAGCATTTATCCTTTGTGTTACAAACAATCCAATTATATACTCTTTTTGTTATTTTGAAATGTACAATTAAATTATTGACTATAGTCACCCTTTTGTGCTATGAAATACTAGTTCTTTCTCTACGTTTTTGTACCCATTAGGCATCCCCATTTCCTCTCCCCAACCCACAATCCTTCCCAGCCTCCGGTATCAATTCTTCTACTCTCTATCTCCATGAGTTCAATTGTTTTAATGCTTAGCTCCCACAAATAGGTGAGAACATATGAAGTTTGTATTTCTGTTCTTGGCTTATTTCACATAACACAATGATCTCCAGTTCCAATCATGTTGTTGAAAATGACAAGATCTCATTCTTTTTTGTGGCTGAATAATACTGTTTATATGTACGATACTTTCTTTTCCATTCATCTGTTGATGGACACTTAGGTTGCTTCCAAATTTTGGCTGTTGTGAGTAGTGCTTCAATAAACAGAGGAGTGCAGAGATCTCTTCAATATACTGATTTCCTTTCTTATGAGTATACACCTAGCAGTGGGATTTCTAGATCATACAGTAGCTCTACTTTTAGTTTTTTGAAGAGCCTCCAAACTGTTTTCCCTGGTGGTTGTACTAATTTACATTCCCACTAACAGTGTATGAGGGCTCCCTTTTCTCCAGATCCTTGCCAGCATTTGTTATTGCTTGTTTTTTGGATAAAAGCCCTTTTAATTGGGGTGAGATAATATCTCCTTGTAGTTTTGATTTAGATTTCTCTAATGATCAATAATGTTGAGCACGTTTTCATATACCTGTTTGCCATTTGTATGTCTTCTTTTGAGAAATGTCTATTCAAATCTTTTGCCCATTTTAAATCAGATTATTAGATTTTTTTCTATAGAGTTGTTTGAACTGCTTATATATTCTGGTTATTAATGCTTTGTCAGATTAGTAGCTTGAAAACACTACCTCCCATTCTATGGGTTGTCTCTTCACTTTGTTGATTGTTTCCATTGGTGGGCAGAAGCTTTTTATCTTGATATGATCCCATTTGTTCATTTTTGACATTGTCCATGTTGCCTGTGCTTGTGGGGTATTACTCAAGAAATCTTTACCTACTCTAAAGTCCTAGAAAATTTCCCCAATATTTTCTTTTAATGGTCTCATAGTTTGAGGTCTTAGATTCAAGTTGTTACTCCTCTTTGATTTGATGTTTTTATATGGTGAGAGATGGGGTCTAGTTTCGTTCTTCTGCATATGGTTATCCAGTTTTTCCAGCATCATATGTTGAAGAGACTGTCTTTTCCCCAGTGTATGTTCTTGGCAGCTTTATTAAAAATGAGTTCACTCTAGGTGTATGGATTTGTTTCTGGGTTCTCTGTTCTGTTCCATTGGTCTATGTGTCTGTTTTTGTGCCAGTACCATGCTTTGGTTTTGGTCATTATAGCTCTGTCTGTAGTATAAAGTCAGGTAATATGAATTCTCCAGCTTATTCTTTTGCTCAGGATAGTTTGGCTATTCTGAGTCTTTTGTGATTCTATATAAATTTTAGGATTGTTTTATTTATGTCTATGTTGAATGTCATTGGTATTTTGATAGGGACTACATTGAATCTGTAGATTGCTTTGGGTAGTATGAACATTTTAATAATATTGATTCTTCCAATCCATGAACATGGAATAACTTTCCATTTTTTGGTGTCCCTTCAATTTCTTTCCTCAGTGTTTTATAATTTTCATTGTAGAGAACTTTTACTTCTTTGGTTAATTCCTAGGTGTTTTATTTTATTTTGTAACTATTGTAAATGGGATTACTTTATTGATTTGTTTTTCAGATTTTTTTGCTGTTCATTTATTATAAATGCTACTGATTTTTGTAAGTCAATCTTGTATCCTGCAACTTCACTGAATTTGTTTAATCAGATCTAATAGTTTTTTGGTGAAGTCTTTAGGTTTTTCCAAATATAAGATCATTTCACCTGCAAACACGGATAATTTGGCGTTTTCCTTTCCAATTTTGATACACTTTATATCTTTTTCTTGTCTGATTGCTCTACCGAGGACTTTCACTACTATGTTGAATAACAGTGGCGAAAGTGGGCATCCTTGTTGTGTTTCAGATATAAGAGGAAAGGCTTTCAGTCCTTCCCCATTCAGTATGATACTAGCTGTAGATCTGTCATATGTGCCTTTTATTATGTTAAGGTATATTCCTTCTATACCCAGTTTTTTTGAGGGTTTTTACCATGAAGGGATGTCAAATTTTATCAAATGCTTTTTCAGTATCAATTGAAATAATCATATGAGTTTTGTCCTTCATTCTTTTGATATAGTGTACCACATCTATTGATTTGCTTATGTCGAACCATCATTGCATCCCTGGAATAAATCCCTCTTGGTCATGATGAATGAACTTTTTAATATGTTGTTGAATTCAGTTTGCTAGTATTTTGTTGAGGGTTTTTGTATCAATAATTATCAGGGATATTGGCTTGTAGTTTTATTTTTATGATGTGGTTTGTGTGGCTTTTCTATCAGGGTATTATTGGCCTCATAGAATGCCAATAGGTAGTTTTTCAACACTTATCCCTCCCTCTCTCTCCCCCTCCTCTAGTAATCCTTAGTATCTGTTTTCTCATCTTTGTGTCCATCTGTACTTAAGGGGTTTAGCTCCCACTTATGAGTGAGAACATGCAGCACTTGGTTTTCTGTTCCTGCATTAATTCACTTAGGATAATGGCCTCCACCTACATCCATGTTGCTACTAAGGCCATAATTTCATTCCTTTTTATGGCTGCATAGAATTTCAGGGTGTATATGTACCAAATTTGCTTTGTCCAGTTCACCACTGATGGGTATCTAGGTTGATTTGATGTCTTTGCTATTGTGAATAGTGCTGTGAGGAACATATGCATGCATATGACTTTTTGCTAGAACAACTTATATTCCTTTGGGTATATACCCAGTAATGGGATCGCTTGGTTGAATGGTAGTTCTAAGTTCTTTGAAAAACACAAATTACTTTCCACAGAACATAGATCTTACACTTTTTCCTCCCAGTGCTTTCCTCTCAGTATTATCACCTCTTTTAACAACACAGCACCTTTTGGATGTTCTATCCATCTTGAAATCACCAGTATCAGCAGACAGCAGAACATGCTAGGAATCATGAAGCAAATTAAATGCTAAGCAGAAATGAGTCAATGTGCCCTGTGTTTCATTAACACCATCCAGTGAAGTTACAAATTCTGCCTGAATTGAAATCTAAGCCACATCAAGATCAGGGGGCTTGTGCTTGGATCTGTTTTCCTCCTGAGTTATGAAGGGCTGAGTTGTTGCTATTGAACTAAAAAAACAAGGCTATCCTTGAGCCACCAGTATCATTTTCAATCTTACCTGGCCAGTACCTTCTCTGTTTCTTCTGTTGCTCCCTTATCACTAGAGTCCAAAGTGGGTAGCCTGTTTTTGTATTGAAAGAGAGCAGGATCTTGCTGCTCAAACACTCTACCCACCTCATTACTATTTCATTGCTGCTTGTCTTTTCTAATATTCCTAAACTATACCCCTAATCTTGACATGAGCAATTAGTGCAATTTTTACAAACATCGTCTTCCACAACATCATCCAAGGGTGGGTGATGCCTAAAGATGATGATTCATTTTCTTTCATGCACTAATTACTGCAAAAAGAGCAGGAGCCCATGTGAGTCACCTAAGACCAAGGTGATGGTTTTACAGTCAGCAGCAGCATCCAGCTTCCCCTCACCTCATTTCCAAATCCTGCTACTTTTTTCCCTTCTTCTCCAGTTTGTTCTCTACTTTTCTGTGCCTGCAAGGTAACAGTAGATTTAAAAATGGGCTGTTATAGTAGTGAGATATTATTGTGAAATAGCAAGCATACATCATTTGATAATCATAAGCAGAAGAGGTCTTGGGGAACAGTCATATGATTACAAGCCTTATATTTCATAAGCTGAAGATTTGAGGACAGAATATCACAAACAGTGTGAATTCTGGAGGTTAGTTCTGATTTATCTATTTTGCTTATGACAAGGTTAGTCTGTATTTGCTTCCAGTTCTCCAAAGGTGTCCGTGGCTCCTGGATACCAGATTTCCTATTTTATTTCTCAAATTTTAGGTTTTAGGTGAATGGCATGATGGCTAACAGCAAGCACCTGGAATCCTACTGAGGATGTGTGCCCTGTCTTTTTATCCTAATCGGTATGACTAGAAACTTTTCAACTTTTTGGATTTCCTCAAGGAATTATAGTTTCCCTGAGTTTCTCTTTTTTTATTTTTAATTCCTGTTTTGATCTTTACTGTTTCATTTATTCCACTGACTTTAAGTTTAATTCGCCCTTTTCTCTAGTTTCATAGGTAGAAACTGAGATCATAATTTAGACCTTTCTTTGGTCAAGTATAGGGACTTTAGGCTATACATCTTCCTCTATATACTGCTTCAGTGGCATCCCACAAATTTTGAGATGTGCTTACCTTGTTATTTAGTTTAAAATGCTTTGTAATTTCTCTTTGAATTTCTTCTTTGATCTATGGGTTATTTGGATGTATGTTATCTAATTTCCAAGTATATTGGGATTTTCCACAGATTTTTCTGTTATTGATTTCTAATTCAATTCTGTTGTGTTTAGAGAACCCGCTCTGTGTAACTTGAATTCTTTCCTATGTTGAATTTTTATTTTTATTCATTTCAAAGTATTTTTAAATTTCCCTGTGATTTCTTTTTTGACCCATTGTTTTATTTAAGAATGTGTTTAATTTCTACATATTTGTGAATTTCTCAAATTTCCTTATGTTATTGATTTCTGATTTCTTATTAATTTCATCATGGTCAGAGAATATACTTTGTATTATTTTAATCCAGCCTTATCCCTTCTTCGTGAAATATCTGTTGAAATCTTTTGGATATTTGAAGAAAACTTTTGGTTGATTATTGAGCTGTAAATATTTCCATATTCTAGACATTATTTTATTTATAAATATCTATATTTTGTCTATAGTATTTAAATAATTCAATCACTTTATTTTTCTATGTGTTGTGAGACAAGTGTCAAGGTTTTTTGTTTTTCATATCGAAGTCCAATTATTTCAGCACCATTTGATGAAAAAATTATTATTATTACTTTTTTTTCTGCGATGTAGTCTCACTCTGTCACCCAGACTGAAGTCAGTGACAGTCTCTCAGTTCACTGCAGCCTCTGCCTCCTGAGTTCAAGCAATTCTCCTGCCTCAACCTCCCGAGTAGCTGTAGCTGGGATTACAGGCACCCACCACCACACTTGGCTAATGTTTGTATTTTCAGTAGAGACGGGGTTTTTCCATATTGGCCAGGGCAGGCTGGTCTCGAACTCCTGACCTCAAGTGATCCACCCGCCTCAGCCTCCCAAAGTGCTGGAATTACAGGAGTGAGCCACTGCGCCTGGCCGAAAAGATTATTCTTTATTCGTCAAAATTGCCTTGGCATCTTTGTTCAAAATCATTCATGTATGTGTGGATCTATTTTTGAATTCTGTATTCTGTACCATTGTTCTACATGTCCATTTTTATGCCGACAGGTCGTTATCTTGATTAATGTCAATTTACTATAAGTCATAAAATCAGTTAACGTGAGTTTTAAAATTCTATTTTTTCAATTTATTTTGGATATTCTAGAAAATTTACATCTCTATATAAATTGTACGACCTGCTTGTTAATTTCTACCAAAAAAAAAAAAAAAACTGCAGATATTTAGAGTGAGATTGCATTGAATCCATAGATCACTTAAGGGAGAATTTACATCTTAACAATATTAACTCTTCTGACCCGTGATCATGGTGTGTCCCTCCACTTCACTGGATTTTCTTTCATTTTTCTCAGTATTGTTTTATAGTTTTCTGGATACAAATCCTTCACACATTTTGTTAAATTTTTCCATAAGTATTTAATGTATTTTTATGCTAACTTATATTTTTGTTTTTTCATTATGTAATTGTTCATTGTCGGTATAGAGAAATACATTTGATTTTTGGATATTGGCCTTGTATCCTACTACCTTGATAACCTCACTTATTAATTTTCTTATCTTTTTGTCTGGTAAATTCTTTGAGATTTTCTGCATAGAAGATCATGCCATCTGGGAATAAACAGTTTTACTTCTTTTCTTCCAATCTACCTGCTGCATATATTTTTTCTTGCCTTAGTGCACAGGCTACATTGCCCAATAAAATACTGACTAAAAGTGGTGAGATAAGACATCCTTACCTCATTCCCAATCTTAGAGGGGAAAGTATTACTCTTTTACCATTAACTATGATATTATCTGTATGTTTACCATTAAGCATGACATAGATGTCCTTTACCGAGTTAAGGAATATCCCTTTTATTCCTAGAGTGCAGAGAATTTTGATCATGAATAGATATTAATTTCTGTCAAATGCTTTTACTATATGTATTAAAGTAATTTTTTTAGTGATTTTTTTGACATACATAGAAATCATGTTTTTATGGCAGGTACAGATACCTTAAATTGTTTTATATATTTAATTGCTGGTCTATCTTCTTCAATAAAAAGAAAACCACAAGAAAACAAACTTTGCCTTTTCACCAACATATCCCCAGTACCTAGAACATTCCTGGAACATTATGGGTTCTCAGTAAGTATTTATTGAATAAGTAAATTCATATCGGAATAATGCTTGCCATATGATATTCTTTTGTGCATCTAATCATCCACCATCTTCATTAAATATTGAGGCCCTAGATGACAAAGAATGCTCCACTCATCTTTTTGTTTCCCACAACACTTAACATAAGGTTTTAGATTGGGGTATCCACAAACATTTATGAATTTGAATACATTTGAATTGAAACTCATCATTGCATAATTGAAACATCTTTTCATTCCGTTCTGGTGGGTAGGAAAGGGGTAACAGAGAATCAGGAGAAAATGATGGCATGGCAGAGTTACATCAGCTCTCTCCACTTGCCCCTGGCTCTTTTCTCCTCAGATTCTGCCCTGTAAGGTGGAACTCAGGCATTTTTCTCCCTGAGTATCCAGCTTAGCATTTGAAGTCAATAAAACTGATCCTTAGATGATGAGCATCTTTTGTTACAACCAAGCTCTAACCTCAGATTCTTATCCTGACCTGTATAACCGCCAGCAAGTCACATCACCTTACAGAGCTGTGCTGGGTTTTACTTTCATTACAAGGAAGGATTCTACTTCTCAGGGTCATTATAGAATAGTTAAGAGAGAAAGTATCAAAGTGCTGTGAAAAGATGACATCAGTAGCGATCTCAATTTTTAATTAAGAGATGAAACTAGAGATTCTTTTCTCTATGAGATTTAGGGTATACTAGTCATGAAAATACATTACAAGTCAGTTCTATTTTTGTAAGATTGCACCATAGAGAGATTCTTCTAGTATTGTTACACAATTTAAATATCGTGATTACTTTGGCCTATGTTTCCTCAATCATTTCACAGATATATATGGAGCTCTGTGACAGGCACTGTTGTAACTACAAAGGAAAGTTAGGGAGGAAAACCCCTGATCGCTGGGTTTACATTCTAGTGGTGAAACCAGACATACTAAGCAGTTAAATACCTCTGCGTGATAAATGCAATGAGAATGATCTAGGTGTTTGTATCATTGTATCCTAGAGAAAGGGTCCCTCACTGGAGTTGGGGAAGTGATGTTGGTGATGAATTTTAGGAAGCAGTTCCTGAGATATGTCTTAAAGAAGAAGTAAACACTCAGCAAATATGGAATAAATGTTGCTTATCCCATTCTGCTTGGATTAAAGTTCCTGAAAGAGCCCAGCGAGGGAATGAAAAGGAAGGGAGATGTTCCACGGAGGAATTACCAGTATTCAATTTGGAGAATGACAAATAGGAGGCTGAGGAAGGAGGAAATGCAGTAGAAGAATTGATTCAGGGGACTTCAGGTCATGGGAGGCCACATGTACTTCACTGGGGAGTTCGGACATGATCCTGAAGGAGTCAGAAGAAAAGAACTGACCTGGGCATACCTTAGTTTAGATGGATCACTCTGAGTGAGACATTTTTCTTTGAAGTCTTTGAAATAACTGCAAACAATCTTAAGATGTCCATTCTTCACTCCCACTCTCCATGGCTCTCTGGGAATGATAATCCAAGATTAGTCCACAACACGGGAGATTTTGTTTGATCTTGGTGTGTTATCTGTATGAACCCAGGACTGGGCTTCTAGTTATGATCTGCCTTTCTCCCAGAGTTACTTTCATGCTAGTTAAGTAGACTTCTCTCTTGTTCTCTTGTTTTCTTTGCTTATTCATAACTTCTGGTCCCTTAAAACTTGGCTTGTACATAGCTTAAATTATTTAACTTCAGCCCTGACTCCACATGATTTCAAAAGTAGAATGCTCAATACCAGCACACCTTGGTTTCTGAGTTTATTAGTTCAAAATCTCAAGAGATAATTGGCCCAAGTCATTTGCCTGTCAGTGACCTATTTTTGGGTCATATGACTATCCCTGGTTCAACCACGTGCAGCTAGAAAGAACAGATTTTCATCATACAAAATGGCTGCTAGGGTCACTTGTTTTGACAATGGCCTTTGGTAGGAGCAGTCCTCCTCTGCTCATGGCACAGACAGATGCCCTAAGACACATCATCTACACAGACTTAATTCTTTTTTTTTTTTTAATCTTTTTTTTTTATTATTGTACTTTAAGTTCTAGGGTACATGTGCATAACGTGCACGTTTGTTACATATGTATACTTGTGCCATGTTGCTGTGCTGCACCCATCAACTTGTCATTTACATCAGGTATAAATCCTATGCAATCCCTCCCCCCTCCCTCCTCCCTATAATAGGCCCTGGTGTGTGATGTCCCCCTTCCCGAGTCCAAGTGATCTGATTGTTCAGTTCCCACCCATGGTGAGAACATCGCGGTGTTTGGTTTTCTGTTCTTGTGATAGTTTGCTAAGAATGATGGTTTCCAGCTACATCCATGTCTACAAAGGACACAAACTCATCCTTTTTATGGCTGCATAGTATTCCATGGTGTATATGTGCCACATTTTTTTTTTCTTAATCAGTCTGTCACTGATGGACATTTGGGTTGATTCCAAGTCTTTGCTATTGAATAGTGCATAATGAACATAGGTGTGCATGTGTCTTTATAGCAGCATGATTTATAATCCTTTGGGTATATCCCAGTAATGGGATGGCTGGGTCATATGGAGCAATAGTTCTAGATCCTTGAGGAATGCATGCATACTGTTTTCCATAATGGTTGAACTAGTTTACAATCCACCAACAGTGTAAAAGAAGTGTTCCTATTTCTCCACATCCTCTCCAGCACCTGTTGTTTCCTGACCTTTTAATGATCGCCATTCTAACTGGTGTGAGATGGTATCTCATTATTAGTTTTGATTTGCATTTCTCTGATGGCCAGTGATGCTGAACATTTTTCATGTGTCTGTTGGCTGTATGAATGTCTTCTTTTTGAAATGTCTGTTGTTCATATCCTTTGCCTACTTTTTGATGGGGGTTGTTTGTTTTCTTGTAAATTTGTTTGAGTTCTTTGTAGGTTCTGGATAGTAGCCCTTTGTCAGATGAGTAGATTGCAAACTTTTCTCTCCCATTCTGTAGGTTGCCTGTTCACTCTGATGGTAGTTTCTTTTACAGCATTGCAGAAGCTCTTTGGATTTAATTAGATACCATTTGTCAATTTTGGCTTTGCTGCTGTTATTTGCTTTTGGTGTTTTAGACATGAAGTCTTTGCCCTTACCGTCCTGAATGGTACTACCTAAGGTTTTCCTCTAGGGTTTTATGGTGTGGATCCTAACATTTAAGTCTCTAATCCATCTTGAATTAGACCCTTTCATATAAAAGAGTAGGAAAGGATCAGTTTCAGCTTTTCTACTTATGGCTAGCCAGTTTCCCAGCATCATTTATTAAATAGGGAATCTTTCCCATTTCTTGTTTTCTCTCAGGTTTGTCAAAGATCAGATGGCTGTAGATGTGTGGTATTATTTCTGAGGACTCTGTTCTGTTCCATTGGTCTATATCTCTGTTTGGTACCAGTACCATGCTGTTTTAGTTACTGTAGCCTTGTAGTATAGTTTGAAGTCAGGTAGTGTGATGCCTCCAGCTTTGTTCTTTTGACTTAGGATTGTCTTGGCAATGTGGGCTCTTTT
Source organism: Papio anubis (assembly GCF_008728515.1). NCBI lineage: Eukaryota > Metazoa > Chordata > Mammalia > Primates > Cercopithecidae > Papio > Papio anubis. Next base: position 118,604,116 of record NC_044977.1, on the reverse strand, counting down.
TGGTTCCATATGAACTTTCAAGCAGTTTTCCAATTCTGTGAAGAAAGTCATTAGTATGATAGGGATGGCATTGAATCTATAAATAACCTTGGGCAGTATATGGCCATTTGCGATATATATGGACAGAAATTATAACAAACTGTCTCAGACCACAGTGCAATCAAACTAAGAACTCAGGACTAAGAAACTCAATCAAAACTTGGCTCAAATACATGGAAACTGAACAACCTGCTCCTGAAATTGTTACTGGGTACATACTTGAAATGAAGGCAGAAATAAAGTGTTCTTTGAAACCAATGAGGAACAAAAGATACAACATACAGAATCTGGGACATTTAAAGAAGCTGTGTGTAGAGAGTTATAGCACTAAATGCCCACAAGAGAAGCAGGAAAGATCTAGGTGGCTGGCTCTATTTATCTGAATTAAAGAACTAGAAGGCAAGAGCAAACACATTCAAAAAGCTAGCCAGAGGCAGAAATAACTAAGATGAGAGCAAGAACTGAAGGAGATAGAGACACAAAAAACCCTCAAAATCAATGAATCCGGGAGTTGGTTTTTTGAAAAGATCAATAAAATTGACAGACCGCTAAGACTAATAAGAAAAGAAGAATCAAATAGATGCAATAACAAATGATAAAGGGGATATCAATAGGCCCACAGAAATACAAACTACCATCAGAGAATACTATAAACACCTCTACATAGTAAGCTAGAAAATCCTAGAAGAAATGGATAATTTCCTGGACACTTATCTTCCAAGACTAAACCAGGAAGAAGTTGATTCCCTAGAATAGATAATAGCAGGCTCTGAAATTGGTAATAATTAATAGCCTACAACCAAAAAAGTCCAGGACCAGATGGATTCACAGCTGAATTCTACCAGAGGTACAAGGAGGAGCTGGTACCATTCCTTCTGAAACTATTCCAATCAATAGAAAAAGAATCCTCCTAACTCATTTTATGAGGCCAACATCATCCTGATACCAAAGCCTGGCAGAGACACAACAAAAAGGAATTTTTAGACCAATATCCTGATGAACATCGTGCAAAAATCCTCAAAAAATACTGGCAAACCGGATTCAGCACATCAAAAGCTTATCCACCATGATCAAGTGGGCTTCATCCCTGGGATGCAAGGCTGGTTCAACATTAAGCAAATCAATAAACATAATCAACGTAAACGAAACAAAGACAAGAACCACATGATTATCTCAATAGTGCAGAAAAGGCCTTTGACAAAATTCAACAGCCTTCATGCTAAAAGCTCTCAATAAATTCGGTATTGATGGAACGTACCTCAAAATAATAAGAGCTATTTATGACAGTACAGCCAATATCATACTGAATGGGCAAAAACTGGAAAAATTCCCTTTGAAACTGGCACAAGACAGGATGCCCTACTCTCACCACTCCTATTCAACATAGTGTTGGAAGTTCTGACTAGAGGCAATCAGGCGAAATCAAAAGAATTATTCAGTTAGGAAAGAAAGAAGTCAAATTGTCCCTGTTTGCAGATGACATGATTGTATATTTAGAAAACCCCATTGTCTCAGTCAAAATCTCCTTAAGCTGATAAAGCAACTAAGCAAAATCTCAGGATACAAAATTAATGTGCAAAAATCACAAACATTCTTATACACCAGTAACGAACAAACAGAGAGCCAAATCATGAATGAACTTCCATTCACAATTGCTTCAAAGAGAATCAAATACCTAGGAATCAACTTACAAAGGGATGTAAGGACCTCTTCAAAGGAGAACTACAAACCACTGCTCAGTGAAATCAAAGAGGACACAAACAAATGGAAGAACATACCATGCTCATGGATAGGAAGAATACACAGACTTAATTCTAATCATCATTTCATGCATTGAGAATTTTGAAATTGTTCCCAGGAAAAGTATGAAGTATTGGTCAGTTTGCTTGCTCTTTCCTTCCTTCCTTCCTTTTATTCTCCTTCCTTCCTTTTATTCTTTCTTTGTTTCTTTTTCTTTCTTTTGCCTTTTTTATTGATGTTAAATTCCTGTAATACAAAATTAAAGTGTATAATTCAATGCCATTTAGTACACTCACAGTGTTGTGGGGTAAGCCTTTTGTAACCATGTAGCACCCAGATTTTCCTATTCTTGAATTTTATTTCTTTCCCAAAATATTAGTAAATGACATTCTCAGAATATGAATCACAATCAAAACTGAGGAATCTTACTGTGTTACTGGCATGTAACTTGAAAGAAGTTCATGGAGGGAGCTCAGGTGAGAGACTTCAGCTACTGGCAATATTTGCAATTTATCTAGAGTTTAGAGGTTCTTAACCCTGACTGCATATGGGAACCACTCGGAATGTTCAAATTATTTATGCCTGGACTCTCTCTTTAGAAATTTTTATTTAATTGGTTTGGTGACCCTAGCATCAGTGTTTTTGTTTTTTTGTTTTTGTTTTTGTTTTTTAACAATCTCCCCAGGCAATTCTAATGTAAACTCAATGGCGGGTGATAAAGATATCATTGTAAATGAGCATATTTGTGGCAAGCACATGGGAGCAAAACCGTGATTCAGAGATAGAAGCCCAGAGAATCATTTAAATAGGAAGAGCAAACTTGAAAATGAGAGAGATGAAGCAATCCAGGCAACAATGTGGAAGGAAGAAAGAAAGTAGAGCCCAAGAGAGGCAAAGCAGCTGGAGTTGAGGAATCTTCCTAAAATTTTAGCCATGTAGGAACTTCTGGATTCTTGTGACTCCAAAAGTGATCCATACACTGGCAGCATTGCATAACACATGGGACCTTGTTAGAAATACAGCATCTCCCACCGACCCCAGACCCTCCAAATGAGACTCTGCATTTAACAAAATCCCCAGGTGACCCATATGCACATCAAAGATTGATGAGTACTATCTATATTCTAAGGGGAAGACAGCAAAGCATTAATTTAAAGAGATAAATTTCTTCCTTTTGAAAACAATGTGTTTAAGGCAGAAAAAAACCTTGACTAAGTCAGAAGCTTGGCTATCTAGTCTCAGCTCTTCCACAATCAGCTCAGTGACCTTTCATATTTTCCTTCAAAATTTTTCAGTCTGAAATGTCCTTTCATTTATCAGTAGACAGTCATAATGGCTTGAACCAGGTCTATATTTTGAAGGAAACTAAAACAAGACAACGGGACAAGGAAGGCACTATATTACACAGGCTGCTTACGGAAGGCTTCTCTCTTTTTGAAATTGGATAGTGACAAGTTATAATTGTATGTATTTATGGGGTACCAAATGATATATGTATACCAACTGGAATTACTGACTCAAACTCACTGAAATAACTATCAATTACCTCAAATACTTATCACTTACTCCTCGAGTCTAACTGAACATTGTGTTTTTTGACGAACATATCCCATTCCTCCCACTCCCCAGACTCAACTAAGCACCATTCTAAGAACCAACTCAAGTTCTACATATTCAATTTTTTAGCTTCCACATGTAAGTGAGATAATGCAGTATTTCCCTTTTTGTGCCTGGCTCATTTCATTTAGCACAATGTACTCCAGGTTCATCCATGTTATCACAAAGGACATAATTTCCCCTTTTCAAGGGTGAGTAATATTCCTTCCTGTGTTTATAACACATTTTTTAAATCCATTCATCTATTGATGGATACTTAATTTGATTCCATAACTGGGCTATTGTGAATAATGCTGCAATAAACATGGGAATGCAGATATTTCTTTAACATCTGATTTCAAATCCTTTGGCTATATACCCAGAAGTGGGATTGGTGGATCATATGATAATTCTATTTTCAGTTTTTGAGAAACTGCCATACTGTTTTGCATAGTAGCAGTGGTAATTTACATTTCCACCAACAGGGTTCAAGAGTTTCTTTTTCTGCACATTCTTGCCAACACTTGTTAAATTTCATCTTTTTGTTAATAGCCATTCTGACATGTATGAGATAGTATCTCATTGTGGTTTTAATTTGCGTTTCTTTAATGACTAAGGATGTTGAGCATTTTTAATGTATCTGTTGACCACTTGTATATCTTCTTTTGAGAAATATCCATTCAGGTCCTTTGACCATTTTTAAATTGGGTTGTTTTATTGCTATTGAGTTATTTGAGTTCCTTATATATTTGGGATATTAACCCTTTTCCAGATGTATGGTAATATGCTTTGACTGTGTCCCCACCCTAATCTCATCTTGAATTGTAGTTCCTATCATCCCCACATGTTGTGGGAGGGACTCGATGGGAGTTAATTAAATCACAGGGGCAGTTACTCCCATGCTGTTCTCATGATAGTGAGTTCTCACGAGATCTGATGGTTTTATAAAGAACTTTTCCCCTTTTGCTTGGCACTTCTCCTTCCTGCTACTATGTGAAGGACATGTTTGCTTCCCCTTCTGTTATGACCGTAAGTTTCCTGAGGCATCCCCAGCCCTGCAAACCTGTGAGTCAATTAAACCTCTTTCCTTTATAAATTACCCAGTCTTGAGTACTTCTTTATAGCAGTGTGAGAATGGACTAATACATATGGCTTGCAAATATTTTCTACCATTCCATAAGTTGTCTTTTCACTCTGATAATTGTTTCTTTGCTGTGCAGAAGACTTTTCATTTGATGTAATCATATTTATCTTTTGTTGTTGTTGTTGTCTGAGCATTTGGCATCAAATCTAAAAAATCATTGCCTAGAGCAATGTCATAGGGTTTTAGCAAGGGTTTTTCTTATATTTGAGCAAATAGCTGAAGCAAATGAGAGTTCAAGTTGTATGAATATCTGTTGATGAATGAAAGAGAATTTCAGGTTGAAAAATAGAGAAGGAAAGAAAATAACATGAAGGTTTATCAGAGACGGTTAAGTAAATTATAGCCTACACATTTAAGAGAAAACTATGCATACATTAGAAGGTTGATCTATATTAATACTTAGTAGCATGGAAAGATTTTTAAAATAATTTCTTGAGTTGAAAACAAGCAAGTGTACAATTTTATTCTATTTATATAAAAGTGTGTGTGTGTGCATGCATGCCTGCATGTTTGTGTGTGTGGAGGCAATGCATACATAGAGAAGTATTTAGAAAGATGGTTACAAAATGTTCACAAGGGTGATCTATTAGACATACACAAAAATAAAGATGATTGAATAATGTTTATTGTCTGTCTCTCTCACCAGAATGTAAACTCTATGAAAACAGGAACTTAGCTTTGTTCACTACTTCATTCCTAGTATCTAGATACATAGTGAATGAATCACAAAGGAAAGAAGAAAATACATTGCTTATACACAGACCAAATAATGGCTCAGATTACTGGAGTTCAAAGGCATGAAGGGGAACAAAGGAGATAACAGTGGATGTCTGAGCAGATTTGATTGGGCAGAGCTTTGAATCCCAGCATAAACCTGGACTTCAAGCTTCAGGAAATGGGTAGCCATTGCTCACTGAGAGGACGAGGTGGAGGATGGATTTTCTTTCTTTTTTTTTTAAGTGTAAGTATGGACTTTATTTTTTTAAAAGTCTTTTGAGAACTGCAAATTATGAAGTAAAAGTAGATCACTATGTAGAAATCTAGTGAATACATTTTGCCAGTGCGTGAAAACTTTATCAAAGTTATTCATTTAACAAATTCACCCCATTCACAATACTCAGTTATAATGTTCTTTTTAAGGCTACTATACCTTTCTTTCAAATTTCAAACAATATTACATGTTATTCCCTCAAAACGAACTTTTAAACAACAAACTTTTGGCTCATAAGAATGGCACCTTCAAAAGGGGCGATTTCCACTCAGTCTCTGGCGGCATTATTCCAGGCTAGTTTCTTTCACCAGTTAAAAACTTTCAAAATGTTCACTTTTAACACAAAGTCTTTCCATAAAATATGTGGCTACATTTTCCCCCTTGATGACTACATACATAGATGGGTAGCAGCAAGAAAAGATGAAAATGAACAGGCAGTCATTAAAATGAATGCATCAATTGTATACAAGAAATATTTGGCTCATGGCAATTAAAAATGGCAACTAGGGTATGTTAATTGCCAGAGGCTTGAGTCATTACTGAATATGTTAAGAGAATGAAGCCAGTCCAGTATGACCAAGTAGGAATATATAATTGTCATTGCACTTCATTTGTCATAGCAAATGCTCTAAGCCAATAGGAAATCTAAGCTATATCTAGATTCCGAATTAGAACATGCTGACCTTTACATTTTCAACGGTTTTTACTGGGTTTAGTATATCAGTCATTTTCTTTACTCAAACTCCTTTACGAATTCTTTCCTATCAATCTAAGTGTATTCTGTGCATAAAATACCTTAAACGAAAAGACTTTTCTAAGGTTCATTTGAAAATGGTTGTATAAAAAAATAGCCATTTGTTTTGCCTGGAAAGATACAAACTAAATGCAGAAGTTTCTCAAGGAGAAAAAGCTCATCTTTCCTCTTCCCACTACCTCTGCCACATTTTGATTTCCGAAACATTTCAAGTCTGTTCTCCATGGCTTCTCTAAGGATAAAACCCAGAGAGCAAACAATTGAGCTTTAGGACATCTGGAGTTAAAAATGCAAAAAGAAAAAAGTTAACTGCAAGCAATGGTCCACATACTCAAGATTCATGTTAAATAAGTTCAGTTATTACATATGGGTTTTTCATTGATGAGTAGGGCTCTGGGCAAGGCATATTATCACACAAATCATTGCCTTTTGAGACTTTGGATACTTTCACAGTTTAATTTGCAAACAGAAGTTTTATAATAAATCATTTTTTAACCAAATCATATCTTGAAAACTGTTTATAGAAACCAGGGAATAAAATAGACATTTCATTGTGGAAGCTAGCCGTTATATTACTATGATGAAAATACAGGAGGTGAAGATAACTGATAAGACTAATGCAACATTAGATTCAAATCTATAGCTCTGTAGCTATAAACATGGTTTTAGAAACTAAACCCAACATTTCAGCAACCATAGAAACAGTTAAAATAAAATTTGCCATGAAAGCCCTTATGTCATGCTTGATACAGGGAGGTAGGAAGATGTAAGAACCAGGACACATGAGACATGACATTTTATCTACAGCTTCTGTTTGTTTTACAGAGGGTGTAGTTTCAAATTTCAGTCACGTTCTTCAGCTTCAGATTCAGATCCTTCTTCAGGATTTTTGAACCACTCTCCAAACTTTCTCATTTGCTCAAGGAAAACACTCTTCCCCTTTGCAACATGTGTACCTTTATACCACTTCAAAATGGGCTCTTCGCTCAAGATTACAGCCTTATAAAAAAGCACCACTATTTTCTGGAAGGCTTTCATGAAATAAATGTTGTCATAGCAATACTCCTGAATCTTCAGTTACAGAGTCAGCTCAGACTGACCTTGAGTAGTAAAGGCAGCAAGTAGAGTGCTGTATCGCTTCAAATGCTTGACAGTTTGCTGTGCTACAAGCTCCTCTTTTTTGCTGCATTCCACAGACCTCATTACATTTGACCAGACTGTTTTGATGACAACTGGTTCTGGGATGTTGGTTTTTTTTCATCTCCTCCTTGACATATAAAATTATATCCTTAAATGGATCACCACGGGACATCTGTTCTTGAAGTTCTTTCTGGAGCTCCTTACAAGCTCTGATGGATTGCTAATTCCGAACATATTCCGAAAGCTCTTTCAAGCCTGCCTCAGTAAAATACTTTGTGAAGTGTTTAACGCTTTGCTTATTGGCGGGAAGAAGTTCCATCAGGCTATTATCCATGCTGACTTTCCGAAGACTTGAAGCTACTGCATTGATATCTTTTTCATTTATTGATGATTTAAAGAGCTTTACAGCAACAGCTGCTGAAACCCCTTCTTTAACCAAATTCTCATTATAAAGGCTATTAAGAATGGATGTCATTAGCCAGAAGAACACCAGTCAACATAGCCAGCTTGTTCCTCTCTGACTCAAAAACCCTTTCAGAACAGCAGCAGCTTTTTTACTTCATCTTCACAACCTTTCTCCAGGTATTTGTAGTGCCTGATTAACTTGTTAAAAACCTGAGCAAATGCTTGCATGGTCTCTAGGTCTTCTTGGGCTGCAAACACTCAGACATCTGTATGCATCATGTCATCTGCCAGTGAACCACCTGGGGCCAGCATTCCATCAGCCACCAGAATGTCAATGAGTGTTTCTGCACATCGACGGTAATCAAGTTTTGTTCCAGAAAAGCATCAAGAAACTTAGCTACTGCTTCCAAATCAGTACCAGTTTCAGTGAAGCCTTGAATAATACAGTCTTGAAACTGAGTAGGGTCAACCCTCTCTTTTTCATCTCTTTTTCTGGTTTTAAAATGCTGGGCCTGATAGCGTTGGTTTTTGCTGCTTTTAATTACTCATAAAAGACACCTGAATTTAAGGCAAAGAGGAAAGAGCCAGAAATCCCCAATGTAGCAGCAACTGCCATGGTGTCTCCTCTGCAACCAGAACCGAGGATGGATTTTCACACCACTGTCTAGCCTGATGGATGCTCTTCTCCATCTCTCACTACAAAACAAACTCTCCATGAATAAACAAGACATTCAGACATCTTTCAGGCTCCTAACTGATGGAGAGTTTTAAGCTAGTTAAGGCTTTAGGGCTTAACATTCACTTGCTGGTTGATGAAGGCCCAGAAAACAAAGTGAAAATGCTTCCGTTTCCCCATTTCAATCTGTGCGCCACCATCTGCTGCACTGATTCCCATGATGGCTGCCATGGTGAAGATAGAAAAGGAATGGCCCAGGAAGCCAGAGTCTCATTGATGCCAACACAAGAGAGACTCACAGCCCTGAGGTCAAGGAAAACTTTCTTTCTGATACTTTGTCTTAAGCAGTGCTGGGACTTTTCACTTTTTACACTAAGGCCTTGTGTAGACAAGCACAGGTCACTGAATTGGTTCCATGGACCAACCCTTTGATCACACCATGTGTGGAAACAATACTGCACTATTTGTCTTTTCTCCCTTTGAGAAGTCCTTAATTATTATTGAAGGGATGTTTCCTATTATTCGTCCTGTCCCCTTCGACTCAACCCTACCAGCAGACAGGCTGGTCTTCCTTAAATGCAAATGCTACCCCTTCACTCACTCGCCCACTACAGCCCTTCGTTGGCTGTACATTGCTGTTAGAATAATCATGTTGTCCTTGGCATAGCCTCCAAGGCCCTGTCTCTCTCCAGAACAGTGTCCACCTTAGGCCACCCTCTCTCTTGCCCTCTAGGGTCCAGCACACTGACCTTCCTTCAGTTCCTCAAACATGTCATGTTCCTTCCTAACTCAGACCTTTTCCACACTGTTCTTTATGCCTGGAATTGTACTCCTCCCTTCAGCAATCTGGTCAGCTCCCACTCATCCATTACATTATGGTATAAATGTCACTACCTCAGGGGTGCCCTCCTCAGTGTCATGCCCTGGACCAGCCTGGGTAAATGTAAAAGAGGCTCCCATAGCATCTACCTAGAGCTTCTCTACCATAGCACATAACTCACTTACAGTTAAATAATTATTGGGCAATTATTTATTCAGCATGAGTTTTCCCCATTGGACAAACCAAGTTGGTCCCAGCATAGTGCTGGCATGTGTGATCCTTCTAAACCTTTTGTTTTTCAGTGCTATTCTCATTGTACAATGTCAGTAGGTTAACAATGAGCGGAGTAAGAGAAAGTGGAAACTGTATATTTCAACAAGTTTGGCTGTAAAGGGGAAGAGAGAGATAGGGTAGCAGCTGGAGGGCACTATGGAAGTATCTTAACCAGCTCAGGCTGCCATCACAAAATCTCACAGACCGTGTGGCTTAAACAGGTGAAATGCATTTCTTACAGTTCTGGAGGCTGGAAGTGGCAGCTCCAGGTGCCAGCATGGTTGGCGCCTGGTGAACGCTCTCTTTCTGGCTTACAGGCAGCTGCCTTCTCACTGTGTCCTCATTTGGCGGAGGGTGGGTGGGTTCTGGTCTCTTCCTCTTCTTTAAGAACAGCAATCCCATTATGAGGACCCCACTCTCATTACTTCATCTAAACCTAGTTACCTGCCAAAGGTCCCATCTGCAAATATCATCATATTAGGGTTTAGGTTTCAACATAATGAATTTCGGTTTTAAACATATAAATTTGGCAGTGGGGTGTCACAATTCAATCCATAGAAGGGATTAAGCAAAGTCTTTTTATGATAGGAAATCTTGAGCAGGCTTAAACACTCATGGTAGATGCCAGCAGAGAGGGGAAGGAAGGATGAAGCTTCAGGAGAGATGGGATAATCATAGGAGGTGGGAGGAGAGAAGCAGTGCACTGATGGAGAAGATGTCTTTGTTTGGGAGGATAGACACTGCTCCTGCTGTGACATGAGCAGAGGAGCAAAGGGCATGTGCAACTCCAGAGGACCTTTTCCATGTGGTGGCAATGAGCCAGAGAATTCCCAATGAATGGCTTCTTAGTCCCTATTCGAAGTAACATGTATGGGTATCTGATGAGGGGCTGGTGTGGCTTGTGGAAAATGGAGAAGGTTTGAAATAGATTCTGTGAAGAGTAAGAAACAGAGCTGCTGTGATACGAATGTTTGTGCCCACCCCCATTTATGTGTTAAAGTAATAACCCTCAAGTTGAAAGTATTAGGAGATGGAGCCTTTGGGAGGTCATTAAGCCTTGAGGGCAAAGTCCTCATGATTGGGATTAGTGTGCTTCTAAAAGAACCCAGGGAGTTAGCTTGTCTCTTCCACCATGTGAGAACACAGCAAGAAGGCACCACCTATGAGCCAAAAAGCAAGCCCTCACCAGACATTAAATTGGCCTTGACCTTGGACTTGCCAGTCTCCAGAACTGTGAGAAATTCTATGTGGAGGGAGTAATAGCTGAGAGCCCTGGAATGACAGAAGGTTGTGGTCACAGTATGGGATGTTTAAGTGCAAAATTTCAGGGGAGGAGAAGTTCCTGTTGACACTGGAACAGTGTAAAATCTTAGGCGTACATGACTGAAGTGGAGAAGGGGTAAAGGGCCTGGAAATTGAGAAGACCAATACTGCAGATCCCTCCTTCCAAGTCAGGGGTCCAGTTCTTAGAGTGAGCCCAGCTGGAAAGCAGTCTTCCTTACAAAACTGCACCTTAACAAGGTTTGTTTCCTTCAGGAGGGTTGCTTGTGCCACAGCACTCGTTCCCCAAGTAGATGTTATAGGTGCCAAGGGAAATGGTCAGTCTCTCCCTCTCCTTCTCTCTTTTTACCTATCAGTGCTACATATCTTGAAGCTCTTTTGGAGCTACAGATATAGAAAAAGGTAGAGGAAGCAAGACGCTGATAAAGAAGGGTCACACAGCCATTGAAAGCACAGAATTCAGGTGACATTGACATTTATCTGATATCCAATTCTTGCTCCTGGCTCCCAAGACTGAATGGAAATCTTTGCCTTATAACAACAGTGTTGTGGAAGACCTTTGGGAAAATCTTCCTTTAGGGCCTCCCCCTAACAACACTGCTACATGAAATCCAAACAAAGAAATATCTTTATATTGATATTCTGAATGTTTAAAAATAATATCAATAAGAAAATTATTCTTGGCATATATTTACATACTTTAATCATTTATGTGGCCATATTGATCTGCAATACTTTATCACTGGTGTTTCTATGATGAGCACTTTTTTGATACACTTTAATCTTCATTTTTAGTAAAATTCTTGCAACCATTTTCCATATTATATTTATAGTTAATAAATTTGAAATTCTTAACACTTTTTATTACTCCTTCTAGTAGTCTCAGAACAAATGCTGAGAAAAGGAGGATATTATTTTCTGTTTCGTAATATTGAAATGTTTAACTTCCGCTCAAATATTTTTAGAGATTCTGTCACTTTGTCCCTTTTTAGAGACTGTTATTTAACAAATATTTTTATAAGACAAAACTTGTCAAATAAGTTATCTATGATTCTTTTGAATATTTTACCACATTTAGATCTTAGAAAGTAATAGGCCTTTGGCTGGGCATGGTGGCTCATGCCTGTAATCCCAACACTTTGGAAGGCCAAGGAGGGTGGATCATGAGGTCAGGAGATCGAGACCATCCTGGCTAACACAGTGAAACTCCGTCTCTACTAAAAGTACAAAAACAAAATTTGCCAGGTGTGGTGGTGGGCACCTTTAGTCCAAGCTACTCGGGAGGCTGAGGCAGGAGAATGGTGTGAACTCAGGAGGTGGAGCTTGACTATCACTAGAATAGCATGGGAAAGACCTGCCCCCATGATTCAGTAATATCCCATCAGGTACCCTCCACAACACGAGGGAATTATAGGAGCTACAAGATAAGATTTGGGAAGGGACACAGAGCCAAACCGCATCATTCTGTCCTGGCCCCTCTCAAATCTCATGTCTTCACATTTCAAAACCAATCATGCCTTCCCAACAGTCCCCCAAAACCTTAACTCATTTCAGCATTAACTCAAAAGTTCACAGTCCAAGGTCTCATCTGAGACAAGGCAAGTGCCTTCCACCTATCCACCTTTGAGCCTGTAAAATCAAAAGCAAGTTAGTTACTTCCTAGATACAATGGGGGTACAGGTTTTGGGTAAATACAACTGTCTTCTAAATGGGAGAAATTGACCAAAACAAAGGGGCTACAGGCCCCATGCAAGTCCAAAATCCAGCAGAGCAGTAAAATTTAAAGCTCCCACGTCATCTCTTTGATTCCATGTCTCACTCACATCCAGGTCTTGCCGATGCAAGAGGTGGGTTCCCATGGTCTTGGGCAGCTCTGCCCCTGTGGCTTTGCTGGCTACAGCCTCCCTCCTGGCTTCTTTCATGGGCTAGTGTTAAGTGTCTGCAGCTTTTCTGGGCACAGGGTGCAAGCTATCAGTGGATCTACCATTCTGGGGTCTGGAGGATGGTGGCCCTCTTCTCACAGCTCCACTAGACAGTGCCCTAGTAGGGACTCTGTGTGGGGGCTCTGACCCCATATTTCCTTTTTGCACTGCCCTAGCAGAGGTTCTCCATGAGGGTCCCACCCTGCAGCAAACTTCTGCCTGGACATCCAGGCATTTCCATACATCTTCTGAAATCTAGGCAGAGATTGTCAAACCTCAATTCTTGACTTCTGTGCACCCACAGGCTCAACACCACATGGTAGCTGCCAAGGCTTGAGGCTTCTGCACTCTGAAGCAACAGCCTGAGCTGCACCTTGGCCCCTTTTAGTCATGGCTGAAGCAACTGGGATGCAGGGCACCAACTTCCTAGACTGTACACAGCAGAGGGACCCTGGGCCTGGCCCACAAAACCATTTTTTCCTCCTAAACTTCTGGGCCTGTGATGGGAGGGGCTGTTGTGAAGACCTCTGACATGCCCTGGAAACATGTTTTGCATTGTCTTGGGGATTAACATCTGGTTCCTTTTTACTTATGCAAATTTCTGCAGCTGGCTTGAGTTTCTCCTCAGAAAATGGGATTTTCTTCTCTATCACATTGTCAGGGAAAAATTTTTTTACTTTTGTGCTCTGCTTCCCTTATAAAACTGAATGCCTTTAACAACTCCCAAGTCACCTCTTGAATGCTTTGCTGCTTAGCAATTTCTTCTGCCAGATACCCTAAATCATCTCTCTCAAGGTCAAAGTCCCACAGATCTCTAGGGCAGGGGCAAAATGCTGCCAGTCTCTTTGCTAAAATGTAACAAGAGTCACTTTTGCTCTAGTTCCCAACAAGTTTCTCATTTCCATCTGAGACCACCTCAGTCTGGACTCTATTGTCCATATCACTATGAGTATTTTGGGCAAAACCATTCCACAAATCTCTAGGAAGTTCTAAACTTTCCCACACTTTCCTATCTTCTTCTGAGCCCTCAAAACTGTTCCAACCTCTGCCTGTTACCCAGTTCCAAAGTCACGTCCACATTTTTGGGTATATTTTAAGCAGTGCCTCACTCTACTGATACTAATTTACCTTATTAGTCTGTTTTCAGCACTGCTGATAAAGACATACATGAGGCTGGGAAGAAAAAGGGGTTTAAATAGCTCCATTAAAAACTTATAGCTCCACATGGCTGGGAGGCCCTCACAATCATGGTGGAAGGCAAGGAGGAACAAGTCACATCTTACATGGATGGCAGTAGTCAAAGAGAATGAGCTTGTGTAGGGAAAGTCCCACTTTTTTTTAACTCTCAGATCTTGTAAGACTTATTCACTATCACGAGAATAGCATGGGAAAGACCCGCCTCCATGATTCAGTTATATCTTACCAGGTTCCTCCCACAACACATAGGAATTATGGGAGCTACACGATGAGATTTGGGTAGGGACAAAGAGCCAAACTATATCAGTCTTACTACAGCAAGAACTCATTCACTACAGTAAGAATGGCACCAAGCCATTCATGAAGGTTCCTACCCTATGGCCCAAACACCTCCCACTAGGTCTCACCTCCCAACACTGCCACATAGGGGATCAAATTTCAATCTGAGTTTCGGTGGGGACAAACTCAAGCCATATCTGTGTAAGTTTTGTGAATTTTGACAATTCTTCTTCTTCTCCTTTTTTTTTTTTTTTTTTCAAACTCTTGCTGTTGCCTAGGCTGGAGTGTGCAGTGGCGTGATCTCGGCTCAAGCAATTCTCCTGTCTCAGCCTCCTGAGTAGCTGGGATTACAGGTGTGCACCACAACACCTGGCTAATTTCTGTATTTTTAGTAGAGATGGAGTTTCACCATGTTGGCCAGGCTGGTCTCGAACTCCTGACCTCATGTGATGTGCCCACTTTGGCCTCCCAAAATGCTGGAATTACTCTGATCCAATTCTTCTTTTTTTTTATTGACAGACTATCACAACTTTTTTGGGTGAATTATGAGTTATATGGTTACCACAATTCCATGCTTGGATGTCTGTTTTATAGAATTCATAATTTAGTAAGAACATTGCTTTTATCATGACACTATGTCCCTCCTAAATTATATTCATATTGTTGCCCCAAAATAAATACATTTAACATCAATGGAAATCTTTTAAGAAAAATTTCAGTTACATTCTCAATAATGCAAAATATTTCACTAAACAAGGATTTCCAAAAGTCTTATTTCAATTCCATCAATTGGATGAAAAACTCAATCCATTAGTGAGATTAACTGATCTTTTATTTAAAGCATGTGATGGCATTGATATAAAATTGGCCTCATTCAACTGTGTGCCAAGATTGTCTTCTGACAATGGAGCCAACACAGTAACAACTGTCATGAACTTTTTGTGCATGGGTAAGAAACTATAGACTCCAAAATGAGTACAATTAATTTGAAAAAACAATTGTTTCATTTAAATGGAAACATCTGCTTTGCATACTGAAACTTAAATGTGCCTTCTGCTGTCCCATGTGTTAAACAGTTGTATCTGGACATAGTTTTTATTGAAATAATTACTAACTTCAGTAGATTTATAGCAAAATTCAAGCTTGTTACAATTTAACAAAAGTGTTTAGATTATCCTCTAGAGGAGGGCTACTCAACCTTTATTTCCTGCACTTATTGCATATGTACATAATCTATAAGGTTTTGCTGCTGCTGTTGTTTTTGAGATGGGGTCTCGCTCTGTCGCCAGGCTGGAGTACAGTGGCGCGATCTTGGCTCACTGCGACCACTGCCTCCTGGGTTCAAGTGATTCTCCTGCCTCAGCCTGCTGAGTATCTGGAACTACAGGCGCCCACCACCAGGCCCAGCTAATTTTTGTATTTTTAGTAGAGACAAGGTTTCGCTATTTTAGCCAAGCTGGTCTCAAACTCCTGACCTCAAGTGATCTGCCCGCTTTGGCCTCCCAAAGTGCTGGATTACAGGCATGAGCCACCGCACCCAGTCTTTAATGTTTTTCCATTTTCCACTGACCCTACTGACTTCATGCATCTTGAAGATTGCAGTAAGAGCCATAGCAGAACTGCAGAAGACAATAAATAGCCCCCAAATATTTCTCCCATCAATACCACCTAAGACAGAAAAATGGACATTCCCTAGCAGTGTGTGCCACTGTCCACTTTGTTTTCTTAGCAAGTGTTTTTGCATGCTTTCTTTGAAAAGGAGGGCTTAATTAAATTGGCCCAGGAAAGTACTGGAAGTAAAGAGATAGAGTAAAGTTGGTCATCTTTCAGATTTACTGTGCGCTAAGGAGAGAACTCTGTTCACTTAACACAAACCTCACATGCTGCTAGACAAGACCATGGCAGAAGATGGAAATAACCAAATGGAGATCCAGCAAACTAACCCCAGTTTACTTTAACGCAAATATTAATGATATATCTTTTAAAAAAATGAAAAAATCCAGGACAAATGCAAACTAGATGTGATGGCCAACCACAGGAATAACCAGTACTATTACAGACAAAAGGGACACATTTTTACCCTACCAAGAACCCAACACAGCTCAGTGTTGTTGGGAGCCACTAACAATTGATAGGAGTTGACCCACTGGAGGAAACTCCCTAAATGAAGTTCCTCAGACCCTAGACGGTCTCTAAAGTGTTATTGACTTGGATTCATTCTCTTTGAAGAGAACCAGTGAATCTCTATAGTCTAAGTGCTTTTACATAGAGATTAGAAGAGTTCTTAACCAGAATTGCTGGTATCCAATGCGCTCCATTCACTCTCTCAAGGATGGTGACTAATGTTTGGGCCACATTGAATGTGCTGGGAGCTAGAAAGCCACACTGTCACACACCTCTACACTTCTGATTTACCAGCCAAGTTCTTTGTTCCCAAGTTTGTCTAAAGCAAATCGCACTTGTTATTGTAACTATTAAAAATTATGGGCTGGGTGCGGTGGCTCATGCCTGTAATCCTGGCACTTTGGGAGGCCGAGGTGGGTGGATCACCTGAGGTCGGGAGTTCGAGACTAGCCTGACCAACATGGAGAAACCCCGTCTCTACTAAAAGGACAAAATTAGCTGGGCATGGTGGGGCATGCCTGTAATCCCAGCTACTCAGGAGGCTGAGGAAGGACAATCACTTGAACCCGGGAGGCAGGGGTTGCAGTGAGCCGAGATTGCACCATTTCACTCTAGCCCTGGGCAACAAGAGTGAGACTCAGTCTCAAAAAAAAAAAAAAAAAAAGTAGTAATTTACAGTAAACTGATGAAATGTGATTGCAAAAAAGAAAACTGCTTTTTTCTGAAACCTACATTGAATTCCTTGGAAAGTCTTAAGAAAGGCAAGTCACGAAAACACTCATTAAAGTAGATATGGGTGAAACTGCTGTCAAAATTGGGGTGGGAAGGGGATCCTAAAACTGTAGAAGGATTCTGCATTCAGATTTCTTCACATGTTTTAGGTTCTTGCTCTGCTTTAAAGAAACACATCAAAGATGGTAAACAACCTAACAAATTATAGTAATATAAAAAGCATGTGTGGGGCTCTTCCGTGTACCAGACGCTGTCCCTTTACATATTCTTTGTCATCGGATCCTGTCAACAACCACACAAAGTAGGTAGTTTTAGGATTCCTATTGTACTATTAAATCAGCTGAGACCTGGAGAGGTTAATGTTTAGTAATTGCCCATTGTCTCATGGCTGCTAGATGGTGAAGCCAGGAGTAAATTCTCTAACTGGCTTCAAAGTCTATGCGTAGTCTACTTCATGTGCTTTGTTCCTGGAGCATAAATCTTGAAAGACAAAGGTCAGTCAATAAAGGTTCTGGAGCAGTTAATCAGGTCTAGAGAGTGAACAAGTGACCACGAATAGAGGTATACTTTCAGGAACCCAGAAGATTCTCCCGGCTCTCCCCCTTTACCTGCTACCTACATCTTCTTCCACCTTCTATTGACTGAGCCGAAAATTATTTTTTATTCCACAGATAGAGGGACAAATGACACCTGGGAGAGGAGCCAAGGGTTCACAACGTATGTCTGCTGCATTTGGGGAAAACCTGACAGTGCCTTGTCAGCACTATAGGCAGAGCAATTACTAAACTTTGCCAAATTTGCAGCTGCTTTTATCAGCCTCTCTAAAATTCTGTAAATGATCAATGAAGTTGCTGCAAGACCTTCCCAGTTGGGTCAGCGGAAGATAGAGATGTCTGAAGAAGTGTTCTAGGCAACAGAGTACCTAGGAAAGGGGGATACAAAATGGGGCCACTTTATACTTTGCTAAGTAACCAAAGGATCACTGTGGCCATTTAATGAGCACCTACTAAGTGTCTGGTACTTTATATGGATGGAGGTTAAGGAACTCGCCAAAGCCACATAATCATAGCAGCAGAACTGGAATACAGGCCTGATGCTGGCTGGCTTCCCTCTCCCACCACCACCTCCCTGAAACTGTCACTGCCAGGGAAGAGCAAATGTCCTAGTGAGGACCTGCAGAGGCCGAGAGCTCAGAGTTAGGGCTGGACATGGAAGGGGTCTCCCTGAGGACCATGGTCTCACAGAAACCAGGCAAACCCAAGGTCCCAGACACAGTTAGAGGCTGAGAGCAGAGAGCAGGACCTGGAGCAAGGCCAGGAGAGAGGCCAGTCGCTGTCTTGTAATAACTCATTCTGCCACTTTCCATTATCGCAAAGATAATACACGTTCTTTGTAGAAATGTTGGAAACCATGGAAAAATAGAAAAAAGAAAACATTTCAACCAACCAGAGGAACACTGTTAATACTTTAGTGTGCTATATCTTTTCAACTTCTCTGCTCTGGGAACATGCATTTTTTTTTAAAGATGGGACAAGATATGTTTTCCTTTACTAAATTGGGTAAACATTTTACCCACGTTATTACAATTCTTTTATGGTATCATTTTTAATGTTTACAATATCATTTTAATGTTTGCATGGGTAAAATGAGGACACAAGACCCTAACTAGAATCTAATCCATTCGGGGCCAAATTTTAGACCTACCATTTCCTAACTATGTGACAAAACTTCTCCTGTCTCAGTGACTCCCAGCCCCCAACTCCACACACCCACAGGCATAACAATACAACCTCTTCCTAGGTATGTTGGGAAGATTGTATGAGAAAATGAATTGAAAGCATTAAGCACAATGTCATGTAAATGTTAACGATTATCATTACTATAATTTATCTAACAAATTCCCCATTCTCAGACATTTGGGCTTTTCACGTTTTCACAATTACAAATAAGGTGCAAGGAACACAATTATAGATGGTGCTTCTCCATAATCATGTCTCAATATAAAATTACTGTATCAAAGAGTAAACTTTGTAAAAAGTTTATACACACTGTCAAACTATTCTTCAGGAGGTGTGTATTGATTTATAACTAATTTGATGGCCCCTTAAGGAAGTTGGTTATGAAATCAGGAACCGATGATGAACTATTAGTCCAGAGGCAGGGGGCAACCAGCTTTTGTAGATGACCCCAGAATGTGAGACCTGCTGAGAGAGCCTGCTGCCTGCTCTTCCTTTAAAAAAGGGGATGGGCCCTGGCTGGCATTGAATTAAGGGAGAGGTGGATAGCAGGTGCCAAAAGATATTGGAAAAGGCCTCAGTGGATCTATAAAAACCAATCCCATGATTTGCTTACTTGGATTGCTTTAATGTATTATTAATTATTGACAAGTATTTCTTAGACATTTTAATTTAGGTGCTATTTTTAAATTGTAACTAACTCAAAACAGCATACATGTATACTTTTGTGTTATGTGGAATACGTTGAATTTTCGTACTGTGACTATCCTTTATTCCAAGATTATGTCCTTTACATATTTTTTTCTTAGGTTATGTTCTTTTAAGTTGAAATGATGGTGATACTTGGTGGTAGGGTATTTCAAAGTCCCCTAATTGGCCAATAAAATTGTCTGCTTCCACTTTTAGCCTTAACTTTTATTAACCCCTGGAATCCATGTGTCTGGAAACTAATGACCAGATGACACATAATCCAGTCTTTAAACTTTAATTTGTCCAACATTCAGTGAGTAGCTACTGAGTCCAAGGTGAACAGACATCCATTCCCTGACCCAAAGAGCTCATACATGGTCTTTGGATCAAATAGTGCAACACCAGGAAGGGCGTATTGGCTCTGAAGTGACAGGCTGGAAGGGTCAGAGAGGTATGAGAGCATGGGATCACAGTCCACCACAGGGTCCGTTACTCTTCTTAATTATTATTATTTTTTTTTTTCTGAGAAAGAGTCTCGCTCTGTTGCCCGGGCTGGAGTGCAGTGGCGTGATCTCGGCTCACTGCAACTTCCGCCTCCTGGGTTCAAGTGTTTCTCCTGCCTCAGCCTCCCATGTAGCTGGGACTACAGGAGCACACCACCATGCCTGGCTAATTTTTTGTACTTTTAGTAGAGATGGGGTTTCACCATGTTAGCCAGGATGGTCTCAATCTCCTGACCTCGTGATCCGCCCACCTCGGCCTGCCACTCTTCTTAATTCTTACAGGAATTGTTTAACTCACTATTAAATATTGGAGCCTTTGGGGAAATAAAATTTACTACAACAAACACCGCCTCATAGGTGCAAAATACATATTTCATGAATTAAAAGGACAAAATAGAACTAAATCTGAGACAAGAGTAGAGGTAAAATATTCCAGACACCAAGTTTTATAACTAAGTGGAAGTCAGCCATATGCTTTAAAAAATATTTATTAGGCAATTGTTTGGTTAAGCACACTCAAAGGAAGGAAAACCTATGTGTAGTTGCATATGACAGGTACGTGAAAGCTATAGTAAACTCTTCATTGACATTCAGAAAATCCCTAAAGAAAAAGAATTGCAAATGAAAACATCAGTGACATTTATGACATATTATAACAACACAAATCAACCAAGTATGAAATTCTATACAGACATGGAATACATCATATATCAGTGAAACAAGGGACAAGGCTGTTCGGATTATATATAGATAGATAGATAGATAGATAGATAGATAGATAGATAGATAGATACATAGAACAAGTGTTTTCTTTCTCTTTTCTTTTCTTTTCTTTTTTTTTTTTGAAACAGAGTCTTGCTCTGTTACCCAGGCTAGAGTGTAATGGCGTAATCTTGGCTCACTGCAACCTCTGCCTCCTGGGTTCAAGCGATTCTCCTGCCTCAGCCTCCTAAGTAGCTGGGATTACAGGCATCCACCACCATGCCTGGCTAATTTTTGTATTTTTTGGTAGAGACAAGTGTTTTCTATTATACTAAATCCATAGTGGTAAAAGTGAAAAACATAAATTTTTTGTTGTTTGAGCAATGTTTTGGATTTAATATGTTAAAGACACAGCAAATCTTTCAAACCATTCTTCTTGAAAGCTTTCTCTGTGGCTGGGGGAGAGAGGAATTCTGGGAAGAATAGTTGTACACATTTTGGTGGAACTTTCTGAACATTTACACGAGGCATGATTTTTGAGAGCTTTATTGACTTGCCAGTTTTGAGGGTAGTTGGTAGTTCCTTGAGCAAAGGTATATCCTGTGTCATAGTATAAAGTATTAATTGGAATTCCAGCAAATATTCAGACAGTTGGGAGGGGAATAGACATGACAGCCTTTTTTGTTTAAGGATGACGATATTTCTGTCAACAAAAAGCTAGCCTCTAGCATCCTGCAAGTTGGAGTTCAAAAGAGAAAATACAAAAACAAGCCTCATCCAAACTTTCCTCCTCACCTGCTTCAAACTCAGATTCTTGTCAAGACTAATATGATTGAATTCATTTAATGTGAATAAATAAGTGATGTTAGCTTAAAACAGCATCTATCACTAGCACATTCTTTTCTGCTGATTTTGACCAGAAGTTCATTCTCTAGATAAGAAAATATTTATGTTGTGAATTCACTGAATTAACATTTGTCACTAACCACCCAGTTAAGTCACAATTGTATCTATTCTGGCTGACGTTGCAATTTAAATTGCAAAAAAAAAAAAAAAAAAAAAAAAAAAAAAAAAAGGCTAACCATTAGCTAATGAACTATATTAGACATGGTTTATCTGTTACTGACATTATCTTTATCCTTTAATGACATTATTTACAAGAGAGTCAGTGTTTGTGAAAACAGAAAGCTCTCTTCTATTCACCCACTGTGACAAGAAATTTTGACATGCAAATATGTATGTCATGTTTTAAAGATATACGTACTGCTTGTTAAAAGACAAGAGGGTGTTTCAGGCACCAAACTTGCAAAAAAATCTCACAGTTTTTTTAACAGCATAACTCAAGTATGTGAATAAATAAAAAATAGAAAAAAAAAGCTAAAACTGCCAATGTGGAACTAAAAGTTATAGAATGCTTGTAATGATATGAGATTCTTAATAAAAGTATTGGCATGAAAAAGTGGAAATTCAAGTCAAATCTTATCACAACAACCTGCACTGCAATAATAAGTTTTCTATAAAATGATTTTCAAGGTGTGGCCAGGCACTAGAGGTGTTTCTAAATCTCATTACAGTGAAACTTCTAATTTTGAGTAACTCATGGCAATGGATATTTAAAGCAATCATTTAAAAGTTCTTACTTATACAACAGTTACTCCATGTAATGAAAATGATCCAACACTTGATTTTGTGCTACAGTGTAAGCTGTGGTGACAAACACCTCATTCTCGATAACCAGGAAAATTGAAACACAGAGTAAAAAAAGATCACTTTACTTTCCCTACATTAATGAAGAATATGGTGAGTGTAATTACTGCTAGCAGACACATTAACTGTGTCTACAAAATTGACCAGTTGTTGGAGGAACAACCCATCTTGAATTTATTTTGAGCCAAATGCACAGCAACACAATGGGATGAATAGCCAGCCCCTTGATCCAGTGTCAACCGAAGATGTTTACTTCGCAATTTAAAGAAGTTATCAGTTGCCTGATGCAACAAAACACACAAGTGATTGCGAGCTCCTTAAGGATAAAATCCTTGGCTTATAAATTGTTAGAGTTTAGAACATATCAGGCACATACTAAATGCTTACGAAATGATGGACTTTTACAAACAATATTCCTCTTTTCCCTGAGTCTTAAATGATTTAAGGAGTATGATAAAATAAAGAAGTTACAAACAATAAAAAAGCAATGGTATAAGAGGACAAATTAAAGATCTCTTCCTCTAACCATATTCTCTGAGTTTCCAGATTAATGCCACTGAAGGACAGTGGTGGTCCCTACTACATTAACTACTCCCTGGAGGTGAATTAGGCCAAGACTAGACATAAACCCACAAGAGAGGAGGCTAAGCAATGAATTAAGGGTTGGGATTGTTTTCCTCCAAAGCAATCAACTATGTGATGGAGGTCAAGGCTTTCTTGTTTGTTTCCTCTCAAGTAGGATGTATTTATAGACAAGAATTTTAAGGCTTCAGAAAGCTGAACTACCTTTTTTGGATTTACTGGGCCCTCTCCAGGACAATAATGCTCAATGCCCTAATTAGTATCCCATGAACTTAAATGAGTCAGTGTTTTTTGTTTTTGTTTTTTTAATATTGATGCACTCTTAGGAACTAACTACATAATCAGCTTGCTAGCATTCTGTAGTTAGACCACATTGGTGGTGCAGTTTTAGTGTCAGAATGAATCTTGGAAATATTTTTCTAGAGAAATAATTCTAATTATGATTGTGTTTGGGTGTTTCTATACTAAATAATCAATCAATTATTTCATCATGATTATCTTTCTTTTTGTTGAAGGAAAAAACAGTCATGGCAGGAATTTCCCTAAATGGTTCCATCCATTCCATAGTTGTGAACCAATAACTTCATGAAGGAACTGCTTATATGACTAAGTATTGCACAGGATTATGAAAAAGTTATTACTCTTTGCATACTAAAGATATTAACCCAAATCTTTAGAATGTAAAGAGTTGACTGTATAGGAAGCAATGTCAATATAAATGAAAATTATATACTTATAACAAAATGTACAATATTTAGTTGAAGATGTCTATTCATTCATAATTACAATTAAGAGAGGATCTGGAAGTCCAGGTAATCATATCTATCAGGTAAGCAATGGGATATAAGCAGTAAAACTAATTTGGAGACAGGACACAGCATAGGCATTTTAAAATAAATGGTTATAAGATTTTTGAAAGTTTTCAATATCAATAAGCAGTAGCATTTAGGGGATTCTTGGTTTTTCACATGAGCCTGCCTTCATCACTTGAATAATTTCTGTATTCATTAACTTTCTTGTAAACTTGCCAGAGTACGTTACAAATTATTCCCTTATTCACAAATTGAAGCCTTATGATTGACTTAAAAATTGTTGTTAAGCCATATAAGGCAGTTTGTGATTACCCATAATTGTTTCATAAAGTTTCATTTCCTGAATATTAACACATGCAACTCAACTTAATTTAAAAATACATGTTACACATTTCATATCCATTCTCTTCTGAGCATACAGAACAGGACATTTAGTGTGATTTTTAGTATCCATCACTCTAAAATTCTGCTATGTGAACACCACTATAAAAAAATTTTAGGGAAAGAGTATTTATTTTTAAACATTTTATATAAGGTGAATGATAATTTTGTATATACTCTAGAGCTGTGCTGTTCTAAGTGGTAACCTCAAGCTACTGGAAACTTGAAATGTGACTAGTGCAACTGAAGAACTGAATTTTTAACTATAACTAATTTTAAGTTTAAAGGGTTACAGTTGTTTCAGTTATTGGAAAACTTTTAAGTGTGTTTAGACAACTTAGGTTGTTGAATCTACTTTTTATCTGTAAATTTTATGAAATCTAAATACATCAAATATTACCAATGAAAACTTAGTGTCCAAATTGAGGGATTCTGTAAGTGTAAAAAGCATGTCAGATTTCAAAGACTTAGTGTGAAAAAAAGCATGTAAATTTCTTTTTAATAATTTTTGTATTGATCGCTTATATGCCTCATGTTATATTTCTCTTGGACAGCACTGCTCTAGAGCTTTATGAAAATTGCTAGTTTTTAAAAGTTACATTTTAAAATTTGTATTATGTAATGTCATTCTTTAGACCAAATAATTTTGATCATTATGAAAAAGCAAAGCAAATTTGTATCTACCCTCCAAGAAGTGCCCTAATTGCTCACTCTGCTCTACCTCCTTTCTCTGAATTGCAAAGCCCTCACCAGCACCCACAGCAGAATGCAAAATCATAGGCAGTGAATATGCAGAAATTGTGTATGAGAGCACTGATAAGTGTGCAATCAAATCAAACTGCTCGCACCCTACAAATGACGTCTTTTTTTCCCTCCGAAATGTTTCCGGATCTATGTGTTCCTAATTCCAAAATTAACCTTCAGCTTCCTCCCAAGTTCTGCTGTGCTATGTCTTCTTGTTTAGAATAATAAGCGGTGACTGTACTCAGCAATGTGCTAGGTCATGTAT